>NC_082618.1:11937908-12251033 GCF_030936135.1 Gavia stellata | reverse complement strand
GCAAAAAAAAAACTTGGGAGTTTGCAACTTTTCCTTGAAGGCCTGGAACACACGCAAGCACCCAGAAAAAGTGAAGAGGGAGGGAAGGAGTGAGGAGCGGAGGGCGAGGGTCGGGGGGGGGCGCAGACGGGGATGAAGAGAGGACAAAAATAGAGGGAGGAGGGGAAGGGGACGGGGCGGAAAAGAAAAGAGGGGAGCGACGGGAGGGAGAGGGGGCGAAAATGGGAGCGGGGAAAGTGACAAATGAATGACAGGGGAGAGCGCGGGGCCGGGGGAGAAAGAGGGGCGAGGGGGAGGATGCGATGGGGGCGGCGAGGGACGGCGGCGGCGCCCTGACAGCCTGACCCAGCGCCGGCGGCGGGCAGCGCCTCTGCGGGGGGCGCCGGCGGCTGCAGCCCCCCCTCCGGCGGGGCGGGGAAGGACCGGGGCCGGGTGGGGGGAGGGGGTCTCCGCTGCGTGCGTGCGGCAGGCAGAGGTGGGGGGCGGCGGGCTCTCAGGCCCCCGCCGCGCAGCGCCGCTCCGCCCCCCGGCCGCCGCCGCCTCGGCCGCCCGACCCGCCGCCGCCGCCGCCGCCACTCACCTCCTCACGGAGCCCCAGCGCGGAGCGCACAGCGGGCACGCGCACCCGGCCTGCCCTCCCCCCGCCGGCCCCCCCCGCCCCCATGCGGGGCGCGCGCCCGACACCCGCCCGCAGCCAATCGGACCCGGCCCACCAGGCTCCGCGAGAGCCGCCCCCACCCAATCACCGAGCGGGACCCAGCTCGGCCGGCCCATAGGACTCGGCCGCTGCAGAGACTCCCTGACTCAGTCCCGCCCCCTTGACCCCCGCCGCCCAATCACCGCGCGCCTCCGCGCCCAGAGCTAGCGAGACCCCGCGAGATTCCCTCACCTCATACAACCCTCACCTCGGGTGGCCCCGCCTTCTTCACCTTTCCTGCCAATCACACGGTGCCGCTCCAGCCTGCTGGCCAATTGACACTCCTTCTAAGCCGAGTCCCGCCCCCAAGACCTGCTTTTTGCCCAATCGCGCTCCCCTCTCCTATCCAATTAGCCAATGAGAAGAAACGAAGACCCGAAAGGGGGTTACTGGGCCAATAGTACTCGGAGGCGAGGCGGCGCCGTGATTGACAGCTCTCCTCACGAGTGATTGGCGGCGATGGGCGGTAAAGGAGCCGTTGCTCTTCAAATTGCAGCGTGAGGCGCTAGGTGACGGACGAGGAAGTCGTTGGTGTGCCCGTCTGCAGGTGGGCAGCTGGCCAATGGGAGGCGGGGACCTGGCTGATGAGCGGCGGGAGGAGCCAATGGTGCTCCCGGGGCGGGGTGAGATAAGGACGCGGCGGGGCGCGGAGGTCACTGTGGGCGCTGAGGGGTGGCGGCGGGAAGCCGAGCGGGAGCTGGGGTGAGGGCCGGGCCGGGGGGAGCGGGGCGCAGCGTGGCTGGGGCGGGAGCGCTGCTGCGCTTGGGGGAGCCATGTGTCCGCTGTCGTGGCCCTCCTGGGGCCCTCTGGCAGTCTGTCCCTGGGGCGGCGGTGGGGCCCTCAGGGCTGTGCTGGCTCTGGGGCGAGCCGGCTCTCCTGCCCGCCCAGAGCCGAGCAAGGGAAGAGGAGCTCGGTTTCCTGAGGTAGATGTGTTTGCCCTAGTTCCGCTCTCCAGAGGAAGGTGATTACTAAAGCTTTCACAAAAGAAGCTTGCCTAATTCAGCTAACGGAACGGCCAATGTGCTTTAAAGATGGGGGCTGGCCTCGAAATACGTGGGGGTTTTGGGGGGGTGTGGGTGGGGTGGTTTTTGCGTTTTGTGGGATTTTTCTTTTTTGTTTTTTTTTTTTTCCTTCGGTTTGAAGACCAGAAAGTAAAACTTGAAGGCTTTATCTTAAAGGCTTGAAGCAAGTGAGACTGGGGAAAGTGCAGAGTGCTGGCACTGGGGGCCTCAGCCTTGTCTGTAGGCTCCAGAAGCAGGTGGGAAGCACAGTGTCGCATTATAGGATGAGCTTCCCTATTCCCTTACAACAGGAGGAAAACAAATCAGAGAGTTTAGATCTTTTCAGCAGATAGCTAGTAGCAGATACTATACCCAACTCTCCACTAAGTCTGTTTTTCTGAGGCTTGCTGCAGCATGCTCATTGACATGCTCAGAAGTTATGTTTCAAATGTGAAGTATGTGTTAACCTAGGACCAAAATATTTTTTGTGGCTTGTTGTTTCAGTTCACTTATGCCATTAATCTGCATGCTTGGGGAATGCAGTGTGGTTCTTTAAAGCATAAGTGTTGCTAAAACATAGAGATTAATAAAAACTTGTCAGTTTTAACACTTCCACTTTCTTGTGTGAATATTAATCATATCTGATTAATAGTTTTACTTCAGAAAAACTCCTAATTATCAGAGCCTTACCTATGATGGTAGTAGAGTTAAATTAACGATGATAGTGATAAAGAGGTTCCTTCATATGATTAAAGTGGGTGAGCGGTTCCAAAGGAAATACATGACTGACTGAGTTTGTACATGCCCCTATTACGGGTGAGCTGACAGCCTTTCCTTCTCTGCATCTGGTTCCTGTCTGAACAGAGAAAAAAAGACTAGCCGAACTATAGCAGTACAACTGCATTGCTGAAGTTCTACCAACAAATCCCTGATGGTACGGTATCAAGTACTGTGATCTGTCTTTTCTGTACGTCTCTCTAAAAACTGAACAACATCATTGGACTTCTATACAGCATGGGGGAAAGGAGACTATAAATGTGAAAGCCTGTTGCAATTCCTAAAACTTGAGCGCAAAATCTTTTTAAGAATGGGTTTTGGATACTTTTTGTCTGCTCTTTGAGAATGTAAACAAGAAAAGTCTTGCAGGAATTAACATTCCTTGTTAAAACTATTTCAGTTGCATTTCAGTTGTTAGCTAATATTCCAGTCTGGAATTATAGTAGAGTTCTGCTATCATGTCACTGTTTTTAAAACAGACTTCACTTAAAAAAAGTAAGCAAGAGTAATTTGATTTCTAGCTTTTTTGTAATATTACATATTGGAAGAAGAGACAGAATACTTCTTTAGAACTTGCATTTCTAGCTGCCTGTTTGATGTTTTTATTGAAGTTGAGAGCAAACTGCTAATGTGTATACGAATATGGCATGCACCAAGGATTCTTTTGGTCTCTGCTTCCCCTCAAGCTCTGGAAAGGTATGGTGTGGTGCGTGGGACAATGGCAGGAAGGGGTTACGAAGTAGGTTGGGTGGGCCTGGGCATAGGGAAGTACTGTGAGGACTGGAAGGCTTTTAAAACTCTCACACAGATTTTCATTATGGACTTATTCTCTGTTATTGCAAAATCTTCCCAAGTAGTGAAATTGAGCAGTTGCCTATTAATCGTTGTATGGAAACTTGGGTTCTAAATGTATTTGCAGATTAATGTCTCAGTGGCATTATTCAAGTCCAAATATAGAGTGTCATCTTAATTTTTTTAGTTAGGTAGATTACTGAGTTAATTGGATCACATATCTTAAAACAATTGATTTTCAGTAGAGTTTAATTTTTACTGGTGTATTTGCTGAAAGTCAGTCATCTTCGGCTGCATGTTGGGAAGAAAAGGGAAGGAAGAAATTATTTATCTTGTTCTTGCCACTGGACTATAGTTGAATTTATGGTCATAAACAAAGTGTTCGGTGATGTGGAAAAAGTCAGCCTTTTTCTGCCATAAACTGAAAGTCTTGTAATGACTGCTCATTGAGAAATGTTCATAGACATGTGCAGTTCTGGTGACTAATTTTGGAGCATAATCTCTGTAGGGCCCTTATCGTTAAAGGGTAAAGAGGTATTCTGCATTGCTGTTGGGAGGAGTCTAATTTAGGTGTGTCTGGACATCACCTTAACATTTCTTTCCCAATTGACTATATGGAGCTTTTAGAGAGAAGCTTCTGAACAGCAATGTTTAATATTAAAGCAGGATGTTTTTACCTACTGACTTTTGCAGTGAATAGGGAATAATTCAGGCCTACATCTCTGGTAGCATATTTTAAAGCTTTGTGTAGCCATGTCCCCTGGAGCAGCTTCTATCCCTGAGAACCTGTTCTTTCAAGTATTGTGCTTGTGAAGAGATGGGAATTGGATCCACTTCTCATTAGTGTTTAAAGCATCTGTTTACAGTTCCTCATGAGTGAACCAGTTGCCAATTAATTTGAGGGAAGTACCAGCTGAAGCTCATGCTGTTTCTTTATCCTTATTACTTTAAGGAAGGATCAACACAATGGGAGTTGTACTAAGCATCTTTGCCATAGTTGAGGATGTTACATGTGTGTGACTTTCCATTGCAAGTATCACATGATGCATTGCAATATGAATGTTGCCTGTATTTTTATGAAAAACAGACTTCTTTAAAAAATAACACCACAGGTAAACTGTTGAAAAAGTTTTGTTTCTTTATTGATGCCCCTTTTCTTTGTTTATCATCAAACACCACCCATCTCAAGTTTTTGGATAGAGGTTATCTTTAGTAAATCTCAAAAGAAAAAAGCAACCAGTTCCATCAGCTCAGCCAGCCTTTGGTCTGACTGCTTACTTATGTATTTCCACTAAGTGATCTAGGGCAACTCCTAGGTCCATTATTTGGTGAGTAGGGGTAGTTGCCTGAATCAGAACACTATATCCAGCATAAAGAGTTTATCCCCACACATCTTTGTCTAAACTTACTGACTTCCTAGTGATTTGTTGTACAACCTTTTTCTATTAGCTTTAGTGAATCAAATCCATGGTGACTTCATTTTTGGCTGTACGTTAGTAAATAAGTGTCTTGTCTTAGAAGTACTCTAAGTGTCGTTAGACACTGCCATGTAGATGAATTTTCACCAGTGAGAGCAGAAGTGAACTGGGTTGCATCCTGGCATTGTCACAGGTTTTCCTGACAGCTCTTGACTGGACTACTGCAAAACATGCTTTCCAGTTACCATGTCTGTAAAGTGTAAGTCAAATCTGGGAGCCACTCTTTTTTTATTTATTTTAGTTTAATTAAATGCTACAACCATATTATCCATCTTCTGTTTGCCCTCTGAAGTTGAACCAGCTCTTTTCAATGAGGTGACAGATGGGTGAGATGGCAGCTGAAGGGATATGCTTATCTTACGTGTCCATATGGAGTTATGTCAGATGCCAGTGTTGAATGACCCACCCTTACAAGTATATCTTCCTTCCACACTGGGTTTATAACACTTTTAATTGGTGTCCCTGGCCTCTGTCATGCTGTGAAGCTTAAGACTGTCGGTTCAGCTACTTTTTAGGCACTTCATGCTATGAAAATTAAGGGGGACAACATCCAGTTGGTTCATATGGAGGTATGTTTAAGGAAAAAAACTTTTAAAAGAATGTTAAAGAAACGTGAATCTTGCAGACAAATTGCTCAACTTCTAATAGACCCTTTGTTTCCTCATACAGGTCTGTTACTTGAAAGTGTTACCTACTAGTTACATGAATCACTTCTACTTAGAACAGGGCTGCAGAATGAATTAATCATGCACTATTGTAAGTCAGTGCTTCCTTGTTATTTAATGCCTCTGTATAAGAAGTGTAAGTCTGCTGAGGGAGAGCTCATTAGAGCTGGCTCGTATAACTTTGAGCGAGAGTGGTGTGTGAGTAGTTCAATGAGCTTGAGCTGCTTGATGAGTGAGTTGGCAAAATCTAACCATAGCCATTTGAACTGGGCAGGTAGATATGCTGCTCTAGATCCTGCCAAAGCCCAGTTTGATTGTGACTAATTTGTCGTCCCCAGTGATGCATGGAGATATGTGATTGGTGACTACTGCTGATGAAACATGACAGATCAATTCTAATCTCTTACTGGTGAAGACAGTTATTCATGGGGACATGCATCTGTCTCTTACTATTTTATTCACAGTAAGAGTGCTGTAAAGCAGTAGCAAGTCTGCTGTTTGAGTATCAAACACTGAATGCTAGTATATCTAGATTTGTAAGGCGCTCTTCGCTAAACTCATTTATATAACTACATATAAAAGTAAATACTGTGCATTAGAAACACAGAGCACAGACTTGTCTCTCTTTGAAAATCTACTGTATCAAGTTCAGTCTTTTCTGACTCTTGAGAAGTTTGTTTTCCCCTTGGATTTGCCACTTGCTTTGCAGGGATATAATCTTTTTGACAATGCTCTGCATAAGGGCAAGGGATGGAAGGCAATTTGTAATCAGCCAGTTCTATTTCTTTGATGCTCCTCAGCAGTGTTTTAACCTTAAAATTCTCCACAAAAGATTGTATCACATTGTACAGTATAAAATGTTATGGTCCAGTTCCAGATATAGGCTTTATGGGTTTTTTCTTGTACCACAAGAACTAGCTGTGAAAACAGGACTCTGAATATCAGAATAAGTCTTTTGATTTCATGGCTGAATATTGTGCATAAATGTCCTTCAGCACTTACACATGTAGGCTTTTATGTGACCCTTTAATGAAGAAAAAGTAACATTAAATGGAACAAAGCATAATCAGATGTTTGCACAGATTTGTCTCTGATCCACAAAAGGGGTACTCTGAACTGCACTATTGATTAATTTATCATGTGGGTGTTTGACAAGCCCACACATACCTTGATACACAACTCTACAGATACAGTCCTCAGTATTCTGTAACACCCTGCTAATATTTTATTCATAAATCCTAATGCTGAAGCCCTTAAGGTGTCATAAATGTGGTGCTAATGCCTGTGGATTTGAGGGCATTTGGTTAGTCAGATAAATATCATGCTCTAAATAAACTGTGGTCCTAACATAAAACAGAATAAACACAAAGTATCATAGGATTAAAATTCCTGTTGGTGTATATTAGTCCTTTTCTTTGCAAAGAATAATTTTCCAGAGTTTTCATCTTTAAAACCTTTTCTCTACAAAACTGTAAAAGAATAAATTAATCTATTAATAAAATGCACTGAGGAGAAGGGGGAAAGAATATTTTGTTTTAACTTTGATTATGTATAAAGGTTTGTGTCTTAAAGCTTGCAAGGATGGCAATATGCCTTCATTTAAGAGGAGGGCAGGGTTCTGCTTGTCTTGCTGAATGAGGGACAAATCCCTGTCCTGCTCTGGGCAATGTATTAATAACAAGATAGGGGGAAAAAAAGATCAAGTAGTCAAACAAAGTGGATGACCTAGCATAAGCTTGTTAGTCTATCGAAAAGGCACGTTGACCAAGAAAAGCCTCATCTTTGTCTCTAAAGCAGCAGTGTGGGAACTTGGCTTCTTCTTTGAAAAGCAATTAAAATGACGGAATGGCACTTAGTTCTGTAGAGCTGTACTGATATGACTGAGGTATGGGGTAGGGGACAACTGGTGTAAATGACAGCTGGTGTCATCTAAGATAGTGCATATCTTTGATGTTGGAGATCGAACTCTACAGGCTCTTATGTTGCTTCACTGGCCTGTCAGCCTTGTTTGTGGCTTTTGCAGTGTAGTTTTTGTGGTGGTCATGTTGCAGTTGACAGCTGTGCTCCAAGTTTGTTCAGTAGACTGTATATAAAAGTATGAAGATCACGATTAGCACTGGGGCTTGAATTAATCCCAAAGACTATCACTTCTAAAACACTGAACTCCATGCCCGGTAGTGCTTTCCAGCCCAAAGTGTTTTCTTTTGAATTTTCTGAAGGAGTTACTGAATTCTTTGCTCACTGCAGAGCTTAAGCATTAGCTTGGCTTTAACTGGGAGTGTTCAGGTGCTTAAAGTTGGTTTATAATAATTTGCCATTTAAAGACCTCAGCCTGATTGTTTTGTTCTCTCTGTCTCATTTTCCTTCTTGCTGCTGAACACCAGTTGCAGGAGGTGGGGGGGGGGGCGGTCTTTATTCCATGCAGCTTTTTGGAGAAAGTGACAGTTCTCCAGTTCTGTTCTACATTTCTTTGCACCAGAAATGACCCTGCTGCTCTTTATCACCAGTGTTTCCTTTTATCCCTCTCCTGGCAGCTGCTCTTGCTCCATTTTGATGTTGGAACAGCAAATGAACTCCCTCTGAAGCAAATGTCATGCCAATAAAGATGTTGAAGCAGCAAGAAAATCATCTCAGTCTCTGAAGACTGAATTGGAGACCTTTGTGAATGAGATGTTCTTAAAATAGCTCCACAGCATGTTATCTTCCCTAAAAGGTGGAGAATTGAAAACACCACCACAAGCCACTTATTTTGTGTGAGCAGGATCCCTAAATGTTTTTTGGAGTGGGGAGAGAAGCAGGTTGTTTAATTTTCCTACAAATTAAAATAGGTACAATAATATCCAAGCACTTTGCTTTTGCTCTATTTTTTATTCAGTGATGGGGGAGGGAGGAAGGACGCTAAAACACCAGTACTAATGATATGCTGAATTTTCTGGATTGTCAATTTAATCAGTATAGAAAATACTGTTGCTGTGGTGGTATTTTTGACTTCCTGCTCTGGTTGTCCCACTGTTAGCTTTTTGTTCTGTCATTGATGCCAGTGACAACAAACTGAACAAAGCAATTGAGTTGACCTGAATTGATTGTATGCATTTCTGATTGTATGCCTATTCCTAAGGGTTTTGTTTGCAACATCATGGCTAATGGTCATAATTATTTCTTGTCCTGCATTCAATTACACTGAAACAAAGTGCTTGCAACAATTTGCTGTGTCAGAGTAGCTGTGTTTTGACCCCATACTCTGTAGGTATGATTCCGTGAAGTCCTGGGTTGGAGATTAATCCTTTAGGTTATGTTCTTGCGGGTGATGATGTATCTGTAAATGCCAGTTGGTTTTCTTTGCTCTAGCTTTATAATGATAGCACAAAGTCCAGCCTGATTCTGATTTCTCTTCCCCCTTTATTTCTAGTTTGGATAGCTGCTTAGTGCTTTTCCAGGTGATGACTGACTCTGTGTAGCATAATAGCTCATAAATCCTTCACCATGTCAGAGTTCCTTGAGTCTTGTAATAGACCATATGCATTCAGTATCAAAAAAAAACCCAGTGTATCATGGAAACACTTAAACAGTATTTTTTAAATTGTGGTCTTTGCAGCAGCACACCTATCCATTACAGCAGGGCAATTTTGAGAATGCAACTTAACAGTTTTTCTCTGAGGTACGGAGTAGTGATTGTTCCATGTGGTCTTGCCAATATTACTATATTTCTTTGTCACACGCATAGTCAAACTAGAAATACATATAGGACCAAGACATCTGGAAACTAATAGCAAACAACGAACTTGCAGCCTGGTTCATGACAACATTTCACTCCAGCGTTGTCTTCAGAGTGTGATGCCGGTAAACTGGGATAATGCAATGCTAATTAAACTTAAGTTTACATAGAAGATTTGTTAGAATTAGTGCAACTCGAAGCCTGTGCTTTATTAGGTTGTCACAGATGGGAAAAACAAATCTCATATTGACTCCAGAATTATATCCATATATCTGATAGCAGACTTCAGTAATGTTTATTTGAAATGGACTGTGTGAAGCCAAATCCTCGCTTAGTCCGTGTAAGTCAGCATGGCTTCTTTCAAACTGACCTCTGTGGTTTTTGTTTTGGGTCTTTTTTAGAAGCAAGGTTTTAACTGTGTTATGATGGAAATAGTGTAAAGATCAGCTTTTTGTGCAGTGTGGTGTATGGAGCCATTCAATGCTCTGTTTTCCGTGAGCTTTATTTAACTTCTGTCAGGTTGTTCAATGGGTGTTTGTACTAATGCTACCTGTCTGAGCCTGTTGTGTTTGTGTCGGAGCTGGTGAACCACCTGCCCAAGTTATTAACTTACATTGGTTATTTTTACCATAGGTTTACAAACCTTTTGATGCTTTGAGCTTATATCTATTGCAGGAAAGTATTTCATATGTAGCGATACTAAGTTACATTAAATATTATGGTGTTATTAAAGGATCTGTTCAGTGGAATTTCAAATACTAATCTCAGGTAATCAACAACAAATGTAGAGCCAAAAACTTTTTACCTTTACTGTGTTTTTTTCCACAGTATTGTTAATAACAGAAACCGATTTCTTCAGGCAAAAAATATTGCATGATTTTAATCTGTGTGTGACAGTACTTTTATGTATTTTCCAAGAGTTGCATCACCACTTGCTGCTTGTTCAAACATGTCACATGTTTAGTGACCTTGTTCTTCTGTGTGATCCACTGCTTCTGGAGTAAAAACTAGCTAAAAATAATACCAAGCCAGAAGTTGAGTAGAGTTGCTCTAAATTGCCCTAGCTGAGGATCTGGGCAACCATGGCCTCTGTGGAGCTAGTGTAATGTAAAATACTTTTTGTAGGCAAACCCCTCAAGGAAACGGATTAATGTATGATAATAAAACTTACGTGGTTCTAGACCTATGCAGTCTATTACAGTTTGGATACGTTCTTTGGACTGCTCTTGCTGCTAGGTGCTTTTGATTCACTTGTTTTCTGCAGCATACCACTAATATTAGTGGATTATTTAATTTGCACAGTGTGACCATGGGGCACAATCATTTGTTTATGATGTTCTTAAATATGGTAAGTAATGTCAGGCATGGAGGTAAAGATCAGGAGGTTTATCAGTCAGGGCAAGTCTCTGACAGTAATCACATAATGTCCACCTCTCAGTTTTATTTGGGTAAGCACATTTGCTTAATTCAGTATTGAGTTTACATATCATGCAATTCAGTTGCTCTCTTTATTCAAACCTACTAGCTAAGAAAGATAAGCAGTTAGGAAATAATCTTCATTTACATGTAACCTGGGAATTACTGGTTCAGGTAACTGGAAGGTCTCTTTCTTTGGTTAGACAGACAACAATCATTATGTTGTACATGGAGAATTTTGTTAGTTTAAGAGCTCTTGCTGATATTTTTCCACCCGAATGATCAGCTAGCTTTGGGTGTTTGATTTCCTGGTAGCCTCAGGAGAGCCCTTGTCAATGTTCAGTCTTAGCAGCTATTTTGGCTATAACATTTATTGTCTTTTCTCTCAATATATTGCAGTACTCTCTTTCTGAAGTCCATGAAACTTTAACATGTTTTACACAAATCATGCAGATGAAGTAACACTCCATGTGAGGTACATCTTGAGAATTTGTTAGTTATGCTGTTGCTTCACATAATCCTGTACTTGAAATTGGATGTGTTTGGAGAAAAATCTTGTGTTATGTGTACTTGGGAGCAAAAAATGCATGCCTCACATGTAACATACATATTAACTGTTATTTTTTTATCAGAAAATGATTGTAATGAATGGAGTACCTGTCTTGCTTATGGAATTGAGCAATCTGTATAGGAGTGGGCAGTAAAATTGATCAGGAAAAGTCTGATACAACATTTTGCCAGAAACATGAAGAGAATCTTCTACAGGTCTGTGAATATCTGAATACTTTTATTTTTCTTGGACTCAGTGGAAGGGGAAATGATAGGTAAAAGTACAAGATGCAAAAATTAAATCATTAAATGAAGAACACAGACTTTATAGCAAACAGTTTTGTAATTATATTAATATTGTAAGTTTAAGGAGGAGAAATATTAAAAATTTGACATCTTCAATTTTTCACATTTTATGTGAAGGTGGAAATAGTTGGTGGAAATAATTAGCATTACTGGTAGAAACACAAAGTTTTCTAAGTTCTCTCAGTTGTTTTAAGACTGTTACTGTTTTTCCTAATCCTGCTTTTTGACATGATAATATCTCTTTAAGGGCTTTCTTTACCAGATCAATTCCTTTCCTACTAGGAGAACTAAAGCATTTCAGCTGTCCATCCAATTTATCCTTCTGGACTAAATTTCTTGTATCAAGATAACCAGCAGCAATACTCCCCTCAGGAGATTTGTATCAATTAGTTACGCATCACTAATTTCTGTGGTATTGGTGGACCAGTCAGTTGCAAGAAAGCTGTTTTGTAAACAGTTATGGATATTGGGGGTTTGTCTTCTTTTTTGGTGAGGATTTTTGTTTGTTTTGAAATACACCTTTTACATGGCAGCTATTGAAAGCCTGCAGATTTACACATGTGCAGGAAGAAATATGGGGTGGCTTTAGACACTCCTTTTGGGATGTTAATTTCCTACAGGTTTCACATGGTACTAATGAGGGGCCATGTTATACACAGCTAAGAGAATTTATTCCAAAAATACTTATGATGGAGAATATGTCATCCAAGAGATACAGGGCTCTCAAAGTACAACAGTTATTAGTAGCTGTTGCGTAAATCTCTTGTGTCTATCAGTGTATGTGTGCCTGCTGCCACTGTGATGGCACTCTCTTAAATGTATCAGTCTGAATTCCAGGCATCCTAACAGCTGCTGGTAACTTTTCTTTTGCCCTGTGGTCTTAATGATATTCAATTTAATTCAGTGTAAAGGAAAGTGGGATGTAAATATTCTGTAAATGAGACTCTGGGGTGACATAGTAGCAGTCTGGCATTAAAAAAAAGGGGATGCAGTCTAAAGAGAAGCTGTGTCTGAGATGACAGTTGCAATTCAGAAGCCACTGCTGCAGCCTTATATAGCAATGTATATGATGAAGAGGAGATGGCTCTTGTTCCAACGTGCGCTAAGCCTTATTTTTGCAGTGTGATGCTATCCTGCGCAGCAGATCCTAGAGGATCTATACAGCATCAAAATTTTCACATCTATCACATGTAAGCTTTCTGAATTACCTCTGGTAAGTAGTTGGACATTACTGAGGTTCCAGTTATAGACTTGGATGTTACCAATGAAGTGCTTGCTTAGTCTTCACATACTGTGCTTCTGCTGTCCTTGCCTGGAAGCCTTGTCAATGTATTTTACTACATAGGTTTGTGCAGGTATTTATTTCTGGGGTTTTGGGGCAGGTTTTCTGTGCAGTATGTGAAGAGACAGACTTGGTGAGAGCTACGCATGTATAAATTGTGTTTTATACTCTAGACACAGCACCAGCACCACTTACATCCCTGGTGTCTCTCCAGCTCCTCAACATCACTGACCAAGTTTAAAGTGGAAAGAAACTATGGTGCTATAATGATAATGAGTGGCAAATGCAATCTAGCAGGAAAGCAGGTTATTCCCCAGCTGGAATGCAGACCAGGCTTCAGCTAATCCCTCCCTTAGCCAGAGAAAGGTGGTTTTAATCTATTTATTATGCATTTGGTTGGGTTTTCAGCAGTGATACATCTGCAAATGCCATAGCACTGTTACAGTTTTTTGCTATCCATTTGCCATATCAGCAGATGTATCAGGACATGAAGCTGTTTTCAGTCACTCATGTCTAATCCCAAGTAGTGCCATAGGATCTTCTGTATAGACCCAGAGCAATTCACAAGTAAATGACAGTATAACATGCCACTTTTAAGAACCTGCTAGCAGCTGTCTTAAGATTTTTTTTTAGACAGCTGGATTTCTTTTCACTGATGTTTAAGACAAAACTAATTTGATATGATTATTAGAGAAGGAAAATTAAAAGGACAAAGTCATACAGGAAGCTCATTAAAATGGAAACACTGAAGTAACTGGGTAATTGGGCATTGATTCTGTCCTCACCCCCTCACTCTCTCTATGAGCAGTTTTGTATTAAAAGTAACATGTCTGCAGGATGATGCTCCAACATCTGTTATTGCTGAAACAAAATTATTTGCTTGTTTTCTTCTTTCCACATTCTTCCAACATCTGCATGTATAGATCTGTCCTGTATATTATTAATATCTAACACTGCTCTTTTCCAGGGAAAATGCATCAAAGGGTATGGGATTCTATCTTCAGTTAGGAGGGGATTGTTTTGGTGTGGGATTGCCATTCACTTATTAGATATTAGGTGACTGGCTGTGAAATGGAACAATGTGAATGAGGGCTGCTAGCATGAAGCCCATGCACAGCTCTGTTGCTCTCAAGCATGTTTATGTGAAACAAAGAGATTCACAGGCTATGGCCTGTCTGTCTTCTGAAATGTTGGTGTCACCTTAAGCAATTAAAACTATGCAAATTTTCCTTATTTTCTGTTCTCAAATGTTTGCAGGCAAATCACCATTTTTTAAAAGTATTCCATATTGAAAATGGTCAGTAATTGTGTTGGGATTTTGACTTTTTTACTTTATAGGTTGATCCAATAAATTGATTATAATTCTGTCTTGCTGAATGTTTGCTATTTCAATCACTCTGGCTGTGATTATTCTGATAGGAAGCAATATACTTTCTTTGGTTTGTTTTGCATGATTGCCGAAATATGTGGTTGCATGTGCCACTTTTAAGATTCAGTTTGTTTATGAATGTGACTTTATTGCTTTTCCTCAGTATTTGTACTATAAAAATGCAACTGCTTAAAGGTTCATAGCAAGAAAATAGAAAAAGCTGAACAATAGATTTGAAATAACATTTGGAAATATTTTCTGATATCTAATTATCAAGATGCTAATTGTGTCTTCCAGTGTTCAAACTATGCTCTAGTTGGGAAAGCACATGCTTAAATCCATTCCTATCCAGGAAAATGCTTGAGCTTAATTTTAAGCATGTGCATAGTTATATTTGTTAAATGACTCATAACTATTTGCTTAAATCCTATCCAGTGTTAGACTGACTAAATATATTAGAATTGTGATGTAAATACTGCGGTAAATAAGATAAATATGGGTGTTGGTTTTGCTATGAACTTATCACTGATTTTGACTTTTACAGTCACTTTTATGGTATACAGTTGAAATTGGAAAAGAATGGAAATTTCAACTAATTTTTTAATATGCTGAAATGTATTAAGTTACACAAAAGAATCCATATTATAGTAATTCTGTGTATATATACAGGAAAAGAGTACCCAGCGTGCATGGCAGATGGTTTCAAAGGAAATCCTCGAGAGCTAGGATTAAAAAGCAATTTTCAGCAAGTTTAAAATGGGTCTCCATATTTGGGTCACACATATTAACTCCTTCATTGCAAACAAATGAGGGAGAAGTCTGGTCAGATTACTATGGAAATGTTTCTCAATAAAAGCTGACCAGTGCGCACTGTGGAAGAAAGAAATGAGAACGTCAGTTGATTCTGCTTCTGATCCTCTTCTAACAACAGTGGGAAGTAGAGTCGTGATATACAGAGACAGTGGTATGTTGCAAGTAACTGAGATTCATCGTTCAGCTAACAAACATTGGCAACCCTTTTAAAAATAATGTATCTATGGCTTCAATTTTTGTCTGCCCCCTGAAGCAAATTTACATAAAGCCAAACACAAAAATTGAAGAACAAAATATAAAGAATTATTTTGATTTTGTCAGTCTGGGTCTGCAAAGTTGGAGTTTTCAAGGAAACCTAAGGTGTAAAGATGAAGGTACCTAAATCCCATTTTGTTTCAGATCTCTGAATTCTGTTCCTGTCCCCGACAATTTTCATTGATTTCATTGGCCTTTGGATCAAACTTCATATTTTTATATTGAAGTAGAGATGTGTGGATAATCCTGTTCCTCTCTCCTACTTTATTTTAAACTTTCTGATAAATAATTTCTGGTGTGTTAGAAATGGCACATTTCTACCTGTTTACATTTAGTAAATTATACTTAATCACTATTTATTAAAGTGTAAAGGCTTTACATACAGCATTTTTCTATTCCTTTTCAATATGGCAAGTGTGTCTGATATATGATAAATAAGAAATTGAACAGCAATACTTTTGTTCAGTCATAGACAGGAATGAACACGGGCTCCAAGTTTTGCTTGGAAGTATGCCTGCACTCACAAATGGAAAGCAAGCCCATGTTTTCTCAAACATGTTTTAGGGGTGCACTAGAACTTGATTTTTTTTAAAAAGGTTATAGTCTAAAATAAACAGTACCAGGCTGCAGCTGTTTGTGGGTAGTGTTCGAACATCCAGAAATATTATCATCAATATAATGCATAAAAGTGATTGAGTGCAGATCAGCTTTGTATTTTAAGAGCAAGAGAAGACACTGGGCTTTTAATTGGTATAAATAGCACAGCAAGTTGGAGATTATTGGCTTTAACTAACTTATACCAGCTAGTAAACGTGTTAGGAATGTAATTCACACTTACATCAGTGCTCCTTTATATGCTTCTGGCAGTGTAAAGGAACCTCAAGTTTGACATGAACTAACTTTTCTTTTAAAGACTTCTGTTTCCAGAGTAGAAACTCAAGTTAGACCTTAAGCAATGTTTATCACTAAACAAAGAAATATAGCAACTGATACTATTTCATTGTGTTCTCAAAGCTCAACTGGGTGTATTTTGAGTAGATTTGGAAAGCTTTCTGAGCACAGGTGCCTGATGCTCTGCTAAGTGAATTATAGAAGTAATTGCTGGTTTAAATTTCAGCCTATGGAGAAGTTAATTGCATTGCTTTCTGGCTATTATATTGGCTATGTGTTAACAGCGAAGGACAATGTACTTCTGAAGGGCACCATAAATGTCCTAGTGGGATAACTAACTGCAGGTATATCCACAAAATGTTAATTAACAATGCTAAATAATAGGTGTTTTCTGCAGGGTTGATCCAAGGTGGATATCGGAGGTCCTACCTGCTATTCAGAAAAAAAAATTCAGATGATGGATGAAAATGATGTTATAAGGCAGCTTTCAGTGTTCAGTTCTTGTACCAAAGTTAGAAAGCTTCAGTGGACTTGGGATTGGCTTTTAATTAAAGTTGAACCTGTTCTTCTAGGTCCTTGTTTTACACCACCTCCTATGGGAAGTTTACCTGTGTGCATTTTGATATGACAAGACCTAGCTTCATGCGATCTTACCAGGTGTTTTTATCTTAGCATAATCTATGTTTCAGATAATTATTCCAGCAAAAAGGAAACATTTAGTCTTTTTAATTGTAACAATTGGCTTTTAAAATTCTTGAGGCATCAGGATAAGGAATAAGCTTAAGGAAGTGTTTGAAGTGGAATATGGAAGTGGGTTAGTGGATGTATGCAGAGCACTCCTCTGTAGCATGGGAGCAGCATGGAAGAGAGCTTTGAGATAGCTGTTACATTAAAAATTTTGCAACTAAATGGTGGAAGTTAGTATTATAAGCTAATTGGAGGCAAAATTCCACATCTCAGTGTTAGATATGATTAAGGAGAGAATATACTATTGGGAACTTGGAAATGAAAGTAACTTGTGTTTTTATGTAACAAAAGGGAGAAGCAATAAGGGAATGCAAAGAGAAAACTAACATAGATGAAGCGATTGATTAGGAAAACACTTTATAGTGTAGAAGAACAATAGTACGACAACACTGAATCCAAAGAAGAGAACACTGAATGCTCGAGATGCAGATTGATGAGAATCTGGATGGCAGTGTTAATTGTGTGAATGGATTACAAAAGCTTTGCCTCGGATGTCTTGCAAGAAAGGATGCATAGGCTGTAGCAGCAAACAAAGCATCTCCTATGAACATAACCGAAGTGTGATTTTCTTTTTTGAGTGCTTAATTCTGGGAACCCATGTTCCCAATGTAATTATGTGCCTTCAGAGGGCAATTATGAGTGCCTAAACTAGATATCAAAAATTGAACATCCCAAGCTGTTGTCAACCATCCTGTGTTGTCAACTTATGATACTATTAATACTTGGAAAAAAATACTTCGCCCATGACAACAGTTATCTTTGATCCGCATGTTTGTAAATGTAGTTCAGAATTTTGCCTTAGATTTTTCAAAGACTTATATCTTTCAAAGGGAGGCATAATAGATCAGTTCAGATTCTTCTGTCATTGTTATCTTCCAGGACTTTTGTTTCACGGGTTTTTTGAAAGTTTCTGTGAAGTACCAGATGATCTGAGATAAGACCTGATCCAGATGTCTTTAGAGCGTCAGAGCAATCCATTCTCTTGACTTCAACAAACCTATGATCAAGTTCTAAATAAAGGGATTAATGTTGACTTTGGAACTAGTTGATTTCCTTTAGTCACTGTACAATCAAGTATTTGATAAAGCAGGAGTTTCTTGTATGGAGTCAGTTGTCTCATGGGTCAAAAGCAGTTTTTTTTGTCAGGGCAAAACAATGGAAGGGGAGTAAGCTCATGCAGATCACCAGAAGATTAGACTGGCAGGTGGAAAACAGAAGTCTGAATTCTCCTGTTAGGGGCCAAATGAGAGTCATCCAGAAACTACACCAAGGTGCAACTCTGAAGCAATATGTGACATGCTGTTAATGTGTTAAAGAATACTGTAAAAGGGAAGATTCTCAGATGTTGTTTACCTGCTAGAGCTGTAAAAATGTTCTACTTTGGTTGTGCATTGTCTGTTTTCAGTTAAAATAATAACTCTCAGGGAAGTAATTCCTAGTTTTCTGCAGCCTTCTTGGAGACGCTTTTTGAAAGCGAAGGTCGGTACTGCAAGTAGGGTATTGTTCAAGAAGTTGTTCCCTTTGCTTATTCCTGCAGAAGTGTACTTGAGCATTTTGAGATGAGATTGCACCGCTATGGCAGTGGGAATGGAAAGCCAAATAACCATCCAGGCCTAATACTTCTTAAATTTTACTGAGGAGCTATCAGGCTGTCCTAATGTTGTTAAATGCTTTTTCCAAAGCAGCGTTCTGCTCTCTGACAAATATGTAAATCTCTGAAATTATTATGTCATTGTACAGAGTTACGAATATTAGAAACTATGGCTCTTTAAAGCAGTTAAATGCTTCCTTACCTTCAGAAAATGTTAACAGGAAATATTGAAGGTTTGGGTCCACTGAATGCTTTGGAATGTCTCTCTACTTATATCTTTATGTAGTGTATATTTATTAAAAAGTGTTTTCTGAGTAGATTACTGAAAGCAATAACCTATTCATACCAAGGCCATGAATTCATGTTTAATGTAACCAGTTAGACAAAACTGAAAGCTTACATACTGATAAACTATGCTATAGATGGACTTCTCTGCACTTCTTTATTGATGATATTTTAAGTAGCGAGTTGAGGAGAAACAGATAATGAAAATTGATTCTTCTCTGCAGGTCTCTTGCTTACTGTTGGACTTTGACAGACCTAATCTGCAGAGATAATTAAAGTTCCTTTGCTTCAAATGCTGTAAGTGATTTTTTTGTTTGTTTTATGGAAATCATTAGGAGCCTATTTGCCTCATGTAGGGGGGAAAAAGGTGAAAATGCCAAAGCACAAACAAATGGTAGAAATGAATTTGGTGCAGATTTGTTATATGACTGTACATGTTTGCAGGAGATATTTCTAAACAGCATTTTGTATTCAGGAACACCCCTGTCTCCATTCCAGCCCTGCTGATAAATGCAATAGCAGAATCCTAATTGCAAATTGCCATAAAGATACCACAGGAAACAATATTTTCATACTTCTGTCAGGACTACAACTAGATTAGTAATCTCAGCATGGTGGAGGGAATCTGCTGTTGCTGTGTGTATTGTACTTGGTTGAGAATAAACACCTGAAGTATCAGTATAGTATCTCAACCAGAGTATCATGTAGAGAAGTCGGAGGGGTGATAAAACTTGTGAATGAAAAATTTTCCCATTGGTAATGATACAGCATGGTGGCCCTGGCTGTTATTTAGCATAAGTTGTTTGAATTTCAGGTGCCATGATAACATAGTAGGAGACTTAAAATGTCTTTACTGTTTAATAGGTTTCTCACAGGAGCAGACTTGCCTGCTTTAAACCCTGTAAATGTAGAAGCGTGGCTTCTGGAGCATCTGGGATGATACCCCCCATAGTACATGGAATGCAGCAATTGTATCTGGTAGGCTACAGCAGGGAGGCAGAATGTGGGTAGGAGGCTGGAAACAGAATGCCATGGTTTTGACCTTGTTTCAGCATCCTTTTAGTATCCTTAGGACACAGGTCTCTGCTGATTCTATAGTTAAGTTATGCATGTTGCTAATGACACATTTCTTATTTCTACGAGAGTGTCTTTAAAACAGTTGATATTCTTGCACCATTGAAAACATGCAAAGAGCTCTTCATACTCCCATTTTTTCCCCAAAGCTGTGGCAACAATTTTCTGGCTTGTAGAACAAAGAAGTTAGAATAAATTACATAGCCAACATCTGCACCTGGCTCACTTATTAAGCAAATATTTGGCATAGATGCTAAACTACCTTCTGCCAAGAGAGCCTTGCCGATACAGTTGTTCAGGGATGAAGATGTGATAATGTCTTTTCCTTTTTGCTTCACCAAAGCTAACTTCTTGATTTGTCAAAGTCATATTTTCCTTTCCAACAAAATTTTCTTTTTACTTTTAAATATCAGAGGTTAATTAATGGTTAATCAAACTTTTTCTAACCAACCATGTTAAGATTATGATGGTGTATCACTTTAGTTCCAATGGCAGACACATCACATATGGGTTGCCATTTTGATGGCTTTGAATGGTAATCTGACCCATAAAAACTGAAGCATAATATCCAAACTGATTTTTTTCTGGCCTGCCCTATTCTTGATGCCATCTGTGTTAGGATGGAAATGAGCCTGCTCAATGTGGTCTGCCAGTTTTAAGCAGAGTGGTAGTGCCAGTCACAGATGGATTTAAAATAGCCTCGTGAATAAGAAGAGAAGGAAGATGCTCCTGAGAGCAGGAAGTTTCACTTGAAAGCATATTATATCTCTAAATCCTGTGGCCTATGGAACATCTGTGAAACCTTTTCATGAATTCTTCACATGGATTAAGTAAACTAAACTTCCTTTCTAAAAATCAAGAAAAACCCTCAACTTCCTAATGTTTCTCTCCATCCCACCACTGCCTTCTATTGCTGTCATCCATAATGGAGTACAGAGCAGGAAGCTGACAGTATCTGATCCTCTCAAGTGTCTGCAGTGTATCCATTCAGCAAAACCAATCACAGTAACTTTGTAAGTTTTATAGATATGTGTTTTTAATCTGTCATATGAATCCTGTTGAAGTCATAGCATTCAGAGCCCTGGGCTGCCATTTCTGAATTCCTGTCTTTGACAATTAACAAAAATCAATGTTGTAGGTGAAGGTGAGTACCAATCTGATGCTGATGCATCTCAGCTCAAAAATTAAGATATTTAAGCACCTAATTTTCACTGTAGTCAATGAGATCTCAGTTCTCTTCTACTCAGCTTGAGAGAGCGGGTGCTCTGAAGTTAGAGATTCAATGACCTTGTCTTATGTGTGACCACAAGTGTCTTGGTACTGTTTATAATCCAAAGAAACACATTAAATGATTTTCACTGGTTATGAATATGGTCTACAGAAATCTCTGATTTTTTTTAATAGCTTTAAATCAATTACGTTGTTTGAATGACCATTTGCTTTTGCAGTAAGGAAGCATGTAAGAGAAGGCACTCATGGATGAATTTCATGTTCGTGATACACTTGAACATCCCTCTCAAGTCCTCTTTAAGCCTTTTATTTCCAGGCTAAATAAACACCATTTCAGCAATGTCTCATCTACTCCCTTTAATTACCGCTGTTGAGAGAAAGTTTCTGCCGATGCAAATGTGCTATTTTGTCATGTCACATCAAATTGCATCAGCCTTATATTTAGGAACAAAAAGAGGGGGAGGCTGAGACAGGATGTGGCTACAAATGGAACCAAAGGGTTTTCTTAAATATAGGCTGAAAATAGATAATTGAGGCAGTGATGCTTTTTCAAGCAAAAATCCATGAAAGGGAGAATCAAGTCTGTGACGACAGAAATGAGAAGCAGGGCTGGGGGTGTGAGAAGAGGGAGTTCTAGATGGAGGTGTGGGCTGGTGTCAGGGAAAAGCTGATGAAATTCTCATTTATGCAAACACCCTTTGCATTGTCAGATTGCATTGTAGAATATGTTAGACCATATACATCTCTTCTTGTTCCTTCTGTGCTGGCTAAAATAGTTAGGAGCCCTGCTTCCCTTCAGCTTGTTGCAGGGCATGCCACCTGCCCTTTCCTTTGTGATTCTCTCCGCTTCAGGTATCAAAGCTGAACTTGTTGATTACTTCCCAACTTGACTTATTTTGATTGAAAAAAATTTTAATGACTGGTCTTTGGTAACTTGGGTGTCTCAGCTTAACCTGGTCACTTGCAGGAATTGTCCTAAATACAGTACAGCTTTATTCTCATTGCCTTATCTGTTACCATATGTTGCCTTGATGTAGGAATTGTTCATTAGATTTTTTTCTTCTCAAAACATAATCGAATTCCCAAGCCTCAAATCAGTATGGTGCAAAATGGCTCAGCTTTATTCAGTTCTTTGTGCCTCTTTACATGATGGTTGAATTTGCTAATATTGGAAGTATTTCTTCTGCCTCCTGGGTCAACCTGCAGAATTCTAATTGTTTTCTGTGTAAGCTCCATAAGCAGAAATCTAGTGGTTTGTTCTTCATTATTTTTGCATGCATTTTATAGGGCTGTACCTTACTAGATGAGATTTTGGGTTTGTTTTTTTCTAGTGGGATAACCAAACAAATAGTAGTAAAGTTAGAGTGTACCTAATTAAGCAGGAAAAAAAACTGGGAGGAGGCATATAAAATTTGTGAATCACTTCTAGCAAAATGTACTTAAACCACAGTGGAAATATATGAGAAAATAATTATTTTTCAGGTGCTTTGTATAGTGTATTAAATTCTAGTAGCCTAGTAGGCCTTCAGAGTGCTTGTATACAGTACTTATATACTCCAAATCTATTTAAACATGAAAGAGCCTTTAAAGGGTTAAATCATTGCAGGACTGTTGTCCATCTGTAACAGCCAGTTGCCTTGAACAACTCAGTTACTCCTGTGTAACTTTGGAGAAACTCTGGTACAATCATAAAACTCAAGCCCAGTCATTCAGGTTGCCAGCAAACATAAGTTTTTGCAGTTCAATAGAAATTAATAGAAATGTGCTGATTTACACCAGCCAAGAATTTGGACTAGTGACTTTAATGTTGCCTTCAGTGGCATTTGCCTGGAGAAACTGTGGTAGAAAAATGAAGTCCTCCAAGTTCCAATACAGGTGCAATACCAGTATTCCAGATTCTTATGTTGGACATCAATTCATTTATGGCAACATACACTATTTCAGTTTATTTTTTTAACTATTTCCAGCAGTAACTTTCAGGTCACTAAACTAAAACTAAGTAGATTGTGGTAAATAGGCATAAAGAAAATTTGCAGTAGCTGTCCAAATAAATGTAGGAGGCTTCAAACAATCCATCACACTAAATTTACGTTAAAACATAGTATCTCTTCACAAGTAATATTTTAAAAAAATTGTTCTTCAGGAAAGTTAGTTTGGTTCTTCAGAAGACGTTAGCAGCTTCTCCATGGAAAATGCTTTTTACCCTCTCAGAACTGGGCAGAAAATGATCTATTGAAATCAAATGCATAAATTATGCATGTAATGAAACTTGCTTTGAAATTATGAGTCTGATCAGAGCCTGATGGCAATTTAACTGAGTTCTGAAAGATCAGCTGTGTTTAAGAATCATCAGAATTCTTGATGCGGATGTGATCTGTAGGCATGCTAGCAGCACCTACTTATCAAATTAGAAAGATACTATTCAGTTAAGCACTTGGATTCTCTCCTCAGAAGTAATTGGTGATGGCAGAGGTAATATTTCTATTCTTGTCACCAAGGATAATAAAAATGCAGTAGAAGCTTAGAAGCTTGTGTATTTACAGCATTATGACAAATGTAAGTCAAGTAGTATTTCAGACTTAAGCTAGACAGGCGAAGGCACCCAGTTCTTCATGGTTAGATATTACAAGTCCTCCAGGACTGTAAAATATTAAGTGTAGTGATGCTGTAATCTAAACTCTTAACTTTAAAATCCTTTACAACAGGAAAATAACAACCCATGGTGCTAAATCTGTATGCACAATGAAGCTTGATGGAAACAAGGCAATGATTGATTTACCTTGGGCTTTATACACAACTGCAGTGTGTGGTATCTGTGCACTCAAGGTTGTTTGGTAAATGCAGGTGCTGGTTTTGGCTGGAATAGAGTTAATTTCCTTCATAGTAGCTAGTATGGGGCTATGTTTTGGATTTTTGCTGAAAACAGCATTGGTAATACAGAGATGTTTTAGTTATTGCTAAGCAGTGCTTACACTGAGTCAAGGCCTTTTCTGCTTCTCACCCCACCCCACCAGTGAGTGGGCTGGGGGTGCACAAGAAGTTGGGAAGGGACACAGCTGGGACAGCTGACCCCGACTGACCAAAGGGATATTCCATACCATATGATGTCATGCTCAGCATATAACGCTGAGGGAAGGAGGAGGAACGGGGGGGACGTTTGGAGTGATGGCGTTTGTCTTCCCAATAACTGTTATGCGTGATGGAGCCCTACTTTCCTGGAGATGGCTGAACGCCTGCCTGCTGATGGGAAGTAGTGACAGAATTCCTTGTTTAACTTTGCTTGTGCGTGCAGCTTTTGCTTTACCTATTAAACTGTCTTTATCTCAACCCATGAGTTTTCTCACTTTCACTCTTCTGATTCTCTCCCCCATCCTACCAGGGGGGAGTGAGCGAGCGGCTGTGTGGTGCTTAGTTGCTGACAGGTTAAACCATGATGACGCATCCCTTGTCTGTGGCATCTGACTAGACAGTAAATGGAAGTCTAACAGAGTCTAGGTGTGCTTCCTCCAGGAGTGGAGGGAGGAGTTGAGAGAGTTAAAGCATTAATTTGCATAGAAATTCTTATTTTCCATTTTTTGTTTAATCCACTTCTCAAGACTTAAGACAATCACAGTGACTTTTTTCCTCCAATG
Organism: Gavia stellata; assembly: GCF_030936135.1. Taxonomy (NCBI): domain Eukaryota; kingdom Metazoa; phylum Chordata; class Aves; order Gaviiformes; family Gaviidae; genus Gavia; species Gavia stellata. The sequence continues at coordinate 12,226,468 of NC_082618.1, read as the reverse complement.
ACTTTTTTTAGTACATGAGAATTAAAAAATGCCTCAGTAAAATCTGTATATTTTCATAGCAAAGAATACATTTGTTATTTCTGTGCTTTGCTTTGAAAAAGTATATTAAATGGGGAAGGAGAAAGATACATGTTTGTTTTTATAGTTGGGGTTTGTTTGGTTTGAACTGAATAAGTCTGAAAAGACTAGATAAAAACTGCAGATCAAATGAGAAGACTCCATAAGCATTCTACAGATTGTTCATTAAAAAAACACCCAACTGACAACACTACAACAAGAAAATGTTCTTAATTAATGTCTTCAGTTAAAGGAAAAGCATTGTGGATCTCTTAAATATATTATTAAATCTGTATTGTTTAGATAATAGGATGGGGAAAGACACTTGTGCTGAGTGCTGTGTCAAATTCACCAGGGCATGTTTTAATTCTAGTTCACTTGCTGGATTTCACAGCTATTTGTCTGGGTATTGGGGTAATTTGGAGGGTTGAGTGAAGCCAGATGACTGTAATGAACTCATTTTGTGTCTTTGACTCATTCTGGCAAAAAAGATGCTATTTATGGGGTATTTTGTATTGTTAAGACTTCTGTTCCTCCTGTCTCTCAAACTTTCTCTGGGCCACTGTCTTTGCACCATCACCAATAATTACATCAAATTAATTTGGCATAATTGAGTTAATTATTAGCACTAGAGGTTAACAACATGACTTCAATTGAACCAAAGCTTTTATCCCCCTTTTCCTGAGGCTTCGCAAAATGTAAACAAATCTGAATCATGGATGAAACCTAAGGCAGCTCCATTTCCATCAAGTGCTTTTGCCAGTCAGAAGAGCTATCCTGCCACATTCATTCACTCAGATGGGTGTTGATAAATGTGTTGTCTGCTGCAAAGAGAAGAATACTGTGGCATTCTGTATCAACATCCAAGTAGTTTAGAAAAAGGGAAATACTTTAATCACACCAGAGCCATTTAGTCAAAACCAGAAAGATAGAATAATCATTAATAAAAATTCAGATACATAGAGGATATTGACGTGGTTTAGCTGACATACATCAAAAAGATTTAAGGCATAGGTTGTAGAGAATCAGAGGATAGCTTTTTGAATTAGGGATGATATTGTGAATCACTGTGTAAGGCATAATCAATAGCATGATTCCTTGTATAAGGTGGTAGTCTGAGAATTGGAAGATATGGTTTCTATTCCCAGCCCTGCTATTGACTCATTGTGTGACTTTGCACAAGCCGCTTAATTTTCTGGAGCACAGTTTCTTTTCTCAGATATTTTCCCTCTTAGAGATCCAAGAGGCTAGGGTTGTCTCTTTCTGCTTGTGCATCCAAGCTCTATGCATAATACAATGGGATATTTGAATCGCCCGTGTCTTGATGTATTGCAATGGATCTCTGCACTGGGACGCTGAGAACTCTGCCTTTGCCAAGACTAAAAGCAAGCTTTTACCTCTAGTGCCAAGGGCTAAAATTGAGATCTAGCTCCCGCTTTCTGCAAAGTGCAGCGTGTTTGTTTTAATCTATTCTAGCAAGAGCTCTGAGCTAGACACTCAGATCAAGAATTTTGGCTTGAACTTAATTCTACAGACAATAAAATGTAAACTTTCCCCCCTAACTTCATCTTAGCCAGACCAATGTATTAGTTACTCAATATAGTTGGTGTGTTGTGTGTAATCAATTAAAAGCAAGCTCTGTACCTCTAAAAACAAATGTCCTGCAGAGTTCTGTAGAGTGCTTTTCTTGTATATCATTCTAGCTCAATGACAAAAATATCTAAAAGGCAGGGGGGGAAGTGAAAATTTGAAGAAATCATGTTCCAGTTGTAAGATTTTTTTTTTTACCTGGCCAACAGGATATCCAGGATTTATTTTTGGTTCTGCTATTGACATGTTATGTGAAAGATTAAGAATATTATTTAATTTCTTTTTTGTGTGTCTTTTTGGGGAAAGTAGGGCTAAAGATATTTGGTTTGCATTTATACTTGATTTGAGTTCTGTATATGGTAAGGATTATTTAACAATGGATGAATTTTCTGGGAAGACTGCAGAAGATGGATAAAACTCTGCCTTGCTTGAAAACTGCTTACAAGATTCTGGGGCAAAGTGAACGTGGGTCTGCTGCTGACAATCTTATCCTAGGTTCAGATGGTATCAGGTTGGAAAGAAGTAAAATTACCTTTTGTTTTGAAAAGGTGCAGTACAATGTTGCTAATAATGTATAACACTATAATAGTGTTACTAATCATGATACAGTTATCTATTCTAAGTAATAGACAACAGTGGCTTTAAATTGTAGATACCTCTGCAGTTCTCAAATTGGTAAGAATTTTTTGAAAATATTTTTTTCATCTTACTACTTTAACTGATATTAATTTAAATCTAGGTGATGATGGGGGAGGAGGGAAGTTGTATTACTAACGTGGAAATTCTCAACATATGCTTTCTAACTCATGTCCAAGACTTTGCCATGAAAATAGATGACAAACAGCCACCTTCCGCACTGGGTGTGCTGGGGCACGCAGATGCCCTTTTAGCACCACAGGGAGAATTATGCTCCCAGGAGGTCAGATCCTGTACTATCAATGACTGCAGGTTTGTTAAAGTCAATGGAGCTGTGCTAGCCTGTTGATACTGTTAAAAGTCTGATTTATGGGTAGACTTTTGAAGCCTAATTAGAATTTACAAAACTGTCCTCTTCCAGCATACAGCTTCTGTTTTCCTTTTGGAAGCCTATATTGAATCAGAATAGGAGAGAAACAACAAGGGCTGAGCTAATGTAGGCAACAACACACTCAGTCCTGCGCTCAAGCTATGTGTAGGCCTGCAATTTAAATACATTACACTAGGTAACATATGCAATCATTATGTCAGCTGTGGTTTTAATTACTTCCCTCTTGTAATTAGGTCAAATTATGAAGCGCTGGAATCAATTGTTAAGTGGCCCTTTCTGGAGCCAGGTACCGATTTCCTGGATGATGGAGTTCCTTCAACATTTTTCTTTTAATCTCAAAAGAATATCTTATAACTTTTTAAACTAGCAGTATCTTATTATAAGTAGAGGAGAATGGTCCCTGAAGGAATGGGCGGGGAGTGGGTGTAGCTCTTTTGCCATCCAAAGCATGGAGAATGTGCAAGTCTTATATTGCAGCTGGCTTTGTGAGGAGCTCTCTTGTGGCATCCCACTGCAGCCAGCAGAGGTTTTTCAGGGATAAAGGTCCTTTCGCAAAAACCAGTTGCTGGACTAGGAACTCCTTTGTTATAAGCTTGTTGCTAGCCAGAATTTTCCTTTGTTTTTCTTATGAAGCAGAGTATCTTTGAGCTAGGCTAGGCCATGGAGAGTGACAGTAAAGTTTTTGGGGAAAACTTGAAATATGGCTTTAAGACCTCAAAGTGTTCCTAAGATATGGCGGGCATCTGCCCACGTGATTAGCTGTTGGTATGGTAACAATCCCTGATTAGTGAACTGTACAAGTTAAAATCCCCCTTAAGAGGCTAAAGATTGAGACTTAAATGTTCTGTAATACTGCTGCTTATAAACATTTCTCCCATGAACAGGCATGTATTTTGCTTAAGATATGGTGGGCCAAATTCATCCGTGGTATAATTCCACCACAGACAGGGTTTATGCCAGGTGAGGTTTTGGCTCAGATTATGACTTGGATTGAGAGCAAAGGATTGCAAGATGCTAAATTTCAGCAGGTGTGGATTTGAAATAGAGACAGCAAGTTGTTCTTGATGCTGCTGTAAAGGATAATGTAAATTGGGAAGGACGATTACAGGGCGAACTGTATATACCAGGGCATTGTACAAATACCATCGTCATTAGTCTAGGGATTACGTATGTATAGTTAGGACCGGAAAGGATGTGCTGCGGTAGATCAGTAAAATGAGAGGTCATGCTTGTAGGCTGGATATGATGGTTGCACTAAAGCAGTGTTATGATGTATACGTTAGGCATTCTTGGTTTAAAAAAAAACAACAGTTTTTTATTAATCTTTAGTCAATAGTGTGGGTCACAGTGACTTCTGTGGCTTTTTTAAAATTCTGACTCTTTACCTTCCCATGACTTTGTCCTTCCATTGAACTTTTCTACTTTTACTTTCCTAAGTAGAGCCCTTTCTGCACTAAGTGATAGCTACTTGTTTGAATTATGTGCTTTTACCCTCTTGCCTTTTTTATAAAAAAAAGATAAAGTTGGATTGCATGGGCAAAATGAGCCTATCTTAGAGCATAAACTTTAACCAGTTTCAGTCCTTCCTGAATTGAGTTAGAACCCTGACAAAACCTTATGTAAAAATTGCTATTCTTCCCATGCTTATATGACCCATAGTTCATAGAATTCATGTTTTCATTAATCAAAGACAGCATGTTTATGCCCTTCAAAAGAACTTTCATACTTTATGCTGCCAACTGGGTATCCATCCCTTAACAAATTTTGTGGTAGTTTGTGTTGTGCCCAATTGGAAGTTTTTCAAAAATTTGAAGATTCAGAAAGTATTAGAAGGTGAAATAAACCCAGCCGGAAAGTTGTTATACTAACTATCATAAAGTAGTAGGGAGAACCACAATTGCTAAACATTTCAAAATACAATATTTACAAGAAAGGAAGGAATGAACAGGCAATTCTGTTTTAAAGCTGATGGCACCAAGATACAACTCAATTCATATTCAGGCATGATCTCAAAGGTAAATACTTACAGATTTGGCCACTGAGAACAAAATTCATGTTGACAGCAGTTGAACTGAGCAGTTTACAGCTTGGAAGATAAAGTTCTTTTGAGACTGTGCCTTTCAGAATTTTCTTTAAGCCAGGAGAAGTCATTGTCAGGAGAAGAGAGTAAGTAGATAAGTTTGAATTGCACCTAAACCAGGGAGATTCCTATCCTCCTGTTGCTGCCTGAACTTTTAGTGAGCATGGTCCAAAGAATATTACTCTAATTAGTCTGAGCATGCTTATTAATTATCCAGAACAGGGTAATCTGGCCTCAGTGTGGGCCCCATGTTTCCTCACTGGTGTTAGATTGCAGAAGTATCAATGTTTTGTTTGCTGTGTTTGACGTATTGCATGTCTCTGCTTCGTGATACCAAACAAGAGTGTAAGGTAAAACATTTGCCCTGTGGCTTTGGTTAATTTATATAAATGGACTTCATCATGACAAGGGTTTGATGTCTTTTTATAGCCAAAACCCAGAGCTTTTGAGCCTTTCTGTAATCATGTCGATTTACATCTATATTCAGTTTTCCTTTACCATACACATCTTAAGCTTTTACTCCGACACTAAGAAAAACACATTATAGGTCTGCTTTCCGGTTGCCTTAGAGTTGCTTTATACCATATCAGCAGTAGAGGGATCATAAAGTGAGTGCAAATACAAAATATAATTTACATTTGATCTGCAAGAAAACTGCTTCTCAGAGCCTGAAAATATGGATCTCTTATGTGCTGAGCATGCTAGGCTACCAGGTGTGCTCCATCTTTGTTCAGCACCTTCCTATATTTTCAGGGTTTGAGACCAGAAGGACAACTAGTTTATACAGATTGACTCTTTGTAATGTGGTATTAAAACTTGACCAGGAAACTCTGCACTGAGTCAGACAACTTGTGTTGGACTAGCACGTATGTGCCTTACGGGTCCTAGGCTGCATGCTGATTGCCAGGACAGTTCAACTGTGTGAAGCCCTTTCCTTTTTGTCCTTTACAATAGACTTTTAGTAGCAGGTTGAGGGCTGGATGAATTGCTATAACAGAGGCAACCCCTATCTTTTTTTTTAATGTGAATGTACAAAATAAAATGGAGCTCTATCCTACTTTCAGAACTTAAGTTACTTTTTTTTATTCGTAGTTTCCTTGCTTATACATTTAGGGATCACTATCAATTTTTTTTGCACCGCAACTCACTGGGAGCTGATGTTCAGTTGCTTGTTCAGTATGACTATACAGTTCGTTTTTTAAGAACTATTCCTTCTAGGTTATGGTTCCCTATTGTGTAGGTATAACCTGCACTCCAGGTTGTTTGTATAATGTTCAGGTGTATTAAAGTACAACCTTGGACCCAGCTTATCCAGAAGTTTACCACACTCTCTCTGATTGCCTTGTTCTCATTACGTATAGCTCTAGCAATCTTTGCCATCCTCAAGTTTTACCAATTAGAATTTCATATTTGCAGGGAGGCAACTGCTGATAGTATTGAATAGCATTAGGCCTAATACTGATACTATAGAACTGCATGAAGGATGTCCAACTGATAGTGATTCCTTGTCAACAAACAATCTTCGAGATCTGTCATTTAGCCAGTTCTTAATCCCCCGTATTCTCTACTAGTATTGTGTAAAGCTAACTTTACACTGTAGGGCTGTGCCCCCCCAAACATGCTCTTGTCACAGTGTCATTTGAAACTGCTTCTCTGCCTCATGCATCAAGGAAAGCATAAAGCAGAGAAGAACAGAAATAGAAGTGAACAGAACAAGACTGGCTATCATTATTCATGCAATAGGACTTTACAGATCATATTTAGAAAGGACAAAATCCACAACAATGACAGGCCACAGCTCGTCAGAAGTGATCACATCAAAACAGCAGATCTTAGTAAAAGCCCAGCATGCTGGAGAGATGTTTTTATTAGAAAGTGACTTCAGCATTGTACGTGCTCACCCATACACGAGAAGGGATATATCTACAGGGCAGGCCATTGCCCAGGGCTGCAAAATATTCAGTAGCTCTGAGTGAATGTGATTTGGTAGGGATGGACATTTACTGGTTTGCCTAGGGCAGCAGAATGCATAGAGCTAGCCTTGAACACAGCTTCACTCTCCCATGACCTACTAGGGAATAAAGAAAATACATTACAGTGTAATAACCAGAGAAGGCAGTTAGTTCACTGAAACCAGTAAGGTCTGCCACTCTGCTGCAATAAGTTGTAAGTGTATTTAAGAAGTTAGAGCCCAGAGTCATAGGCCTTTCTTGTATTTACCAGCTGTGAACCTGTGAAACCTCGAAAGGAGGACTGATGTAGCCAAATGCTAAGACAAAGGAGTAAGAATCCTTCTGAGGAGCAGCAGTCCACTTGGGTGTCTTCCTGGACTGATGTCAAAACATGAACCAAGATGTTTTGCGGTTAAAGAGGTTTCAAGAGGCTTCCAATTTCATTCTTATTTTGGCAGTTATAATTATTACTTTCCTGTGCAGAAAATTTTACCATCTAATTTTGCACAAATACCACTTTTGGAATCTCTATTCATACTAATAGAACTAGGTCCAGTGGAGGCATAATAAGTCAAATTGCAGAATTTCGCTATGAATTCTTAACAGTAAGTTCACTAGTGATTTTCTTTCTTGCAGAGTCTGGTATTGGACACTTCAAGGAGGACAAATAATTGTGGCACCCTAGATAACTGTATAAGATGTTGTAAGTTCAACACTAAATTCCCAAGATACCTAAAATCACACATAGGTTTGGAAAAAAACCCAAACAAACCAGTCCATTTCTCTGCTGTTTTATGAGTACTTATACTGCTGGGAATATTCTGAACTATCTTCCTAATTAAAATTAAACTAATGCTACTCAGTAGATGCTTTGCATTTGTTTTTCTTTGATTCTTTTTTTTTACAGGGCTTGTTTGCTTAATCCTAACTTGCAAAATTCACTCTGTATGTCTCAGCGATTTTTATGATTGAGTCCAAACATAGCCTACTAACACCCAGGGAGACGGTATGGGTTTTGGGGTGGTTTTGAGGAATTTATTCTTGAACATGCAGTGTGATCAACTCACATAACAGTCTATCTGGAGAAAGAGTTAGCTGCAAACACTGGTACCAGCTTTTGGATCCCTCAGGTACCTTCAGTAACACAGAGCGAACACTAAAAAATAGTATCAAATGGTTCCATCTCTCCATTTCTAGTTTCTTTTCCCTCATACTTCTGTTTTGTGTGCTTGGCTTTGTTTGGGATGGCAATGGTCAATAGCAATGCATTCCCCAGCAGAGAACCCAATTGTAAAGATAAGTTTATCATGAAAGATGGTTCAGAGGTCAGAATGCTGAGGCAGTCTGTGGGAACCCAGCTCCATTCTGCTGAATACTATTTAGTGCTTGGCATTAAACACCTTAGGATCTTTGTTGCCCTGTGGAAGTGAGTATGTGTCTCACCTGACCACAGTCAGCTGGCAAGGCAGTGTTCCAGGCTAGCTTCTTATCAGTTAAGTGGCCAAATTAAGTGAGTGAAATCCAGGCCTTTCTTGGTTCCTCATTGTTAAAAATGGATGCAATACTTTTGTGCTACTTTACTAGGATACTGTAAAATCAATGCTTTAAAGATCATGAGGTTTGACTAGGATAGGGAATCATAAATTCCCGAGTTAGCTTTGCAAAGATGTAATACTTTGAAGTAATAAGAAAACACATCTCCAGCGTGTATATCCGGGGGAAGAGAGGGAAGGGGGAGCCAACCTGTAAACAGCAACAGCTCAGGTAACTCTTGCAGTCCTTTAATTAACACTTCCAGTCTCTGAAGCCCAGCTTTGGTGGCAGTTTAACTCTAACTAGTCTGGAGGGATTGAGATTCTAACTGTTGAACTGTAGGGATTTGCTTGAAAAACAGTCACAGTAGCAGGAAAAAAACCTGAGAGCAGTGGCATAGTGTCATATCAGTATCATCATGGGTTCAGCTATACACTGGCTCAATTGACAAGCTTGCTAATGCAGAATGCAAGATTAATTGGCTTTGGTCAGCCTTTGCTTCACTATCTGAATATCATTATCAGGAATGTAAATGATTATGCAATGCAGAGAAATGCCACAATAGTCTCAGTGTCTCCTTTTATACTTGTTTCTTTTTAAACAGGGCTTTATCTAAATGCAAATGTGATTTCAGCCTTCTGATTAGGACATTATACAGCCATTCTTTCCAGAAAAGCATAATTAGCAGATTATTTTATTTCTGACTCAACAGTTCTTGGTTTAGATTGTTTGTTGTGCTATGCATGATATTTAAGTTATCAGAAGGAGATTTACATTATTAGTCAGGAGTATAGCCAGATTTTGTGAGGTCGAGGGTTTTTTCTTGGCAGACAAAAATGGTAACATTTGTGGGATTCAAGGGGGGATGCTTTTAGAACAAAAGGCAATAGTGCAGATGCTGACTGTGCTTTATTGTCCTTTTTGTGCCAAGTAAGGGGCAAATTACAGTATAACTATGGAATTCTCCTATGGCGTGGGGTATACAAGTGCAGAGTTTAGCCTTACCTGTTTTCAGGATCTATTCACTGTTGAGTTGTACTCATACAGTGCCCCAGTATCTTAGAACTTAATAGTGGGTCAAGTCAAAAGATTATTTCTCATTAAACAACCATTTTACCAAAATTGCCATCAAGTTTTCCATATGCTGTGGTAGATTTCTAGTGAAAACTTCACTGGAAATGATATTGCAAACACTGAAGTTACATGCTCAGAAAATTACAGCACTTTGGTGATAAACTTCCCTGTGAAGCTTACCCCCGTCATACAATTTGTAGTATTTTTGCAGCTATGAATCTGTCAGAACTCAGGATATTTTTTTTTCTTTCAGTATGGGAGCCTCATACAGTATATGTTTGATAACTAGGCTTGGTAAAAACTTCAGTCTTCAAATGTATTAGAAAGTCCAGTATTTGTGAGAAGGGGAAGGATTTTTTCTGAAATTCGTTGGTGTAAATGTATTTGTTACATGATTTGGATTCAGCAGCTCATCATTTTCCTGTGAAAAATTACTGCAGTGGAAAATTCCTGATTATCTATAGTGAAACAACATTTTCAATTCCATTGATCAGTTTAATCCTTCTATATTCATATGTTTACGTGACCCTGGCTTCTTGCTCTCTCCCATAGCTTATTTTCTTTGTGCTGAAGCAAGCTGTCCTATACATTCCCAACACATGAGGGATCTTTGCTTGTGACAGGAAATCTATTGCACCACTTAGGTTTAATTAGAGCACAATGACATGTGATGGGTTTACACATCAAACAACTCAACAAATTGGCTCTAATCCCAAAGTATATTTTGGGATCTGTATTGAATTGGGATGTTTCACTGTATTTAGTGGGAATATGTGAAATACAGGGTCAGGTTCTTAGGGTCAGCGGAACTATGCCAATTCTTACTAGCTAAGGATCTAGCCCAAAAAACCTGTGTGTAAAGTTAAATTTACATTCAGATCAACTTGAATCCAGCTGCATATTCTAGATTTCTCTACTGGATGATAAAAAACCCATATTCCCACAGGTTCTGTGTAAGTAACAAGTTTAATCCTATGCCCAGTTCTAATTTGCACCGAGTTTAGAGAGTTGAGTATAGACCCAGGACATATTTTAATCTGCCACATAGTGGAGTGAGGGGTTAGCTTACACCTAGGTGCGGAGATGGTCTTTGTATTCTGCTCGCTTGTAGCACTACTTTTGTGCTGGTAAGTCACAGTCAGTGATTACAGTGCCCGATGACTTATGAGGTGAAGAGCTTCATTTATGTATTTTTAACATGTATGTGGGTTTATCATTTCAAGAAGTAGGACTTATTACTGTAGCAATTTTTTCCTTTCATAAATGCTTTTCATTAAATAGGGGAATTTTGATGTTTCACAGATACTTTTTTTTATTTCAGGAAAGCTTAATTTGAGGTATGGTTTCCAGATCCCAACTTCGTCTACGCTCATGGTTATGGAATGGGTCCATTTTTGTCTTATTGTTATTAATCTACATTTGTGCCTATTACATGAAAGATTAAAAATCCTCTCCTGTATGGAGGATGCAAAAATGATGATAATGGCAAAAGCAATTTAAGCTGGGGTTTTTCTAGAGTTCATCCCTTATTTTCAAATATCCACTTTTCCTGTGGTTATTGGACCACTTTAGTATTTTGAGACACTGTACTCACATTAGACTAGACTATTTTAAGAACAAAAGTGCCATGTATTCAAAGTGTGGCATTTAGTTTAACTGTATAGTAATGATGAATGCCCAGCTTTTGCATTAGTCCAGTGAGGCAGCATGTCTCAAGCATTCACCTTCATGGCACAGTTGTTTACCTGTGGACTCTTTCTGTGACATGTGGAAGGCCTTTGTCCTCTGCTGACCCATGAGGGAGCATTGCTCCCCATGGCAAGTCATGAGCTGTGGGGCACAGCAAAGAAGTCAAATTGCTTCAGATATTCTTGTATGTGAATTGCCCAACTCAATGTGTAAATTATTAATGAAAGTGTTAAAGCTTGAATTTCAGAGTTGAAGAATATGTACAACTGCCACTGAAGGAAGAAGAAAAGGAAAACATTGGTTGGAGCCAAAGATATCCTGTGTGAAGCTGGTCTAGTCAGTTAATTTCTGTGCCTCGTTTCCTGTTGATGAGAGCAGTCTACAGTCTGAGTGGTGTTCTTGTGTCTATGTCAGACACTGGGAAACACTCAGGGTAAGGTAATAGAAGATTCAGAAATACATAAAAAAGCTAGATAGATTCCTGTGGGTGCAACACCTCCAAACAGTAAACCTTAAGCTTCAGTAACTTTTTGTTAACAGGCTCTAGAAGGAGCTCTGTTCTTTAGAAAAGTGACTTGTTTAATCAGGTTTTAAATGACTGACAGATAAAGCACCTTGACAATCACTGGGCCATTAACACGGCATATTTTATTGATTTCTGGCATGCCTTGTAGCTGTCTTCTGTTTTTCATTTTCTGTCTTTTTATAACTATCTGTTCAGGCAGTTCTTGTTCAAACTTTTTTGCTAAAACAGGAAAATATAGAGTTAGATATACAGAGGACATCAAAACTTTATTGAAAAGGTCTTACTTCCGCTATGTAATTTCATATGGTAAAAAATTCAAGGCTACCAAAGAAAGGCAACGTGTATGTTACTGTATTCTTAACTTGTTATGAAAGAAAAGTAAATCTAGATATTGATCAAAAATAAAATGTTTACATCCCAGTTCCTCTGAAAAAGTCAAATATTGACATCTATAAATTGAATATTGTTGTGACAGAATCCCTTCAACTATCAGTATGTGTCAGGAATATTACTTAGTCTACATAGATCATTCTTAGTCTTGTCACCTGCAGTACTAAATGCAGAGGAAAATTGAAGGAGGGGATTTAGCATGATGTTTGTATAGTAAATGTTTCTTACAACATATGGTGTAAATTTGCAACCCCAAAATACTTTAAAAAGGTAATACCAGTTGAACACTGAAAGTTAACTTAAACAGTAGAGGAGAGAGTCAGGTGAAACTAAATATCCTAAGCAGGAAAGGAAAGCAAAGGTATTTGCATAGCAAAACAAGACGATTTTCAAAGTTTCATTTGTGTTCTCACTGACATGTAGTAGGGGTATACAGAGATATCACTGAACTGAGTGTTAGAAAGAAACTGAAGGAGGGTACCAGAATCTATTTTGAAAGTCCATTTATATTAGAAGGGTTCCTAAGAAAAAAAGTTAAGGAAGGAATTTAGTGCTGAGAGTGGTATCAAGGGTGGAGTGAAAGGCATATGCTGGAAATATGCCTTCGGCTTGCTGCTGGAAGAGAAGTCCTAGGATTGAACCCCATGTTGCAGTTAGAAAAATAACATGTACATATACCTGCTTGAGGTACCTGTTGAGGACTTGAACATTTAGAAAGTCAGTCAGATGTGGTGTTACACCATGAGGTGACCAGTATGGCAAAACAAAACTGAGAGCTAGTCTGAAACAAACTCTGTTATATTTGATGTTATTTGATATTATATATTATTGCCCCATCATTGGAAGCGTTCAAAGCCCCATCAGGTCAGATGGGGCTTTGAGCAACTTGATCTATTGAAAGATGCTCCTGCCCATGGCAACGGGGTTGGACTAGATGATCTTTAAAGGTTCTTTTCAACCTAAACCATTCTTTGATTGTATTTCTATTTTCAAAATAGGACACAGACTTGGAATCATCCTATCTAATTTAGGCTTGTAACTGCAGGATCTATATTATAATTCTTGTTTTGCTACTCCTTCTGTGTCCAATGGAGAGAAGGGCAGGGAGTAATTCAGTCTATATATTGTCTAAGACACATTTTGGAGTCACTTATCTTTCTACTGGTTGGAGGGGGAATGCAAGGATCTCTGTACTGACTATCGAGAGCATAATCACCTCCTGTAGTCAAATGCCAAAGTGAAATTAATCCAAACCAAAAAAATGCATGGGGCTGATGCCCGGCATGGGTTTCATTGCAAAGAGAATATGATATTTTAGAGAAAAAAGATTGGAAGAAAACAAGAGATGAACATTTTGAAGCCTGGGGGTATTCAGATCTGTATTTTAAGCTGAACTTTTAGATAAAGCTGTGATTAGCACATCTTGTGTGCTTGGAAAGTGAGCTAGCAATTGGACTAGTCAGACTGAAGCTATTTTGAAAAGTCAGGTCTTGGTCTATATTTCTGAATTTTTCGTAACATCTTTCTGCCCTACATGTGTGTGGTTTTTTGGACAGTATCCAGTTGCTGTAGTGTGTGAGGCCCAATGGTTTTTATTAAACAGATATGAAAAAAGAACTGGAATCAAACAAGCAGAATGAAAAGATTGCTGCAGCAGTATAGAGCCAAATTATTGCCCTCATGATGGAAGAATGGTTTTCTAATTGTTCGTGAAAGCTAATGGAAACCATATTTTGGCTGTGAATAATTCTCAGGAGGGATCATTGTGAAGTCTTACCTCATCTCTCGTACTTTACTGATGAAACGTATCAAATATTCAAAAGCAGACACACCCCTTGACGCTGAAAGTGCAGAAAACCACTGGTCAGTTTTAGATACTAGAGAAAGATGTGACTCTTCAGGGGTGAGTGAGCTTTACTGGCACATCACTGAGCTGTCAGAGGCCTGTGCAGATTTACCTTTGTTACAGCATGTCAATTGTGGGAGGAGTGGATAACTGGCAGAGAATAAAGGTTATGATGACAGAATCCAGGAGCCAACTAATTAAGATTTTCTTGCCCGCAAGACATCATGATATCACACTCAACCATGTGTGAAAGAAGGGGGTGTTTGAAAGTTTACCTACGTCAACATCACCTACTTCTGAGTTACCTGTAACTAAAAATTGGAAATGCCACTTTTCACATTTTGTCCATGGAATCTTTCCTAGATGTTATACCATTTTAGTCCCGAAGATCTTTATTCCAGACTTTAGTAATAACAACCAAATCAAAGTTATTATCTTAAATGTTAAATTTGATCCACCTTTTGTCGTTGTGATGTGTATTAGTCCTTCTTGCACTGGATGGAGCACTACCAGCACAAATATAAAACAACAGGATTTCCAAATGCCATATTTGACATCGGCATCACCCATTTATCCATCTTGGGAATGGCCTTTGTCTACTTTTCTTTCCAAGATCCCCTGAATAGGTAGTCATTAACCTATGATTAATTAAGGAAGTGACCAAGCTGAATCTTGTGGAGGTAGTTGACAAGCTGTGTTGTATTAGCTCCAGTGGAAAGTCATCACAGCCATTGTAGTGGTGTTTACAGAGCTTGGGGTCCAACAGCCTTTTTTTGGTTGGTTAGGTTTTTTATAATGTTAATAACAGAATCAGGGTAAACAGCACCATACATGGATCCTTCAGCTCATTACAATCACAAAAAAATGAGGCATATTGGTAATGAACATCACATTGGGATTCTTGTAACTTTTATGGGTATTTTTCACTAGGGAGCTAGTCACTGTGATCAGCATTTGTTTTGGAGTACCGTTTGTCGTAAATCTATATACTCTTAATATTTTGGGGAAAGGGCTTTGCTTTTTGAAAGTGTTACTAAAGTGATTTTGAGTGAAGTCACAAATGAACTACACAGAACGCATTTTGGATGTAAGGAAAGAAGTCAGTATAAATAAGCAGGAAAGGGATCCTGGCATATGTTTTTCAAAGGTTTATGCCTATTAAGCCTATTGTATACCTTAAAATTAATTTTAATAATTTACATCATCAGCTCATGAGAAAGTAACTCTGTTAAGTACTTCCTTAAGACAGTCATCTTTTTCCCTTGGAGGCTAGAAAAGCTTTTTCTGAAGTGTCATCAGAGCCTTTCTTAGGGGCTTCCATAACACCCATCAGCCGTGACTCACTATGTTTCTACAGGTCCTTAAAAAAATAGTGTTATAAAACTTGCCTGTTGATACCAGCTAAGCAGGTGGTGAGCTATATTGTGTGCTCTATTAGTCTACACAAAACCAGGCTCATATTACTGTCACCTCCTCCCCATTCCCATCCCACCTGTTTGGCTCATCTGCCTTGTTCTGCCTCATCTTATGACTTGTCATTAGTCTGCCTTGTAAATTCTTTGTGGCAGAAAGTTTTTCATTAGATATGTATGTATATATAGTACCTACCATGATAGAGCCTGAATCCTTGACTGAAGAGTATGGGCACAATTCCAGTACAGATAATAATGCTAATATTGCAAGGCTCTTTCTCACACATTTCCTGTAGACAAGAAGCTCTGCCACAGGAACAGCTCCCTCTCGTTTTACAAAATGTTACTTTTGACAAAAGGTAGTTAGATTCAAAAAAATCAATATGGTGTAGATTTCACCCAATCTTTTGGTAATGAACAGAAAAACCCCAATACTGTGAGGTGCTCTCATGTGACTTTGTACTGTGGTTTTGTTCCATGAGTAAAGCAATGTTGTTGAGGCCCATCCCTCAAGAATAAGACAGATTTTGTGTTTTGGTCAAAGGTTTCTTTAATTTTCTTCACATAGAAGAATCATACTTTTTGTGCCTAAAATGTTAGAGATTTTCAGTGACCTCTGCTAGTGTAAATCAGCATAGCTCTTGTTACTGCTATAGAGGTATGCTAATTTATATCTACTTCTTTATAGACAGAGGTGGAAATTTTGTTTTACTGAAAATACAGATTACAGTAGTACACATCCCATTATGATGGGCATTTTATAGGTACTTAGTGAGGAGATTTTTCCCCACTGCAAGAACAACTAGCCTATGCAAATGTACAGCCCCAGGCGTGTGATAGCTGTAGCGTTCTATTCTGAAATAAATTGGGCCGAAGGACTTAAATTACTTAAGAAAAAGGAAAAAGATATTCCAAATGATGAGTAAGTATCATAACGGGTGCTAAAATAATGCCATACACCTACTTCATTATTCAGTTACTTATTTATTATCTTTATTCTTAAGAGTAATGGTGTAAAAGTGCTTTTTTCCAAATGTTAATTTAGTTCTCTGCAGATGGTAACCATCTGTTAAATGACAAGTAATTTACAGTATTTGATTAGCACTTTATATAGCTTGGATGGACTTATTGTTACAATATGCAAGTATAGTTATGGAGGTGAAATTTGTTAGAAATTTGTTCTTTTCTTGTTGCTGTTACCAAAAAAAAAGGAAAATTTCAAACCTATCAGTATTTTTACCTGTCTTCTACTGTATTTATACATGTTATTTAAAGTTAAAGCCTGACATTCATAGGCCAGTTCACAAGATATTCTTGAGAGAATGAAAATACTAGGAAATACTGGTAAATTCCAACACCACTTGTAGCAATTATGAGCATTCTATGATGTCACCGTGTGGATAGACTCTTATGGATGCTCAAGGAAAGCACTGAAAGCTTGAATGAATCTAAGAATCATGGCTTATCAAGTAGAAAACTCCTTCGGGGCTGCCATACTGCTTTGTATACTGATAGCAGCTTACACTGTGGGTCTTTTTTTTTTAAACTAGAAAAAATTTAATATTGCAGTACACCTTAATATTACCATCATAAAGTGATCTTCTTGCATAAACTGCCACACTTTTGTATTTTAATACCTTGATCAATGGCGACTAACCCCCATCTGTCCAGAAACTAAACAAGTTCTGATTCATTTCATAATTGTTTTCTTCTAAAGTTTCTTCAAGTTATGCTGCTAAATGTTAATTTGCTGTCCCTCTTTTCATTGCTGTAAAATTACTTTACACTTTTGTTTCTGTGTTTTTAATAAAATTCATTAGGTGTTTTGATTTGTGTTTCTTATTTTCAACAGCTAAAAAGCTTGATAATGGCCCCACTACCGAATGCTGAATTAGTTCAGAACTCTTTGCAGTTATATCGTTACCTGCTTCGATGCTGTAAGCAACTTCCTGAAGAGAATATTCGTCAGCATTACAGACATGCAGTCAGGCAGGTGAGAAACAGATTTCTTTTTCTGTTAGTGGAATTCAGTGTTGTGGGGTTTTTTGTTTTTTTCTCCTCTTACAGTTTGGACCAACTTTTTATAGCTCCTGGCACTTAAAAAATTACTCTTCTGCAAGCTTGAAACAGTGGATTTGAACGATTGTACTAGGAGTGTGTGAAGGAGCATTTCTTTTAGTTTGCTTTGAATCTCAAACCTTCTGTTTTCCTTGGCTTTCATCTCTAATTCTTGTCTTAGTCAAGAGAGTGAACAATCATTCCTTACTCACCTAAATGCATCTTTTATGGTAAAATTCACTGGTTCCTTGTTGGTCATTTTTAATATATATATCCTGCCCCCAGTCCCCCGCACTGGGTGACTCTCATCTAATTGTTCATCTGGAAGTAATTGTATGCCTTTGGTCATATCTGTTGTACTGTGTTTTTCTAGTTTTAACATAACAGACAATTTCAGTTGTTGTTCTGAATTGAAGTTGTCTGGGGTGTTTTTGCTGATGTATGAAATGAGTAAAATACTTAATATGAAATTACATTTGACAAGACTTGTTATGGAAATAGCATAGCCACGTGCTACAATGTCTATTTTACCTTTTCATATCGATGGTTTATTTGCATCAAATATTTTCTTTGGGATTTAAGTGATTCTTATTTTGACAACTGTTGCATTAAGTTGGCTAGTCAGTGTAACACTTTGAATGTTGCAGAGTTTCAAAGTTCATGCTGATGAAGACAATCCTGAGCGAATCCAGCAGATTATTAAGAGAGCCATTGAAGATGCTGACTGGGTCATGAATAAAGTAAGTGCATCAGATTGTCTAAGCTTTGCTCTCTCTCAGTTCAGATCAAAGAAGAAAACATCAGAAAGCAAGTTAGAGCAGCAAACTCTTCCTTTGTCCTGGATGTTGAAGTGTCTAGGTGAAAGGAAATACCTGACCACTAGGGATTTATGATTGTGATAGTTGTTTAAAAATTCTTCTTTGTTGCTATAACTTAAGTGTATTTTTTAGAACCAATGATGCTTTAAGTTGGTCTCTGTATAAATCTTTGTTTCCATGAAGAATTATATTAAATTTCAGCAGTGGTGGCTAGTATAACTGTTACAGAGAAAAAAACCTACCATATTTAGCAAGCCAGAGTTTGCTGATACACATCTACTGCTTTCCTAGCAGGAATCTATCCTCTCTAAGTCAGTTTATGTAAACTCCCTGAACTTTTTTTCTCAGATCTTGCCTGTGGCTGCACAGATCGGGGTAGACAACATAGTGGCAAAATTGTAGTAATTGGTTTACTTGTGCTGTAGTTACGACTTAGGGGACATGCCTCTTTACTATCACAGCACTGAAAGATACCACTCAAACTGGTTTCTTAAATCAAAAAATGAAGATTGTTTACCATTAGACAGCTGAGTGTCACCTGGACTTCCTTGTATTTAAATCTGGTTGGGGAGCATGATATGTTAACATGGATTTCTCAAGAGTATAATGAAACAAGTCAAAAGTTCAGCTTGCTCTAAATATCTATGACTTAATTTACTAAATGACTGTTAAGTCCTTCTCTCTGCCAGCCCATGAAATCCAAATGAGAATTGTTACAGGAGCAAGCACAGATTAGGCATAGATTATAAAATTATAGCAGTAGCCAAATCCCAGCAGTTATAGCCTACTAAATAACTGTCTGAGCTTGAATCTGATTTTATTCTCCCTGCAATTATGAAAAGCCTCATTCTGATTCTGCTACAGAGATTGTAGACTGCTTCATTGGAAAACTGGTAATTGAACTGTGTGAGAGGAGGATTGGATTCACAGTGCCTGCCAAGAAGCATTATTTTATACTGAAGAGAGAAAGCCTATCAAATTTCAATCTAACTTAAAGGAAACTGAGATAACTTTATGTAGATCATGAAGAGGGTTGTAAATCCTTGTCAGTATGAACTGTTACTTTTAGATATGTGCTCTTTCGCACAAATAATTCTTTCTTTCTTTCTTTTTTCTTTTTTCTTTTTTTAGTATAAAAAACAGAAGCAGAAGAGGAATGAAGAAGACAAGAATGTCATTGGTAAACATCCTTAGAAGATGTGTAGTCAAGCCCAGTACTATATTATAGTTATTGCCTGGAGTTTTTCTTAGATAATACAAATACAATAATTTATATCTCATTGGGATGTCATGAAGCTAAATTAATATTTCAAAAGCTATTTGAGTCTGTAGATTAAAAGGCGTAGTCTAGGTTCTAAGTATTAGCTTGTATAATCACAAACTTTAGCTTGAAGCCCAAACTTGTCTTAGATTTGAGTTAACACAGAGAGCTTCTCAGGAAAACTTACTGAGAATAAAAATGTAATGGAGTACGAGTCATTAACAAATAATAAATAGTGTCTCGTTCATATCTGATTAATTACAGCATCTCATCTGAAAACTTAACTAGTATCTGAGCATAAAGGTCTATACTGGGAGCCTGCAAACCTGACAAATGCTCATTGAGGATCAGAGCAAAAGTCTCTTTACTTGATTGTGAACTATACTGTTAGGCCTAGATACACCTTAGCATAGCAGTGTTTGATACACTTATTGCGTAGGTTATTTGGTGTCAAGGTTCTTCTGCATAAGTAACAGTGGATTTAAGTTTGTGTAACGTTCTGAATTAAGGCAGTCAGTCTGTTAATGTCAGATCATCCTCTGTGAGGACCATAGATATGTTTTCACAGTGGTGCAGAGATGTGACCAGAGCACAGGTCTGGTTTTAATCTAGTGGCAGACACAAAAACATAGGTTACTGGGTGGAGAATGTACCCACAAGAACTTTAAGCCCATCTGAAACTTGACCCACAGTATTTTCCACTTGCCTGTCCGTGCTACAGGCATATCTTCATTTGACTCTGTAGGTTTGCACTTGAACTCATGGTTGTCTTTTCTTAATTAAAGATAGGTGCCTGTCACCCTAATCTCTAAACTCTCATGAAAACAGACACCATTCAGACGGGTTTTGTGTACTGAATGGTAAAATCATTGCAATGTTGTACAGATATAAAGGCCTTCACAACTTTTTGCAACATATAATAAATGTCCTTTAAAAATGGGAGTCCATGTCCTTTTTAAAAAAACTGTCTTTTCACTGCCTTAATAGATTTTGATCAGGGAAAACTGAATAGAAATACTAGCCATCTTAAATAAAATTAATTTAGGGGTAAAAGAGTTTCTTTTTGAAACATGACCTTTGTTTTTAGCTGTACTTGGAACTTTCTGCCTCCGGGTGGCAGTACATGCTGCGATGCATATCCCAATTCCGAAGTATTTGGGAGATGGGTTTGTTTTTACTGCTTCCAAACTGTTGAGCTTCCTCACCTGCCGAAATAGAACTCATGTGCTAAGGCAGATCTCTTTTAGGCTCCAGATTTTCTTTTTTTTTATTCAGCCATGAAAGAAACAAAAAGAAAATCCTAGCTCAAAGTAATTGAGAAGAATTTGACGAGTGCTATAGAAGAAATGGGGACTGCAAGTGAATGTTTATACCATGAAGTATTGTATCAAAAAATTTCCTTTGTCTCTGCCAACCCTAAACCCTCCTCTTCAAGAATTCCTGCCCTCTGTTACTCTTTCCTCTGCCATCACCACTATTGTGTTCTCTCTAGCCCTGTATCTTTCACATGACCTTATACATACTCAACTTTTTTCTTGTTCTACAAATTCCTTAATTCTGTTCTCTCTCATCTTATCTCTCTACCCCACTTCTTTCTCTTCCTGAAATTGTTTTCTGACAGGTGCATCAGAAGATAGTTGGGTATTATGCTGGGACCATCCTTCTGCTTAATTTCAGATAATAAAGCATGAAGGTAATAGAGTTTCTCAACAACGTAGGTCTAAGTTTTTCATCCTCATGTGAGGAAAACCACTTGTCTTTTTACTTAAATACATTTTTTTTGAAAGTGCAACCATTCTGGTTTAAACTTTCACAGTAATTTAATGCAAGGTAAAGCACAGAAAACTTCAACCTTGGCAGTTGACAAAGAATATCCAATATGAAACAACGCTAATAAAAAAGCTCAAGTAGATTTGAGAGAAGATATCTGAATGTGCTACATCTAATCAAGAACACCAAACAGATGACCCATGCTGTACTCCAATTCTATTGTATATATTTGGTCTGTAGTATGGAGATGCACTGAGCTTTGTATCAGTGCAGTAGTGAAAATGATAAGACTTGGTAGGATTAACAGTGTATGGAAACATGGTAGTTTCCTGCGCTTTAAGTGTAGAGTGCTCAACAACCCTCCATTGCTTTGTCTTGCTTGATGTAGTGTGAGACATAATATTTTGTTCAATTACTAAATAGGATTATTGCATGTGTCTAAATCATTCTTATATGCCTGTTATTTAATTTATGGATAGTTCAAGAGAGAAAGCACCAAAAAGCTGGAAGGTGCAACTGTGGCATGTCTGCAGCTCCAAATGTCTGAGGTGTCAGCTGAGATACAGGAACGTCAGACCAAGGTATGATAGATGTAACTGATATGGTACGACCAGGACCTGTGAATTTTAGTCTTTAAAACGGGTAGAGCATGGTGCAGAGGGGCAACATGGTTGCTGAGGTAGGAGACACCATTCTGACAGTAGTGATTCACTTGTAGCGCATGATGAGATGTCAGTCTGTAAGAAAAAAAAAAAATCTGGGTTTCAAAATAACAAACCTTTTGTTGGAATGGAAATACAGTGTGAAGATAACTTTTTTACTCTGTTATGGAACAAATAATATAATTGGTGGCAGGGAGACACGATGCAAACAACTATTTACTTCCTTGTAATAGTGAAAGTAACCCCAATGTCAGAGACAGACATATTTCTCTGATGACCAGGCTGAAGAGTCATTCAGCTGCATAGCTAAGGTTTTTATGTTTTCAAGACATTATACAAATTTTGTTTTTCAGCAGCATAATTTGAGACCAAAGATGTTATATTAGCCTAGATGTAGATGAGAACCTGAACTCTGAAAAGGGATTTAGGCAAAGCTTCAATACTTTCGACCAAAATTATTATCCAGAAAACTTATACTCGGAAGTCATTTAATCCTGGAGTTGCCCTAATTTACCACTCACTAACCTGTTTGACCTGAGAGTTTATACGGTAAATTGAGTTCTCTCCTTTAGTATCCAGGATCACCTTTGAGCAACTGTCTGCCACCCAGCCTTTCTGAGAATGAAGAACTGTTCCTTGTTCCACCAATGTCTTCATTTGGTGTTAATGCCACTGTGCTGATGATTAGCTGCCAGTGGCTCTAACAGGGCCCACTGCAGGAAAGACTTACACAGTCGTAGGCATAACTTTATTCCTGCTGCACACAGGGGAACACTTCATTGGTCAGTCTCCTCCATGGTTCTTTGATGGCAGTTGCAAAGAAAATATCAATGCCAAATAGGTTGGTGTATCTGTGTTTCCATATTCAGTCATCCAGAATCTCTGAAAATAAAGATGTTGGGTGCAAATTAAATAACAGGAGATAAAAGGGACTGTGTTGTGTACTGTAATTAGTATTGCAAAGTTTAAAAGAAAAAAAACCTCGCAGTGCTCATTAAACTGTTGACACAGCAAAGGATAATGTCAGTAAAAAGAAACTAAAGCCTATGAATAGAATAGGCTTGTCCCTTTTTACTGAAATGAGGAAGCCATTTCTATACTTGTATATCATGCCAGTTCTGGTAAGTAAGTGACTGTTGATAGGTGTATGCAGTAACTGAATGATTAAGTGCCCATTGGAAGGTCATGTCAAAGCCCAGTTTTTGTTGGCTGCAATGATAAGCACTCCTATAGTAAGCATTCAGTTACCAGCATCGCTTTCAGTGTGGAACAGTATCATCTGGCCATTCATTAGCCTGAGGATTTTCATTGTGTTTACACAAGCGTAATAACTACATTCTGGAAACAACAGTTTTGCAGCTGGTTACTGTAAGACCTTGGGTGAATAACTTCTCATAAGTACTACTCTACGATTAGAGGAGTTGAGTGGAAGTAACTGTTCAAAGGTTGTGTACAAAAAAACTGTCAGTTAAGCTAGAGAGGTTTTCACAGGAGGCTTGTTATACAAGACAAACATTAGAACAAGGAAAAGACAGTTGGGAAAATTCTGTTTAATAGGTTGGGATCATGCTTTTAATTCTTGAAGTATGGAGAAACAGATTATTTAGATCACATTTTAGCAAAGGAAAATGAGAATAAAGTCCTCAGTCATTAGCTCCAGGTTATAGACCTATCAACATTCAGTCTAAGGACAGAACTAAATTTGGTGCTATACTTTTTATATATATAAACATTAGGAACAAAAAGCTGAAATTGTGTGGAAATAATCTGTACATTACAAATATGAAAGTGACATGTCTAGAAAGACTGGAACAATGGCAATTTACTGGTGGGTTAGTTGATGTGTTTTGTTTAGTGTATAGATTCTTGCTCTTAAGCTCACAAATGTTAAAGGGTCCACTTTTGTTATTACCAGCCTTGGAGCCTCATATAGAAGCTTTCTGTGTAGTGAAAATCTTTCCTTTTTTTTTATTTGTTGATATCAGAGTTTGGTATAGAAAAGACTCTAAATTTCTAGTTTATCTGAAATACAGGATAGTATTCTGCACTTTACATGGTTAGAGAGATGTATATATTTCCAATCACATTTTTATGTCAGACATGTTACTGATTTCAGTTCACTCTTGCCACTGAAAGTCATTTGAGCCCTGTGGGTACTGAATAAAATACTTCCATCCTAAGCCAGGCTTTGTTTAGCACCATTTGTCAATAACTGAATATTCTTTAAATCATTCTTTATACTTTGTAAACTCTTTTTCACTTGGTTCATTATGTCACAGGCATTGCCTTTTGTTTAGAGACACGTGAGCTTAAGAATTTGATGCTAAACAAAACCATCTCTTCTATGGTGTTTGGCTGATTTTCAAATGTCATAAGGAAGTGATCTTTACTGTGATACTATAAAGAGCAAGTATACACACTGGTTCTGAGAGAAACAAATGATAGTCACTGTAATTTTTTTTCTTAAGGGAAACAGATTCTTATTTGTGAATAGCTTTTAACTGGGTATTACAAATTGTGCCTTCATATAAAGCTCTGATAAGATGCAAACTGAACAGGCAGCACAGCAGCTGTGAGTCTTAGACATTCAGTATCATAATATTCATTCATTATGAGAGTCCTTGACCTTATACTGTAAGAATGAGTCTTTAGAGCTTTATGCTCTACAATGTAGTGTCCCTCAGTGTCATCTGAAATAGCATATGTTTATTTGAAAAGTGTGACAAGTCAGTTTGTCAAGAACTGTGTTCTAAAGCAAGTTATTATCATGTGAAAATGGCTTGGCACTGGACTGCGCTGCCCACTTGGTCAGTTGCTTTACTGCAGTCTTTCCTACTGTTCAGAGGCAGTGTATTTCTTCTTGAGCACGAGCCAGCTGGCGCATCTTTCAACTTCTGTATTATTTGATTAATTTATCTTATACTTCTGTCAAGCCAGGTTTTATGAAATAGTGTTAACTGAAGTATATGCTGGTCATCAAGTACTCCTTTCAGCTTGTGATTAATCAGGGCAGACACATCAACTCTCAAAAAAAACCTGTTCTTTGAAGAATATTTTCTGTTTTCCTCATAATTGTGTTTGATATTTAAATAGTTTTTAAAAGCTTAGAAGCAGATGGAGGCATCTGTCACCTGCAGCTAAGAGCTTAACAATGTTTGTATTTATTTTTGGTCAGAGAGGTCCCTGACATTGCACACTTAAGGGAGTAATCCTGTATGCTTAAGTAAGCTAGTAGATTATGAAGAGGACAGTTCTGGAACTGCTGTTTATTGTCCTTACCTATGAACTGAGAGGCCTAAGAAGTTAACTTCCCTGTCTGGGTGCCTTTTCCCCCTGAAGAATCTGACTTCATATTCTGCATTAATCCATTTTGAAAAGTATTCACTTGATTTATTATTTTTTAACAAGTAACTTCTGAGACACTTTGTTTGGGTGCTTTACTACCTCATAAAATATTCTCTTTCAGCTGCCACCCCACAACATTAAATGGAACTGCCTCATTACCTGTGTGCTTCCTTCTGCTGGGATTCAGCTTCATATGTTTAAAAACTAGTGCACTTTATGTCCTTTTATTACAGCTTATTTTTTGCACAGTCTTTGGTATCCTTCTTGAAAGAAGTTTTAAAAAATGGTGGTGTTTTAATATTTCCTGCCATTCTACAGAATGGATTTTAAAAGATAGAAAATTGACAATAAATTCTTGCAACTGATTAGGTTGACTTGTGTATTGGGTAACATCACACAGATCTGGGATTTTCTCAGTCTTTCATTTTCTCAGTAGTTATTTCATCCATGGAAAGTAACCTGTGTCTCAGATGGTATGAAACAAGGAACAAGGAAAACGGTATGTTTCAAATTAAATGTCTAACAGAAGTTAGTAGTCTGGAAAATATTACATCATGATGGTGGACACAGGCAAAGGCTGTATTTGCTGGAGACACCTCACCTCCCTGATACTCAGCAGCCTGAGAACTGATTTTTCATGTCTGAAAATAGAGTATTTCATTTTCCACAATTGTGCAACTGCAAAGGCTGCTTTCTCTTTTATTTTCTGCTTTTTCCTCCTCTTTTTAGAGGCTACAAAATGGTGTGTTTAACTGCAGTTTACAGTACAGAATGCAGACACCTGTTGAGTCTTGGAGACTTCTCTCCCCAAAGAGCTCTGTAGAGTTTGTCCTCTCATAGCTGGAAGTGTCTCACAGAGTAAATTGCAGCTTTATGGCCAAGGCTTTAAAAAGTAATTCTCAGATTGCTTTTTAGGTGCTTAGCTTAGGTGACCTTAGAAATTATACTTGCTTGTAGTCTTACATATTTCACTGTGTTGCTGTATAACCTCAGGAAAATAAGATCACTACTCTGGACTGCTATTTCATATTCTGCTTTGTCTGTTTTGATTACATGGAAGGGTCTCTGGTTCACTGTGTACATAGTGATGCATACTTGTAACTGTAATTAATAATTGGGTTGTCATGGGCAGGGCAAAAGTAAACAACTTACAGTGGATCTCAGTACTGGGGATTTTTAAGAACCAATTAGAGCTCTTAACGTACCTGATTATCTCACATGCTCATTTGCTCTCGCTCCCAGTGTTGTGTTCACCATCTTCCTTTAGCCTGATGATTTCAGTGCACAGAGCACCTCTCTGACTGGTTTGGACCCTGTTGGCAAGTAGCAGTAAAATGGCTATTCCCTTACTAGCATGACTGAATTAGGAAGGTACTAAAATAGTAATGGTCATTTTACAATTATTTCAGAAGGACAGTTTAAAAATATAGAGATCTCCAAATTCTGCTCCCAACTGACATAATACAACCTGTAGTATTTCACAGTTACACTATACCAAGTCAGGTAATTTCTAATTGATTAAATGCGTTGAAAAGGCATCCAGTGTGTATTATGAAACTTAAGAGATGGAGAGCCAGTCCTTGCCTTCTATAACTTGTTCATTATCCTCAAAGTTAATTCATAAGCGAAGCTGTAGGTTTTATAGCTAGTGTAATAATACAAAGAACGTACACAACATGAGTGGCATTTAGCCTAAAAAGTAACTTGAATGAAATCCATGTCTGGTTGTGAGAGGAACAGAACCATAAACTTTCATCTAACAAAGATGCTTTGAAAGGAACAGACTGGGTACCATACTGAACCTGTAATCACTGACTTTATTGTACTATATGTGTGGGGGATTTTTTTATTTACTATTTAGAAAGTGTTTTCAATTTTATAAGTATCTGAAAGAAATCACAGATCATAATCATGTAACTTTGCTCTGTAGAACTATAGCACGCTAAGAACCTCTGGAATTCATAGGGACTGTCTGTTAAAAGAAAAGCTGGGAGACCTAAATCTTGCCTTTATGCTCTATCACATTCTGTCTTGGTCTAGAAGAACAAAGGCATTCTAGATAATTGCTTATCAGGATGTTTACTTTTCATGCTGTTCATGGATTCTGAGCCAAAGCCACTGAAATCAAAGGGAAAGACTCCTCTGTACTTCAGTGAGGATTCACCATCTTACACCTTTTTTCACTACCTTGAATACTTAGAGAAACGTACCATGCTTAGTCATGTTTACCAGAATTAAAAGTGAAACAGTTTTGTTTATCCAGTTTTACAAAACAGCATCTGCAGTGGTCCAGGTGGGCTAGCTGTTGAGGATGTATTGGCCTTCAGCAAGTCAGCTGGGAGACTGGAAGCAAAGGCATTACTCCTAGTTACAACTGTTCAAGTTTCTTTGACCACTAATTAGTTGTTTTCATTTCTCATGCTCATATGTTCTTTTGGAAAAGTAAACATTAAAAGTCATGCTTCTGTCTTCTGTGCTGAAGGACTACATTGCCTTTTTCTCATTTTCAACTTTATCAACATTAAAACCTGCAGTCTACTTAAAAATTAGTTGATGGTTTACTGATTATTAGTTTATACTGTTCTCATTTGTGTGTATCAACACTGACCTGGAATACCTCTCTGAAAATGATCAGTCATTCTCCATGGTGCATTCACTTCTGCTAATTAATCAGAGATGGGGTGGTACGTTTTTTGCAAAGTGGTCATCTAACTGGATAGGAACTGATCTGAGATGAGGAGCTTGTTACAAAAACCTGCCAAAAGCATGCATGAGCTATCATTTCTTAGTTCCTTATCCAAAGCTATCAGACATTCTGTGGGCAGAAACTGTGGGCATATCATTATATACTTGAGAAGTCGTTTCTCCTGATGTGGTTATTCTACCTTATCAAGACATTGTTAACTGTGAGGATTTATCTCTTATCATTGGGAAGTCATTTCAGGATGCCAGTCATCTGTCTTTCATACGTGCAGGTTTGCTCTTCCATTGAAAAGAAAGGGGATTTGAAAAGCAAAAACATGGGAGGAAATTGGGATCAGAGATGTTATGTTGGATGGGGGTTTTGACACTTCATGGAAGTACAGGAAATATTGATCCCTGAAAGCCCTACTAGGAAGATGAACAGTGTGTTCTTTTGGAGAATTCTCAGATTGTAATTAAGTCTTAGAAGCTGGTACATGAGAAGAGAGAAGGAAATAACATTGTGGTTTTCAGCTTGTGCTAGTCAGAGCTATCTTAAGCTCCTTTAACTTTACTGACAGTGTTGTAAAGTCACAGGAAATTCCCCTTCACATTCCCTTCTGCCAGGTCTCAGATGACTAAGCCAAAACTAATCATCATAAAAACAAGATGAGGCAAGAACATGCTTTTGACCTAAAATATTACGATTTCTGTCACTTAACAGTGAGGTACACAGTCTACATCAGCTCCTTTTGCTTTGGTGGCTGTGGTCCAAATACCTCCTTACTGCAATAGTTAGATGAAGCATTTAGACTGCTTGAAGTGATTATTTTGTATGTTATCCTATAGCAAATAGAGACAAAAATTGTTATGGATAATAATAGCACCTGCTAATTAATCTGTAAGAATCCTTTGATGTTTGTCCTAGGATTGCTTATTATAGATTAAACCCTATGACTTAACCCACTTCAAAAGCCATCCATCACTTTCTAGAATCTGACCTTACTATATATCAACACATACTCTTCCACACCTCTATTTTTTATTTCTAATAAGTGACTTTTCAAACTCCCAAGTGATGTACCCCCTTCTAAATGCACTTCAAAGGCTATCCGTTCTGTCAGTGTGGTCAAGAGTTGTGTAAAGAAGCATTATGTTTGCTTGCCAAATGAAAAATAAGCTAAATAGCATGTCCCTAGCCTGGAATTCCTATAAAAAGAGAGTGAGGTAGAAAAAGCAGTGCTATTAGAATATATGCATCTTTTACTGCTAGAATAGTGTGTCCGGTTTGGGCCTCCAATACAAGAAGACTGAGTTCAGTGGAGGGCTACCAAGATTATTGGGGCTGGGGCACATGCCTTATGAGAAGAGGCTGAAGGAACCAGGCTTGTTCAGCCTGGAGAAGACCCAGGGGACCTGATCGCAGCCTTCCAGTGCCTTTAAGGAGGTCGTTAAGGAGATGGAGCCAGGCTCTTCACAGTGGTGCATGGTGGGAAGATGGGAAGCAACGGGCAGAAGTTGAAATGAGAAGTCCAGACTGGGTATAAGGAGAAACTTTTTCCCTGTGAGGACAGTCTAGCGGTAGAGTAGGTTGCACAGAGATGTTGTGCAGCCTCCTTCCTTGGAAGTTCTCAAGACCAGTCTGGATCAAGCCCTTGGAAACCTGGTCTAACCTCATAGCTGACCCTGCTTTGAGCAGGAGGTTGGATTAAATGAAATTATGAGGTCCTTTCCAACCTGCATTCTCCTATAATCCTATGCGTGATGTAAGTTTCTTTACTGACTTTATTTCAGTTATGGGAGTTATGTTTGAGGAATATTCCATAAATCCCAGCACTATTCAGTGTACCATATTTCAGCATCTACCTGAAGTTCACCTATGTGTTGGTTTTGCTCGCTAGGCAGTTCCAAATGAGGAAACACTTGTTTTATTCAATGGTGGAGAATTAGTCAGAATGTGTGTGAACATATTCTCAAAATATACGTTTTGTATGTAACAATGAGACAAAGCATCAAGGACACAAGTAAGCATCACATTTTAACAGCACTGCCTGAATAGGAGTTTGCATGTTAAAGACTGCTTGTGTCCTGCTGACTGACAATTTAGGATGAGTGTTTCTCCAATTAATTTAATCATTGGATGATCAACAAACAAATGAAAAAAAAAAAAGGTAGAAGATGTAGTGAGAAGATATGTTCAGAGTGAAGTCTTTATTTAGATTTGTGATAAGAGACAAAATTTCCTAAGTTAGTCCAAAGATTTACTCCATGAATTGGAACTGACAGCAGATTGGCAGAAGCTTGCTTTCTGGTATACTCAACAGAGACTTCACAGGGTAGATTGTCTGTATTTCAATGTATAAGAATTTAGCTGGACTTGCATCTCAAAATCAATGAAAACCAACTAAAAATACTCTGAAGATGCTGAAGAATGTGTCATGGAAATTGTCTTTTTTGGTTGGGGAAGGTAGATAGTTGCTAGTAACGGAGTTGTAAGCTCATTACTACAAACTCTCTAGCACTAGCTTTTTTTCCTCACACTAACAGAGGGAAGGTAATTTCACTCTCATTGAAAGTTTTAAAAATGTGATGTAATTTTCACAGACATTGAAAGTTGTGCAGGTGTATGCTTAGGCAAGACTGGCTTGACTGTAGTGCTTTGCAAGAAGTCATTAAAAACAATGTAAGCAGTAAAGAGGCTCATAAAGATAAAGCAGAGCCATAAAATTGCCTGAGAAAATTGCCCTGTCTCCATCCAGGAAACAATAGAAAGCAGCTGAACATACTATGATTTTGTGTAGCCTAAGCTGTGCTGACCAGAGTTTGATACTTGAGCGTGCAGAAAAAAGGTAAAGGCTGGTATAAAGGAAAATCTAGAGACTTACAGGTCAGCAGTCAAGATAAGCACATGAGTTTCATTGAAACTGTTTCAACAGTGCTATGTGTTTCAATAAAAAACAAAGGAATAGACAGAGAAATCTTGTTGTTGGGGGTTGCAAATTATTTTCCGTTTCTAGCAGAGAGGTCTCATGTACAGTATTTAGCAGGTGAGAGACTGATATGAGGAGAAATGAACTCATTAACTCAGTGTATTTCTGTTGCAGGTAGTAGTGGGAGGGTACACTTTCTATTTACTGATGGACTGAGGCAGGAAGGCTTCACTGCTAATTCTAATTAGGAAAAAAGGACAGATTCCACATGGACTGAAAATTTAAATTTACAAGCCATATAAAACACCTCTGTCTCCTTTTCCAAAACCAAATATACCAGTTTCTGTCAAACTTTTCACACTGGGTCTTAGTAGTAGCAAGTATTGGTAAGTGTATCTGGACCCAGAGAATCGAAGAAAATCTTCCATTCCAGAAAGTGGTAGAACAGATGGAGGGTTCCTTTTTTTTTTTCTGTTGTGTTGTACAACTGACATATTTGAGATGTTTGTGTAATGAATGCCTCTGCCAGGCTTTATATGGAGGTTATATCACGGTTCATGGTACACTGTCACAAAAAATAAGAAATTTTTTAAATGCTTCTGATAAATTTAAGTCTGTCAAACCAGGTTGACCCAAAGAAAGATGCATGGTTACAAAAAGGAATGCTTTGCATTGCTCAGGCAATCTGTGAGGATGGATTGTCAACTACTGAAAAATGAGGCTGTGCAGAGCTGGTCTTAGACTTCCATTTCCAGATATGATGTTTCCTAGAATATTGCTTCGTTAAAGAAGGCTTATTTGTGGGCTTAGCAGTAGTGCAAAACCACAGTCAGGGTGGGTACAAAAGGTTGATCAGTAATGTGGTTAGCAGAATGAGATTTAGCATTTCTAGATGTGGGAAATGTTCCTGTTGCTGTTTCCTTCTTGATCTACCCATGCATTTAATACCTTTTCTTATCAAACAGATAAGCAGGCTGGGACAGTATTGACATAGAAATATTAGGTAGTTTTTGAAAAAAGTTCCCTGTTGGTTGCTTAGAAGAAGTCAATTAGGGAGAGAAAAATTCCAGAGATTTGGGTAGAAGTATGACTTGATAGAAGGAAAGACATGGTAAATATGCAGATCAGGTAGCTTGTAATAGTTTATTTTTATTTGATGTGGACTGTTTAGTAGAGCCATTTTAAGATTTTTTTTGAGCAAATGACCAAGATGCCCAATGATTCTTTCTCAATGTTCCAGCAGTTGCAACTGCTGCAAACATTGTAAAGAGTTAAGCAGGAGGGTCCCCTCCCTTTTGCTAATGAGTTAGTAATGTCTTGTGAATTCATTTTCACATTCTTCAGCCAACAAACATCACAGACTTTTTATGGAAGGAAAATGTCTCACAATTGCTTCATAAAGAAAGCACATGGTTTAACAGCATAAATAAGGAAGCAGTACACTTTCAGAAGACTAAATGATTTCTGACTATACTGTTATTTTGTCATGATTTTTTCCTCTTCAAATTCGGCTTCATGATTGTCCCTCAGAGAGGAAATGCAGAACTGGATGATGATCCATCCTTCTCTGGATATCACAATTGGTCCGTGTTCTTCAGAGCTAGAATTTTCAGAGTGGGATGCAGTACTGCAGTGAATGCAAACAGCTGCTTTAGGAATGAAATTCAACCAATGTCTGAACTTGTGCCTAAGACTGATTTCCATTGACCCAAGTCAAAGAAATGATGGTCGGTATCTTTTCAAAATGTGCACAGCAGCACACAGTATTAACATGCCAGTCAGGAAAGTACTCAAATATGGAGATAAATAGGGTGAGAGAATTGAGAAGAATGAGAAACATAGGCTGTGGGTCCAGTACAGGAGGACAAGGAAAATTTTACAGTTGTACACATCAGAGGTTTTATGGGAAAGGCTGACAGGAGGATTAGTGATGCTTTAGCAGAGAAAACATGCTTTCCAGCTGGTCAGACCTCCAGAGGTAAAGACCTCAGCACAGTCCCCAAAGGAAAGAGAAAAAGAGATCACTGTGAACGTTGCCTTTGCCTAAGTTCACAGTGAGTCTACAGTAACTAAGGGAATGATAATGAAAAGATAATGCTGTGAGGAAAAAGAAAAAAAGGGACTTGAAAGCATGTTTTCTGATTATTTCCTTATACAGCTAAGATCCTTAATAATTGTCTAATGATTTAACTTCTTACTTCCTTAATCCAGGATGGAGCACTGTCGCTTCTGTTTGCGTCTAAGGCTGAGTGTATGTTACCTGTTTTAGTATTAAGCAAAAACGTGATTTTCATTATTTTAATATTATGTCTATGTGCTTCCAAAACAGAATACGGCAGAAATAGACTGCATCATGTGCAAACTTTAGGCTTTGAGGATTTTGGTGGACTTCATAATAGACTCAATAATAAGCGTTTTCAGAGCTCATTAAACTCTGAAGAAAGAGTCTCTGTTTGTATTTCATGCAAAGCATGGACTGTATTTGTAATTACACTAAGTGTAATGTAAACATGTGAAATCAGTCATTTAGGAGAAAGTTATGTGAAAGGTAAGACACAAAAACCCCCACATTTTAGAAATCAGTGATGGAACACTAGATTAAGAGCCCCCATCATTGCCCAGACTGACTTTAAACATTTATTTGGTGTGAATTTCGGGAAGTTTTCAAGTCCTGTTAAGCTGAAGAACATGATCCATCCTCCATGATAACAGAGAATTATAAGCCTATTCAAGGATTTTATAGTGTGGCTAAATCAACCTCCAGAACTATATCATTCTCTATTCAACTTCACAGTTTTTGGAGCATTTTCTATGGAAGTGCATTGTTTTAATGGTATTTCTACCATATTCCCATGAGAAATAATATAACAATTCATGTTCCTTCACATTGTGGTTAAGGACTGTACTGTGAGATCAACATTTTGTATAGGTTTTAGCAATATTTTGTCATCTTTGGATGAAAAACAGCACAGAAATGTAGAATGCAGTTATACCATATAAATATAGTCCTCATGATTTCTTAGGCTGAATTTTAGCTTCTGTTCCCTTTTGTTTAAGGTTTTTTTAACTTTCAGAACTTAAGTTACTTTTATACTTCAATATTCTGTTCTTCATTTCAGCCCAGAAATTTATGGATTGTTTTTTGAAAACCGTTATTTAAATCTCTTGTATTATCTGACCTTGATTAGAAATTCTGAATCCTACTGACATCAACCAGTGCTCTGTTACTTAAATTGGAGTTTCTTCCTCAGACCATGTTTTTACTAAATGAGAACACATTTGCAGTTCTGTAGTTCACTGTTGTTTCTCAAGCAAAAAAATCTTTTTGCACATGGTAATCTTAATGTTATCTTTCTTTACTTTCCGCTGTGACAAGTGTGAATTGCAGGACCAGAGATAACAAACACTGTTCTATACATTTTCCCTATCCACATGCTAGCTTTTCCTGCTGCAGACAGTGACATCTTCAATAGGCTAAATATAATGACATTATGTCAAGGAATGTAGGGCGCACAGCCCAGCAGACAGCCACATGCAGCACACCAGTTTTTATGCCCAGTCAACTGCCGGTTGCTATTTTACTTTTTTGCTTTAATCTGCTAGTAGCTAGCCTTTGCTGCTGCAGCTGTGGCTGAGGATCCCGCAAGTGAGTCAGTACATTTTGGCAGTCACTTCTGCTTGAGACGACGTGCATCCAGGCACAGAGAAATCTGGTTATTGGTTGTCTGATTGCTTTGTCCCTCCTTCACTTCCTCATCAATGTTTGTAATGTGCATCCATGGGAATTTTGAAAAGGGTGGCTGATGGGGGGATTTTGTTATTACTGCATTTCTGAATTTGGCCTAACTCTTACAACTAGCAGACAGGAAGGGATGGGTTTACTGGCACAGCACTGTAAATTTAACACTCTCCTTAACTTTCATTTTCGCTCTCAGATGTTTATGTCATGAAATTTTCCATTCTGCTCTTTCATCATTTGACATGCAATCTTATACTGCCTGGATCAGGAGATGGCAAATGAAACATTACACTTTTTTCACCCTAAACTGCTGCTTTTAATATACCTTAAATCTGCAGAAACTAAATAGGAGTCCAGACGGTAGATTTGGGATCCTACTTTTATTTGCATATTTTAAAGTGCCTAGACCCGAGTCTTTTATTTTGCTTTTGATAGAAAGTTGTTATCCCCACTTTATAAAGAACATTTCAAAATAATGAAGAAGCCAGAGAAGAAGATGCTACAGTTAATGGTTAATATGTTAAAATCGTTAAAGGTACAGTAAGCAATCAAAACACTAAACCAAAGAAACAGTCTTGCCATCTTGCAAAGTTTGAGGGAATATTCAAACCAAGCAAATTTTCTTTGGGAAATGGAAAAACAAACTAGCGTAAAAGAAGATTATTAACAGCAGTCAATGTGAGGAGATATTTGGGAACACCTTTTTTAACAGTAGTTATTAGTGTTAGTAATTGTATCTTTCTTTATCAGAAACTACCAGAAGCTTCCAATAAAAACAGTGAATCTATTGAGGTTCCAGAGCATAAAGGCAGGAAGAATTGTTGAGAAGCCCTATTGTTTCATTGCATAAATCTTCATTTTAAGACATACAGTGCCTGGGAGTTGTCTTCCACGGACCAGCTTTTTTTTTGTGTTTTAGTGGAATGTCATAAGGAATGAAAGTGTCCTTAGAACTATTTTCACATTTTTTTCACCTTCTGAATTAAATGTAGCAAATGGATGAAGTCTTGCATCTTTATAGAAGTTACCAGTTTAATTTTTCATGTCCCCATTAGACATTTAAAGCAGTAGAGGGTAAGAAAGTGGAAATTTCTAGTCTATATCATTGTGTAATTCCTCAAGTGTGACATGCATATGCAGTTGTCACTGTCTCTATCTCCATCCTTTAGTACAGAACATTTTCACCATACTCCACTCAGAAGAGCTTTAAGGACAATGACACTGAAACATACCCACATGAGATTAGCAAGCACTGAAAAATAAGACCAACAGAAGTGGGTTGCCTATAACCTTTAAAAAGTTCTTACCATCCCACTCCTGGATTCTTCACAACCCATGTATCACAGGCTTTCTCTTCCATTTCTGGTACATTTGGTATTTAGTGTAGGAATTTTGGAACTAAAAATACATTTTTTGCAAATAACATTTTTGGATGAGAAGTGCAAAGTTGCTAGCAAACTAAGACTTGTAGATACTATCTCAGGGTGGTCCGGCGCCCGGTCTATGGCACAAACCTTCACCATTGTTATTATTTATGTATTTATTTACCTCTGAGTTGAAAAAAAACAGAGAGGCTTTCCTGTGGCTCAGTGCCCCATTGTACCAGGCACTGGATACAGCACAAAGAGACAATACTTGTCTTAAAATAACTTTTTAAGTATGTAATACACACTGAAGCGTTGCCAGGGCAATTACGCCTTTTCTACAGTTAAGTGATAGCAAACTGGAAAATGTGAATGAAGTCTCATAGCTAGTAGAGGAAACAGCACTTCAGCCCAGAAAAGGAACAGAAAGTGAATGAATGTTCTTAATGGACCAAATGAGTTGTTCTTTGTACCACAAAGTGGTCATGTGTGAAGGAAGTAGTGAGCATTTTACTGAAAAGCATGAGTCCATTTCCATGATGTAAATGGTCTTTTGTGATCTGACTCCATTTTGACTGATTATCTTACTCTTTGGTGTCTCATCTCGGGTGACTAGGCAGCTTTTTTGCTGTCAGTCCTGCCCCTCATACGGACTTCTAACTGTTTTCTGGTGGTTCAAAAATATCTTAGTTACAGCTGATCTTGCTGATGGGGCAGGGAGATGGACCAGGTGCCTTCCCAATCCTTTTTTAATGATTATGTGTTACTGGTACTTTAAAGACCAAATTTCCTGTCCAGCCAGTGAAGTTAATCAAGTGGGGTAGAGCAGGAAGCAGAGTATGTTTCCTCAGGAAAAGGAAATGCATAAAGAACAGAGCCATCGCTTTGTAAATGGAAATAGAGTACTTCATCCTTATCACAGGAGGAGCATATGAAGTCTTCACAAACCTTGTAAGATGCCAAGTTTTTATAGGTGCCTGCAATGTTTATTTTGAATTTGTGATGTCGTATGCAACATTTCTGAAAGAGCATCATGGAGACATCTCAAAATAGTTAAAAATAGTTAGATTAGTTAGGAAAAGGGAGTTAGAAAAAAATCACTAGTAATTTATGAAAAGTTGGGACAATTGAACATCATCTCTTCAGGGTTACATGAAGTTAGGAAAATCAGCTCTTGTTATCATCAGTTCTTTGAAGACTCCAGGTGTCCTGATCTTGGAGGAGGAACCTTACAAACGGAGCTTGGTTTTTAAATGTTTTTAAGAATATAACTTCTTGAGCTGATGCAGAATATTGCAGTCAGACAAAGAATGTGACTTGATTGAATGAAGTTGCAGACAGCTTATTGCTGTCACACAGGCCATCACTTTTTCAGAAACAAAACAAAATTTAACTCAAAATGACAGCATGGTCAGAATGCCATTGAATAGGTCAAACATTCTGTTCTGAAAGGGCACCTCTTTCATCAAAGTTAATGCAAGAAAAGTAGCTAATTCTTGCATTTTGGTATGGCAGAGGCAGAAGTGGCTGTGCAAAAATAGGAAATATGTAAGGAATTGGTTTTCTGAGGGAGGAACTTTCCAAGCAGTGTAGAATACTTGTAGGAGGAGTGCACAGTGAGTTTGTTTAGTTAATCTCTGACTCCACCTAAGAAATGAATGGTGCTCTCTTGTTCTTATTATCTAGAGGGAGTTTTATTACTGATTTTGTGAGTAAAAGAGCAGGTCCTGTTTGAAAAACTGGAGTCATTAAGCAGTTCCCTGAATGGCTGTACCTCAGGCAATCCTTTAAACGATTCTCATGAGGAAAGATGATGTTTCTCCTTTTCTGGTCATTCCAAATCTGATTGTTCATATCTAATCCCTACATAGCCTTTTGTTGATTTCAGCAGTCTCCGAGCACAGGGAAATAAGGAGGCTGAATAATAGAAGCTTAGAAAGCATTGGACATAATTTAATTCACTTAAATTTCTACTAAGAGATGTTCTTTTTTACAGTACTAGACATTAAGATTCCCCACGTTCTGTAGAAAAGAGAGGTCAGATTTAATAAGAAAGGGAAGGATGCAAATAGAATTTTTAAACCCTGACAAAATAGCAAATGTGAAGAAGAGTGTAACCTTGTTCTTTGCACTCCGAATCCTTTCAGTTCACGCACCTTCAGTTTGACTTTTGAGATACACAGCTGTATTCACACTCAAGCAATTCAACTGTCTATATGGTTTGGGAAGAGCTGTCATGGATCAGAAGCAAGGTAGAAATTTGTGGCATGGCGTTGGGTCACACAGCTCACACATTATTTCTGCCTGCTGATTAAATGTCTGGAATATTTTAAACAAAGGGATGTCAAGTGATAATTCCGGTGAGAGGAGGGGCATCACATAGAAAAAAAAAAGACAAATCTGAGTGTGAACATTCATGAGCAGTGAAAGCAAAGCAGTATGGGCTTGATACAGTCAAGCAGATGAATGCTCAAACTACAGAAAACTCGGGCCTATTTTTCAAGAGATTCATCTCTAGCAACCCTGGATGGGATACATACAGGTGTATTCATGCATGAATGCATGTACACATAACTCAGTTTACCTGTAGGAGTGCTTTACACAAGCACTTAATGTTCATTTTTAAATAGAGAAACTAGACACAGAAAGAAGAAAATGCCTTGCCCAAGCTTGTCCAGTAAAAATGTGACAGATGAAAAGAGAATGTGTGTTTCCTTGTTTCTCTTGCAGCCTTATGCCTTATTTGTGCTGATCAAAGATCTACAGCTGTAAATCTTTCTCAAGTTACCATTATAAGGTTTTTGACCTTGTATTAATCAGCAGATTGAAGAACTGTTTTTAATTTGAAAACAGTTCTAAACAGTTTCCTTAAAGTAGTCATACATAATATCAATGAACTAACAACTCGGGCCAAAACCCTTGAGTGTGTACTGGCATACCCCAGCATTTCTGAGTCTGCAGTTGCCTGGCAGCACTTTGTACTGCATGCCACCATTGGCTCTGGGGTTGCTTGTGGCTTTCAGACCACAGGTAGAAACCTGGTTTTGTAATATATAAATGTCCACGTGTTGTCTAAAATTGAAAATCAGCTCAGTAATCCCATCTTCATCATCTAGCTGTCCTTCTGGTATTCACACATACAACATGGTGTGAATAGTTTATACTTCAGGGATTGCAGTTTCCTTCCAGTTTTTCTAGTACATTGGAAAAGCACAAAGGGACAAACCTCACAGGCAGCAACAGATAGAATAGGGAGCTCTGGAGAGGAAGAAATTCTACAAATAGACTTGAGAAAAATCCTTTAAAACTTGATCAAAAATAAGGAAGTAATATATTTATGTTAAACTTAAAATACCCGTCCTTAGTTATAATCACCTGTTTAAATGCTTTACTGGTCCATATCCTAAAGCTCCATGGTTCTGTAAAATTTCTCTTGAAGTTGTTTACTCGCTTTCTACAGCTGCTAGTTTAATATATAGGAGAATGGCCATCCAGTGATAAAATCCGTAGGAGTTCTTTCAGGATTTTTTTAAATTTTATTTTAACGTTGCCTACAAGGTTGCAAAAACTGTTCAATGTGATACAGAGTCCTTATCACTGAGCACGTGTAGAAATCAAGGTTATAGCACACTGTGCAGGAAGGAGGGGATGCTCATAACATCAGGAATTAGTCACTGCTCTCCCTCCCGTCATACACATTATGTAATACTGCAGCAGCCCATCAGCTACACACCCTCCGGTTCTGAAAGAAATACAGGACGTTTTGGGATTCCCCTTTTGTCCACTATCTATGTGTAGCCTTACTCTGCTGTTTTGCATACGTGGTCTTGGAGTATAAAATGCTTTTGCCCCACAGGAGGGATACAGAGCAGGAGACATTAAAGGAAAGAAACTTTGACAGAGAAGACCATCTCCTAGCAGGTTTGGAAAAATCTCTCTCAAAAGCACGGTAAGACAGCACTGTGTCTAAGTGTTCAGTCTGCCATTCATTTACTGCAGCTCACAAGTGAAGTAATTATATGGCAAATTGTATTTTTTTTTCCGTATTAGCAGTGAAGTGTTGGAATCGCTCTCCTGCTCTATTTCCAAGCTGTCCTGCTGCTCTGAAAACTTTATCCCCCTTTTTGCTGATTTAAAAGTTTGTGCATGTAACAGTTAATATTGTAGATGTTATTTATAGAACCCTGTTGTGGAGAACACGAAAAGCAAGCAAATTCTTACTCTGAATGCCAGTGAATGGAAAATGTGAGTCTTCTCTCTTTTTTCTTTTTCTTTTTTCTTCTTTTTTCTTTTATTTGTCTTTTTATTTTTTATTATTTTTTATTTTTCTTCCTTTTTCTTCCTTTTTCTGTATTGTTGTTCTTCCTTTTTCTGTATTTTTATTTCTTTTTTCCTTATTTTTGCTTTTTCTAACTTTCTTCCTTTC
Source organism: Gavia stellata (assembly GCF_030936135.1). Classification (NCBI taxonomy): domain Eukaryota; kingdom Metazoa; phylum Chordata; class Aves; order Gaviiformes; family Gaviidae; genus Gavia; species Gavia stellata. The sequence continues at coordinate 12,186,237 of NC_082618.1, read as the reverse complement.
TTTTCTTTCTTTCTCTCTCTCTCCCTATCCTTTCTTTCTCTGCTTTTCCTCTGTGTTTTATAAAAATCTATAGGCACACTGCAGCATTTTTTATTGCAGAATAGTAATTTAGATTTGTTCCTATTTTGTAACTGTAGAGAAATGCATATCACACATTATTTCTTTTACTTGGAGTAACAGACAAGTCCTAACACCTTACAGTTTCTGCACAGACAGTTGAACAGATTTACTTCTTGTGTGATTCTACAGCAGACAGCATCTTGGGAGCCCAGCAATATACTGAATTTTACTTTTACTGAAAAAGCAATATAATACATAATTTAAATCAGGAATATGTGGCAATGTATATTTTCTTTATTTATTTTTAATTTTTTGGAAACATCAGGTTTTTATTTCTGTTATGAACTAGATTCAAATGCTGAGGCTAATTCTGCTTTACCTAGCAATTTATTAGTTTGCTCTTTTTCTTCTGTCACACCTTCCCTAGTGCAAAAATCCGTTTTAGGATCAGAAATTAGCAGAAAATGTATGTCAAAATGAGTAGCATTAAACTTTGTACATTGTCATATAAATGCTTTATGTTACATTCAAATATGTGCTGTGTATATATATCTTACAAAATACAGAATTCAGAATCTCAGAATTCTATTTGTCTCTGGCAGATGAATACCTTGCAAAACATTTTGGTCCATTTGCAGACCAATTGTTTTTTCACTTCTATGTCAATAATACAGCAACATGTTACATCCCTTTTCCTAGCTAACATATAGTGGTGTGAATTAACAGAACATTTAACAACACTTAACAAACTTTTGAAAAACACAGAACTTAAAAAAAAAAGTGTCAACCATCTTTTTCATAGAAGTAAAGCATGCAGGTGGTTTTCTTAGACACTGATCATTGCTGTTTTATGCAACTGGGTGACATCTGAAATTCTCTTGCCAGTATTTTAGAATAACACATGGCTGCAGCATTACACTGACAAAGAGAACTGTTACTTTTAGTATCACTACTCTAAGTGTCAAGCAATTTTCATTTTTAAAAACAGGACATTAATTAGATCAGATCAGTTAGTCTGGTGAGTTTCTGAGTAATTTTAAAGGGAGTTACCTTCTTAGTTAAAAACTGACCTTGCTGTGTTTTTTCCCTCCTCAGAAGTGTTCCCACATCACACAAAACAAGATTTCAGCACTGTGAACTAAAATCATAAATAAAGCATACAAAATGTTGTGCCCATGGCAGTTTGTATTCAAACCTCGTGCTGCTAAGAACCACTCCTTTGAAGAGAAGGATATCAATAATAACGTGGACAAAAACAGGAAGATCCATGGGTAAGATCTTTGTCTTTTAATGGTTTCATAGTTTCTCTTTCCATTGGGAAGGAAAGATATTAAGTGACATGGGTTCTGGAGAAACCTGTAGTGTGTTTCCAAAGCGGTAATATTAACCAAAGAACAGTTGTCCCTGGGGGTCACTGGGTGGTGTTGACTTAGTAATGTACATTAAAGCTTTTGTGTCTAAGTTATACAATCATTGAGGAAATAAATCATCTTGCTTTCTCTTTCATAGTTTTTAATTTATTTGGTGTGTTATAATGGTTTCATGTATGCTAGGACTTAGGAGGCATGTGTATGCTATAAAAATCAGCAAAGTAATTGTTAATGCTATAATTGAGTTGGTAAAGTATTTCTGTGATACAATTTATTCAAGACACTGTATAAAATAAGTTGCACCTGCATATTAAAGTTCTCAGTTTTCAGGCTGTTATTTATTTCAGTTTTCTATCGCATACCATTTCTTTCTCTGCCTATTCTCTACCCTTTCCTGTCACTAGTCAAAGCAGTTGATATTCAAATGTGAAGATACATGAAGCTGACTAGTGGTCTGCTAGCTAAAACCCATCATTGCCTTCTCCAAACTAAGGTTTTGTTTGGAGTTTGTGGTCTGGATGCCTCCTGGGTGTTTTTGAACATCTTCTGAAACCTGATACCCAAATTAAAAAGTAGGAGTTCAGAAAGTGCGACTTGATGTGGAAAACAAAGGAATTTAATATAAAACTATGTTATTTGCTTAATGGGCTGTACACTGGACCTAGCTGAAATTTGCACACATTTCCCTGAAGATTTCAATCTCTTCATTTAATTCCTCTGAGAATTTTCTGGCTAGATCATAATCGTACTGATGTCCTTTGTTTAGCTTACAGCAATGATACCCAACCTTTACCATTGCAGGCCATATCTGTTGTTTTCCTTCCCACATAGTGATCTGGAAAGGGTGATTGTAGCTTTACTATTGACTTCTAGTTCACTCCAGCCCTCGTGCTGCTGCGAATGGTTGGTTTATTGACTCAGTACTTCTAGAAACAGCTCTGAGCATCTTCCTACCGATGCTGAAGGTAAAATTAACAAAAACTAAGCATGTTGCGTTATACTGAATTGTCTTTCTCTCTTTTAAAGCTTAGAAAATGATGATGCCAAGTTATATGATCTGAGCAAGAAGCAGACAGAGATGCCGCCTATCATAACTTCAGCAAAGGCCAGTGACGGGAGAGAGGTCCGTTTCTAGCGTCATTGGTTGATACTAACAGTTCACACGGGTTGTGCTTACTGCTCAAAACTTCTCAAAGTTCTCATGTGAGGATTAACTGTGCTTAGATGAGGTTAGGACTGCTGTGAGATCTTTGGGTGAAAGATCTTTTCTGAACAAAAAGGAGCTTTGGTAAGAGTTAAGGGAAAGAGGTGACCCAGTGGGGATTGGAGTGCCCGATTCCTTTATTCACCTTGGAAAACCCAGCCTTTAGTAACACACATCCTTTCTCTAAAATTGTCTGGTTCACTGTTTTCCTGAGACTGTGACTATATTGTATTAAGAGGCCTTATTGGAATTAAAAAGGTGTTTATAGTGGCAGATATTGTTTGGTTATTACAAAAATACTTCTTTTTTTTTTCCCATTTCATATCAAACTGTGGATTAGGTCAGTAGTTTTGTACTCAAATGAATAAACACACATTGGAGAAGATCACATTTATACCTAGTTTCTTGGATTTAATTTGTAGCATTTTAATGGTCAAATAAAATCAATAATGAAGCTTTAAGATATCTAATAGGTCTGAAGAGAGTACGTATTTTTACTTTTTCTCTGTCCAGAACCTCCCCCCAAATGGTATTAAAGTTTCAAAGCCAATATCAAGATGTCCAAGACATGTAAAAGTAAGAAACTTGGAAAATGGATCTAGCCTTCTCGACACGCTACACCTGACAGCAAAGGAGGTAAGATATGGAAACCTGAACAGTGATTTTTCATAACTTTGAAAAGATACAGAGTGCAACATTGTTTTTGACATTTTATTGGTTTTCAGGTTATCAATTGCCGGACCAAAGCCTGCCAAGGGGCACTCATGACCCCAAAGGGCCTGGTGAGAGGTACTAGAGATGGGCCAGTTCCACCGGCAGAGCTTTTACCTCAGGCAATAGACTTTCTCAAGCAGTACTACAATTCATTTAAAGAGTAAGCCAACTTTACCTTCATTTTTTGGTATAAAAGTCTCCTACCTACCTATCTACCTGCCTGTGAGACTACAGGAGTGTTTGGTTTCTTCACAGCTATCAGTAACTATCCCGTTGCATAGCATGCATTCAAAAAATAGATAAGGAGTACTAGAAAAGGTAAATAAAACTATTACTGCACTTCATATGCTATATCCACCAATCCCAGGTCTTGGGAATACAGAGATGGGCTCTGTACAGTGCGTTCCTCAGCCCCATCCCTCCTGAGTGTGTTACATTATAGTACGTTTATAATAAGCAGCTTGGTTAGGACTCTCTTACAGAATGTGACCTTCTGTTTTCTTAACATTGGATCTTAATGGGATTAGCTCCTACTGAGATCTGTCTTAGATGTGAATAATGTGGATAATGCTTTTTGTTTGTGTTGTTCCAAGTATCTTTTCTCTGTGTTCTTTTATTCTCTGTTTTGACTCTCAAGGCTTTAGCCAAAGATTGGAAGGCCAGTCTCTTACTTCTCAACCTTGCTCTGTGCTATCATCAACATAAGCTTACTGAGCATGCTGAGAGGGATGCTCTAGCTTCAGAAAAGAGGTTTGCGTTTTTGCAAAAATGGACATGATGCAGAGACGTCTTGTTGTAGGAAAAGCTGGAACATCTGGTTGAGGTCCAAGAGCTTGCAGTGACTAAGTTTTCACATGACAGGCTTTCAAGAGACAATTCAATGTTTTCTCATCCCATTATAAAACATTATTGGATTTTCAAAGGGACTCAGCCACATAATGGCTACTTCTTTAGACACTTTGAACTTTTATACAAACCTTTCTTCCATCTGAATCTTTCTCAAAGTCCCTGTCTTACACACAGGCTGTACTCACTTGCCAGCATACTACATTTGCACAGCTCTGTGTTTCTGCTCATGGCTATTTGATCACATTGATTTACACTATCTTACATGCTTGCCCTTGATCTTTCATCTTGTTGAAAATGTGAAAACTTTCAGACAGTGCAGGCTATTTTCATTCTATCTGTAAGCCAACAAAACAATTTTTGTCTGTGCTGTGATAAATATTTCCTAATGTTTTGACTTCATTCTCTGTTATCAAGCTAAAGAATTTTAGAGTTGGTTTCCCTGACAAAGGAATTGCTCAGCACTTCCTTTTAGGAATGAAAATCCTACTTACTTTGCTCAGAAGAGCTGTGTCCCTGTGAAAATAATAGAGCTTTGGGAGGACAGTCACTATTATCCTACTTCTGGGCTGAAGCTAGCGTGTTCTCTACTTTTCATCTACTTGTGTTTTGACAATTTTTTTCCAAACTGATCTAGAAAATCCAGATTTAAACTGAAAACTTACATAGAAAAGCTTGTGATCAATCCATGTATGTGTTGGGTGGTGAAAGGATGGTGTCACTACTTAAATTTCTAGTGTGTTAGTTTCTTCATTAGGCTAGTAAGTTCTGCCATTTGCACTCAATAAGGACAGTTCCTAAATTCTGAAGCCAGGAAAAATTCTCCTCGGTAGTCCTCAGTCAGACTCCTATGTACTTAACTCATCCCCTTACCTAGAATACCCCCTGCTTTTTGATAGAAATCTCGGACCCTAGACTGCTGCAATAGATAATAGCTATGTTTTGGGGTCAAAAGTGTGGTGCAGTAGAGGGGAGGTGGGGAACAGATGATGGTGACTTCTCTCAGCCAAAGCACAGTGAAATTGCTTACTTCATGAGGTAATGGATGTTTCCATAAAGGATAGAGTATTTTATGTTGACCAGAGAGCGTAGATTTATAACAGGAACAGGTTTCTCAGTGTTTATCCAAACTTGCCATACCTCAACCTACATAGATGCTAAGACCCTCCCTGGAAATTTACTCTACCTGCATTCTGGCAGATAAAATGAGTAATGTAAGTAGAAGTCTTCTCGTGGAAAAGGATGCTTAAAAGCTTTACAGCTTCAGCAATGCCTGTGCTCTTCTTGACCCAGAACATAAGGAGAGTGTCTGCAATTTAAATCAGTTTTGAGTAATGAAATCCTCATTGTTTTTTTTCATGGCTGTTTCCTGTTCAAAAGGCCAAAAATAGAAGAACACCTGGCCCGACTGGAAACAGTGACCAAGGAGATAGAAACAACAGGAACCTACCATCTGACAAAGGATGAACTGATCTTTGCTGCCAAACAGGCCTGGAGGAATGCACCTAGGTGTATTGGGAGAATCCAGTGGTCCAATCTACAGGTAACCTACGAGTCTAGATATTATGGGCCAAATAGTCATTTGCTGTAAATCAAAAGAATGTCCTTTACTTTGGTAAAATATGCCAGTTGCTTCAACTAAGGACTGCTCCCTCCTGTACATATTGTAAGTTCAACATTTTTTTGTAGTTTTCTGCTTCACAGTTGAGTAAAAACATGAACGAATGCTAGCATAGGAACCAACTAAGTCATGGAACCAAGTGCATGTCTTGGTCCTTGGAGGATTGTTACGTGTGAAAACGATGCATATAAGAACAATAAAAATTAACCTTTCCTAGGGGAGCTACAATTATTTGAGAAATACTGATTTTTCATTTCACTTTTTTCCTTAATCTTTCTTTTCCTTAACAGTGTAAGAAAAATAATGAGCTTACATCACTGTTTCAAAATCAGTATTTTTCTTCACCTTTCTTTTGGAAACATACAGGTATTTGATGCACGTGATTGTAAAACATCAAAGGAAATGTTTGAGCATATCTGTCGTCATATTCAGTATGCCACAAACAATGGAAATATAAGGTAGGTCTCTCTTATTTCATTTGAATTTTAAACAACAAAGATCACATCCAGATCTGCATTCAAAACTCTACATAAGGCCTGAAATGGTCTATCTAAGTATTTTGACAACTTGTCTCTGCTCTTAATTCTCCTGGGGCTTATATGTTCCTCTTATATGTACCATCAACCATTTTGGAATTTTGTAACTTTCACGTCTGATGTTGCAAAATCTTTAGTAATTCCTGGGGAAAAGAGATGATTTGAAGATTCAGGGAGGTGGATAGAGAGGATGAATTATTTTATTTCTAATGATGTTTATTTTAGAAATATAAAATAATTGCTGTTGGTAACAATTTATGTCTTAATAATTAGAATGAGTTTGATGTGCTGCTGTGGCGTAACGGGATTTGATTGTCTCTCTGGGCAGATCAGCCATTACTATCTTCCCCCAGAGGACTGATGGGAAGCACGATTTCCGTGTTTGGAACAGCCAGCTCATCCGATACGCTGGATATCAAATGCCAGATGGGTCTATCGTAGGAGACCCTGCCAGTGTGGAGTTCACACAGGTACAGTTTCAAAGACAGAATCATAACTGCTTTCCATCATGTCTAACCTACCTGTCTTTTTTTTTCCCTCTTGCATGTTTATGCAGAGTGGGAGGGAAGTGTGGCAGTAAGGAGTGAATGGGATGTTCTGCCCCACAGGTTCTAGGTGCAGGCTGGAGCAATAATTTCTTACAATCCTGATATAGAAATACTCCCCTCCATCTCAGAACAGGGTGAACTAATGCTCCCCTTAAGTCAGGGACACAATCAGTACTTGAATATGTCTCAACATTGTTTGAATGGGAAAGATAACCTTTATCACTTAGAATTTACCTCAGGAGGTTTTAGAGGGTTAACATTCTTTTGTCTTCAAAGCTGGGGGGGGACACACCTAAAAAAACCACCAAAAATGTACTTTCCTTATTTACAGTTGTGCATTGAGCTTGGGTGGAAGCCGAAATATGGCCGCTTTGATGTAGTTCCACTTGTTCTCCAAGCAAACGGCCAAGACCCAGAAATATTTGAATTCCCGCCAGAAATTGTCCTTGAAGTGCCAATGGAGCATCCAAAGTAAGCACACAAGATTTAGATAATTGCATTTTTGCCTCTGCCTCACCTTGGCAGGTTATTAGTCTGCAGCTGTGGCAGTCACTTCATGAGTTCTTTGTTGGGATGAAATTATGGTAAATTGTCCTGAAAGATAAAATGCCTGTTAGAACAATGAAATGAGATTTAAATTAAGGAAGCCAATAGCAATTTTGTTGGAAATCTTTTTTTCCTCAATCATATTCAGAATTTAAAAAATAATAATTTCTTATGCCGGTGTAATACACATGTAAAACATGGCTGCACTCATAAAAAAGTGTTTATTGCCTCTCTCTCTGTTTTTTTCTTCATGTTTGCTTTTGGAGTGGCCTGCAGATTGCAGAACTCTGTAATACTGTTCTGCAATTGCTTTAGCTGGCAATTCCCTCATTGTAAACAAAAACTGCTATGAGCTTTTGCAGACCTTGCTTCATGGGGTCGTTCCTTCTAGACATAGTACTTTTTCTCTTCCTGGACTTTTCTGGTTAATGCCTAAAGGAGGAAAAGACACAGGAAGTAATAAATCAAAATGCTTGTTTAACAGGTATGAATGGTTTAAGGAGTTAGATCTGAAGTGGTATGCGCTGCCTGCTGTTGCCAACATGCTTCTTGAGGTGGGAGGCCTGGAATTTACTGGGTGTCCTTTCAATGGCTGGTACATGGGGACAGAGATAGGAGTGCGAGACTTCTGTGATGTGCAGCGATACAACATCCTGAAGGTAATCTTCTGAAGTAGAAGTGTGTTGATCTGTGAAGGGAATGAACTTGGTGGGTGGAGCATTTTTGAAAAAGAGACGCTATCAGTCTTTACTGGGTTGGGTGTTGTATTTACATCACACTAACACTTCAGTGCTAATCTGACACAATATCCTGACTATTGTGGGACATCTTGAATTTCTGCCAAGATTATGACTGCCAGATTGTATGACTGTTTTTACAGTGTTCTGACAGTATCTGTTGCAAATACCTGGCTGGAATGGTGAAACTGCAACTGTAAAAAAAATGTAGAAAATGCTGTCCAAAGGAAGTTCTTCCCCAATTTTACCCTGAGTCCTGCTGATTCAGGACTTTTGGTCTCTGATTGTACATTTGTCAGAGGTATACTTATGTCAGTTCCAGTCTGCTGTTGACAAGGCAGTGGAGTCCTGGTTGTTAGCTGCAGGTCTTGGGCACCTCCCCAATAGAAATGAATAATGATGACTTATAACCTGATACTGCCACTTTTTAAACCATTTAGTCCAGGAGAGAACCACTCCCTGCTTCACCAGACTGGATTAGCCTCAACAACCAGAATCTCAAGTCTTTCGGCTGCCATAACTTTGCCCAGCATAAGATTGACTCTTCCCCCTTCCGCAGTACTTTTTCCTACATATTAATGTGATGAGGTGGAGAAATCATGAGGTCGAAGTCCAATGTAGTAAATCTGCTTTTCGCTTTTCTCTCTCTTTTTCACATTTAGGAGGTAGGAAGAAGAATGGGACTGGAAACAAACAAACTTTCATCGTTATGGAAAGACCGAGCTGTTGTAGAGATAAATGTGGCTGTGCTTTATAGCTTCCAAGTAAGTCAATAAGAGCAGTATCTGGAGAGGCACCGAATATTGTGTGTCCCTTTTTGTTTTCACTTGTAACAGCTTTATACAAATATAGTGCTAGTGGGCTATATTGATGACCTCGGTGGAGGTTATCAATGTAATTCCGATAGAGTTATTCTTGATTTACACTTGGGAAAGTAGAGGAATCCGTATTTCCTGTTGTTGTCAGAAAAAAATATCAGGTGAAGGCAGAAGGGAGAGAAAAGGAAGTTAAGAGCAAGATTGTTCATCTTCTTAATACATATGTCTAAGTGTCAAAATCTATGTAAGGCCATATTTTTAATGGCTTTATATATCTTTTACACATATATATTTCATGTACAATTACAGTTCATTTAACATATCATAACAATATGAAAAATGGGTAAAAAATAATCAGGGGCTTTTCAGCATGCACTTCCACTGCTGGAGAGGTAAAATGCTGATGTTAAAAAAAAAAAAACAAAAAAAGAACGTAAGAGTCCTTAATAAAATGTCCACCTCAATCTGTATCTATATAATAGTTGCTGATAGTAAATATTTCCCAGCACTGTATAAAATCCTTGACATATTAACCAAAGCAAAAAAATTACTGTATCAGGAAGAAAAGCAGAATGGACTTTTTAATGTATGTCTGTCTTTTTGCAATTATTCTAGAAACAAAATGTGACTATCATGGATCATCACTCAGCTGCTGAGTCCTTCATGAAATACATGCAGAATGAGTACCGTGTGCGAGGAGGCTGCCCGGCTGACTGGGTGTGGATTGTACCTCCTATGTCAGGGAGCATAACCCCTGTGTTCCACCAGGAGATGTTGAACTATGTCCTCACTCCCTTCTATTACTACCAGGTACACATTATCAAAAAAAAAAAAAGATTCTAGTAGACAACTTCAGCAGTGCAGATGATAATACGGGACCTGAAAAAGTCTGCATGAAAAACTCTGGTTAATGAAAGTTCACTAGAGAGATTCATAAATAGCCAGCAATATCTATTATACTGTGGAAGGTTATGTTAGTTCTGTTGAATTCTCAAGCTGTAAGTAAAATCCAATTTAATGCTACAGAGACTGATCCTATATTTGTATACAGTGGATTGTATGTACAGATTCTATTCAGTCTGGCCCTTTCAAAGATATACAAATTGTGTATTTGTTATTTTACATTTCTTACCTGAAGCTTAACTTTTTTTTTCAAGGTGGATGCATGGAAAACACACATCTGGCATGATGAGACACGGAGGCCAAAGAAAAAAGAAATAAAGTTTAGCATCTTGGCAAAGTAAGTTGTTCAAATAAGAGCCTTCATGCTTTTGTCCAGCTGTTCTTTTCTCATGATATGTCTGTTCCACTTTTTTTAAAAATAATTATTACAGTAGGGACCACTTGAATTGTTTGAATCAGACTTAGCTGTCCACAGTTCAGCAATACTCATATCTAAGATTCTTTTTCAGGGCTATCTATAGTGTATTGCTTCTGAATAATCTTCCAAGGAAAAGCCATGCTCAAGATCAGTCTTTCCTAGCTTGTTTGTGAATCAGTCTGATTAAAAATAATATGTGATTTTTTTTTTTTTCTCAGGGCTGTACTCTTTGCATCTTCACTCATGCGACAAACAATGGCAGCCAGGTCCAAGGTTACTGTAATCTATGCAACAGAGACTGGCAAATCTGAAACACTAGCCAACAATCTGTGCAGCTTGTTCAATTGTGCCTTCAACACTAAGGTAAAAAAGTATAAATCATCCACGCTAAATGGAGGAAGAAGTTTGGCTAGTTTTATCAGCTTCTGCAAGCTTTTTTATTCTCTAAACCTGTTTTGAATGTCCGGTAAATATAAGTTGGACTAGAACTTTGATTTTGTATTCATTTAGCATAATGCCTTGTAAATTTGATCCACAGTCATCTGACAATCACAGAGATACCTAATGCTCGTTCTTAAGTCTGCTAGCAATTTCTTATGAACTTTATATCTTCCAGATTCTGTGCATGGATGAATACAACATCTGTGACCTGGAAAAAGAAACACTTCTTTTAGTGGTTACTAGCACTTTTGGAAATGGAGATTCTCCAAACAACGGAAAGGTAATATTCACCTCAGAAGCATATATGAGGCTCAATTCAAAGACTGAGACCAAAGACAACCCTTTCATTTGTCCCATGTACTTGAGTAAGATGTGCATCAGGGTCTCACTTCTGTTTTAAATCAGAGTATTTTTCTAACCTTAAGTATTTTATTAATTTTTATACAGACCTTGAAGAACTCCTTGCTCACCCTGAAATTGCTGAGAAAAAAAATTAGGTAAAAATACGTTGTTATTTGGTTTGCATGTGATTGAGTCCTTTTGCATTTCATTTAGCATAACATAGTGATCTTACTTTTATCTCCTTCTGCAGATATGCTGTGTTTGGTTTGGGGTCCAGCATGTATCCAGAGTTCTGTGCCTTTGCTCATGCCGTTGACCGAAAACTGGCCCAACTAGGGGCTTCTCAGCTCACTCCAGTAGGTGAAGGAGATGAACTCAATGGGCAAGAAGAAGCCTTTCGCACATGGGCAGTCAGTGCATTCAAGGTGACTATATAAATAGTTAGCTCATCGTTTAGTTCGTTCATTCATTAATTTTATTTCAGTATGCACTAGCATCCCATAAAAATTGGGGGAAATGAAGGAAAATAAACATCTGGATTTATATCTGCATTTCGAACTCCCCTCTTTCCTACTGCTTGCCTAAGTTGAAGAGGGAACTGGGCCCCTTTTCTATTATTTTTTAACATTCACATAAAGTTCCATGAAACCTTTTGGATAGTGGGATGCTCAGTATGAACAAGGGTGGTAGCATCAGATATCAGAATTTTTCGAAGTAGATAATTTTTTTAGCTACACTGGTATAGAAGTGGAACCTTACTGAACTCACTGAACCCCCATAACATCACTGAACTCGACAGAATCAATAGCAATCTGTGAAATTTGTATGTTCCCATTAGGATTACAACAATGCTAAGAATTTTTTTTTTTACCATGAATAGCCTTATTTTTCTCTTTTTTTCTAGACTGCCTGTGACATTTTTAACATCCGTGGGAAAAACAGTATTCAGTTGCCTGAGATATATACCTCTGATGAAAGCTGGGATCCTAAGAATTACAGGATAGTGCATGACTCTCAAACCATGGACTTGGCTAAAGGTATTATCTCCCACCTTCCACTTCCTCTGTCCATTTTGTTTCAGATAGGTCTGAATTGTAAAGGTTTTCTAGAAGTGATAGTGGTCCTGCTAGATGATAGAATTCATATAACAAAGTACAGTGGTCAGAGAAAAAAAGACATTGGTTTACACGAATAAATCATTATCTTTTCCAGTGCAATAACATCAGAACACGAGAACTGGCACACATTTTGACCACCCCAGAAGAACAGAAGCTGAGATGAACTACTTTTAGTCAGGGAAGGCATGCGTATAGGACACATAACTGACTAAAAGTATATTGCATTCTAGGGCGAGCATGGTTCAGTTCTTTTATGTATATTATTTGAAGACATTTTAAACAAACCTAATCACAAAATTGCCATGAGTGATGTCCTCTTTTCTCAACAGCACTTGCAAACATTCATGCCAAGGATATAATTCCCATGAAGCTGAAATTCAGACAGAATCTTCAAAGTTTAAAATCCAGGTACGATACCTCATTCTTCTGAATATTGTAATACTATGTTTTACTAAAATCTTAAACATCTGAAATGCCTGGTTATAAACATCTTCTCCCCGCAGTTATTAAGAAATATATATGAATTTTATACTGTCATTAGTAGAAGTAGATCATTATCACAAGACCACAAGAATACGTACAGTCTTAGCTCTGATTTAGATATAGTGACTTCCCAGTAGGGTCTCTGGGAATGTAGGGAACTAAATAACTTTGTGATATGGCCCTTCGATACCTGCTAAATGTGGAAGGTCATGTGAATGGTCCCGCTCCCTTCCTTGGTATGCTGCATGCCAGGCAAATGTTTACTTCATTTAGGGGGAAAATTGCCCCTTAGCAGAAAAAAAAAGAAAAAAAAGGAAAAGGTATAGAGCAAGAAGCTGCTGTGTTCAGTTGTACTGCAAAGCAAGCTGAGACAAGACAATACACAAAGAAATACAAAAGGATAATCAGTGCTAACATCTGTCTTAGAAATAGCATACATGAATGGCTCTTCAACATCCTCCAGTAGGTCTCTTTCACCCCTGTTCTAAATACAGTCATCTTATGGGAAGTCCTCTGAGCTGGTGTAAGATGTGAGCTATTCAGTCTTCGGTAGAGCTGCACTTCCTTTCATTGGCTGATTGCAGGCGCATTTATTCTATACTGGACAGATCACGCAGCACTTCAGCATCTTATTTGTTTTGATACAAGTACTTCAATAATATCTGTACAAGTACAATACTGTCTGGCTATTTTTTGTTTAAGTCTCCGTGAAGTACTAAGCTGATCTGATAATTTTGTAATGAACACAAGTAAGCCCTTGCCAACTGTCACTTCAGATTTATTCCTGTTCTGTGCAATTCAAGGGAAATCCTGTCAACGTAACCAAGATCTGTCTGATATCTTTTTTTCCTATATCTAGTCGTGTTACCATTCTAGTTAAGCTTTCCTGTGAGACTAATCAGGAAGTGGACTACCTGCCCGGAGAACATATTGGGATTTTCCCAGGCAACCAGCCAGAATTAGTCCGTGGCCTCATTGCACGTGTCAAGGATGCCCCTCCAGCTGATCAGACTATCAGACTTGAAACCTGCACTGGTGGTAAGTTGGTTCTCTCTAGACAAAATAACAGAGGTGTTTGACAGATGTCTCTAAAATTCCTGAGAATTTTTATAGACTGAATTTGATTCTATTATTCTTTTCTTAAGTTTCAATAGGATTTTGCTGATGCTTTTAGTTATTATTACAATTCTCAATTCTGATTTTGCATACTCTGGCAGTCCGTGGTAACTTCATCAGTGTTCGCAGAGTTATCTTAGGTTGACACTGTTTGTAATTCAGTTGCTAAATTGGCCATGGACTGCAATTAAATTAATCAACTGAGCTTGCTTATTGTTGCTACATATCAGAGTCCTAAAATAGATTTACATGTCATGACCATCTTTTCCATCTTAGTGGGAACAATCTGCTAAATCATAGGATTCTGACACACAGAAAGATGATTTCCTCAAATGAAAGACTTTTAATTTTAAAGTGGTGTTTTGTTATCATGCAATTCTCTGCATCAGATCCTCCCCTTACAAAAAGTTTGAACCCTCACATTAACCTCTTTTCAGAAGAGCCCTGTGGTCTAGACCTGCTTCAACCTAGTCTGAAGTTGTATTTTGAAGGACACTGAGTTTTGCAAAGCTCTACAGCTGTCAAATGCCGTGGGAATTGCCAAATGTTCTTTTATTTCCCTCATTTCCAGGTGGCTACTGGACAAGTGACAAAAAGATTCCAGCCTGCACACTCCCCGAGGCTTTGACATACTTGCTTGATATCACTACTCCACCCTCCCAACAACTGCTAAAAAAACTCTCCCAGCTGGTAACAGCGGAAGCAGACAAACAGAGACTGGAAGTTTTATGTCAGGTAAGTGTTAGGGCTAGATTTATGTTAGAAGTGCTGTAATCTGAACCATCTGATGCCTTTTTACTGTGCAGCAGAAGCCTAAGAAATTTTTGTAGTGACGGTGTTTGATTTTTGTCCCTCTGTTACATGCTCCGTGTGCTTGTAAAACCAACCACAGTGAGCGAAAGGGTGGTCTTGTGTCTCAATTTGGGCGTGGGAATCGAGATTTCTTCAGATCTTGTATTTCCTGTGTGGTTCTGGGTGGGTCGTTTTGCCTGCCTGTTTCTCTTGTCTGTCTCATGGTGGTTTCTGATGATACACCATTAAAAGACCTTACAGTTTGCAGGTGGAGGGGTTGGAGGGGAGCTGGTAGATATTTTTGTCAGAGAGTTTGGTACCATGAGAGTAAGAAGGATGTCGCTTTAAGTAACCAGTGACTCATAGGTGTGGTAAGCACTTGCTTCTCCTGCTGGGTTCAGCAAGGCTCAGTAGGTATCAGGACCTGGGCCCATACAGTTTGTGGATAGCTCATAGCAGGAGGCTGAGAAACAGATTCTGCTTCAGTTTACTGAGAGAGCTGCTATCTGAGAAAATTATAGCAGGTATTCTGTACTTCTGTTTTCAAAAATTAAACAATTTCTTAGAAAACCCTAGTATTGGTCTAGGCAAAGTTTTGAGAATTTTCAAGTTGATTTGCCTGCATATTTAATTGAATATAAAGCAGGAATCTTATAAATAAGTGACACTTCAAATATCCCTGCTCTCCTGAACTCAGCATGACCTGGTAACATTGTGATGGTGGCCTTTGGCTTTTAGAGCACAGAAGAATACAATAAATGGAAGTTTTACAATAGCCCGAACATCCTGGAGGTCCTGGAGGAGTTTCCTTCTGCTGAGATCTCAACAGCTTTCTTACTGACTCAGCTGCCATTTCTGAAACCCAGGTACTATTCTGTCAGTTCCTCCTGTGACATGACACCCAGAGAGATTCATCTGACAGTTGCAGTCGTAAATTACAGGACAAGAGGTAATGAATTGTTGTTTTGATTTCTCTCCTAATTAAATTACATTTAGGCTGCATTGTGGTTCAGAAAAAACCTGTGTCTGCCATATGGTGTGAAGCATATCTGTAACAAAAAGCTTGTATTGTGATACATGCAGAATAGTATACTGCAGTGCAGATGTTCATACTGTGTCAGGATTTGCTAAAATCCTGCATCATCATCAGTGTATCCTTGTTTTATAAATCATTACTAGATATACACTTGTTTAAAAGCCACATTTTTAAGTGTAAACTGCTTTTTTAAAAAACAGAGAGCTTTTGATTACTGACAGAGGTATTTCCCTTTGCTCTGATTAGATGGACAAGGGCCTTTGCACCATGGAGTTTGCAGCACATGGCTGAATACAGTAGAGCTCAATGAAACAGTCCCATGCTTTATACGCAGGTGAGTGTATGACAGAGAAAAGAAAAAAAAGAAAAAAAAAAGACAGCAGTTCTTAGTTCAGCTTCTTCAGTGTTTTTTTTTCCATCATTTGCATATGATTATCAAGTGACTGGTGAGTGCCAGTTGGAATATCTGAGTTTAAGAAGAAAGGGAAATCCCTGTCCTCCAGAGTTGAGACCTTTTACCATGTCTTATGTTGAGTAAATTCATAAATCATTAGAAAGTCCTGAAAGAATCCTATTCATACGACACCATCCCCACTGTCAGCATATCCACTATAGAGCAAGTAAAGCTAAGGAAACAAGAAGCAAGCATCACCAAATTAAGCCCGGTTACTGCTTTCAAATTGGTAACTTAAGCTGTGCTGCTGAAAATCATTCAGAAAACTGACACTGGGAAGTCAGTCATAAACTAATTACCTAATTAACATATTTTTGCATTTTAGTGCTAATGGATTCCAGCTCCCGGAGGAGCCAACCAAGCCGTGCATTCTGATCGGCCCAGGAACAGGAATCGCTCCCTTCAGAAGTTTCTGGCAGCAGCGTCTCTATGACTTGGAAAACAAAGGTACTTATGGGGATTGCCACAAGGGGGAGGCCATAACTCGTCCAGCAGCAGAAGACATCCCCAGTCCTCCAAACAAAATCTCCACAGATGGAGACACCCAGAAGCATTAGCCAAGTAAACGCTATAGAGATTTGTCATCCCAAGACTGATTGAACACTGCACTGAAACAGCTAATCCATCCCACTTGAGACCGTTCTGGTGGTCTTGAGGTATTTGGTCACTTGGAGGGAGCAGCCTATTACAGAGTCACTAAGGTTGGAAAAGACCTGTAAGATCAAGTCCAACCATCAACCCAACACCACCGTGCCCACTAAACCATATCCCACAATGCCACGTCCACACGTTCCTTGAATACCTACGTTTCCTTGTAAATACTGTCTGTTCAGTGACTGCCCTGCGCGCTCACACAGGCCACAACATGGAGAGGAAATGCCTTTGCCTGCCTGTATCAGCCCATTTGGGGAACCTGCTTCAACAGGTGATTCCACGTAGTTCTCCAAGGGCTCGGGCAGGTTCAAACCTACTGCAAGACCCTAAAATCAGAAGCTGTCACACACAGACACACACACACTCCCCTTCTCAGGTGTTTAGTGAGAAAGGCTAATTAGAAAGTAGCTGTATAGACAGCTGTACACAGCTAGTTACTGTGACAATGGGGCCCTCTGTGGGAATAGTCATAGGGGATAATAGGCTTTACCAGGAAAGACAAAAAACTTTCCAACGTTTGATTTCAGGGATCAAAGGTGGTGACATGACATTATTGTTTGGCTGCCGTCAGCCAGGCATGGATCACATCTACAAAGAAGAAACTGAGGAAATGAAGAGGAAGGGAGTCCTGAAAGACGTCTATACAGCTTACTCCAGACAACCTGGCCAAGCTAAAGTAAGGCTGGTTCCTTTCTTCTTTAAGGGTTGGCTCCTTTCTGAATGGTCTCTCAAGTTAAGGTTTGGGCTCTGTTTAACAATGTTCTTTACAAAAATGTTATCATTTTGCTGCAGTGTATTGTGAACAAGTGACAAAAGGCCCCACTCCTTCAAAATAAAGGACAATCTCACTGTGCACTTCAGTACGAGCAACCTGTATAAATATAAAATCCTCACTGCCATATAGAGAGGCATAATAGACATATAATCAAAACTTTTAAGTGCAAACAGCCTTTGAAACCAGAAGCTGGAACATTTTCATAAACCTTAAATTTTGCAGGATTTGATTAACCCATGAGTTAGAAATGAGTTGGCTCTGATGATTTGTCACCATTTCAATGACACAGTGACCCTGGAAATTAATTTTGCTTAGATGAAATCTTGATTGGAGAAGACAACAGTGCTTAAGCTATCCTCTTTTTAGCTATCCTACTCTCCTGGCAAGTTAGGAGACTTCAGCAGTTGTAACTGGTTCTAAAGAAGAGTCTTAAACTGCTCTTATTTAATCAGGAGACAGGTCTAGGCTCCAAATCTGGGGATTTGTAAAGACAGCATGAAGACATTTTTCTTCTCCTTTGCTGTGGTGCAACACACAGCTGGAATAGATAGGGCATTTAGAACCTTACTACATAGAGCACCCTGAATTTAGATAAGCCAGTAGCCAAAGCAGCATTTAAGAAACCTTGTCTAATGATCCTTTTTCTGTTTCTAAGGTCTATGTTCAAGACATTCTTCAAAGCAAGTTGGAGACCAAAGTGTGCAACCTCTTGTATAAGGAGGAGGGGCATCTGTATGTCTGTGGAGACGTACGCATGGCCAAGGATGTTGCGCAGACTTTGAAAGGGATGCTTGCAAAAAACCTGAACCTCGATGAGCAGCAAGCAGAGGAGTATTTCTTCCAGCTAAAGGTATGCCGTGATATGCAAGGCATTCTTTCCAGTCAGTGTTCCAGGATGGGTTCCAGAAGTCTTAAAAGTCACACTCAAGATCTTGCGGGCTGCCATGAGCTTCTTTTCAGCAGAATGCACAAGGAAAAAAGCTTTAAGTGATCAGCGTAGTCCACCCACCATGATTTCAAATGCAGTTTCTGTTCGGTTAGGGTGTAAGAGTGGCACATGATGTTCTCCTACATCTACCATCTACCCCACTGTGTCCCTTTGGGTCCTGGACATTAGCTTTGCAGGGTGTCTGGAACATCAAGAGTTTGAGACTTTATTGTACCAATGAAGGAAAGTGAGTTTAAGAAATTAGTGGGCCCATCACTGACAACCCCGTGCCTGGGTCTGTTGGCTTTTTAGGACCCTTTTGTTAGCAGAACTCGTCCTGGAGCACGTGTGTCTGGGATTCAGATAGGTTTGTTTTATTGACAGTAACAAAAGTCTACTATCAGAGAACCAGTCATACGAATGCAAGACCTTTTAGTTACTTAACTGTTATGTAAAGAGGAGCTAGCAGTATTTAATTAATCTCTTGGGTTTCCTTTCTTTTTTTGCAGAGCCAAAAGCGATACCATGAAGATATATTTGGGGCTGCATTCCCGCATGAAGTCAAAAGAGGTCTAACAGCTTTGCAACCCACAAGTCCAAGAACAAATCAACTTATGTTTTAGACAATACTTGCACATTTGTTGTTATTTTCAAAAAACAAGGGGTCAAATCCTCTTTCTTATACATGTTAAATCATATACATGTATATGATTGTAGGATTTGACTTTTAAACCTCAGCCTTAATTAAGAAAAATATTAAATTTAACTTTTGTTGCTATTTATTCTGAGACTTCTTTTAATAGATTATCTTAAGAGTGAAGATGCAAATTATTTTTAATACTGTCTATGCTAGTATAAATCTGCTATTTTTTGTAAATATAAGGAAAACTTAGAGTTTTTTACTACGTAAGCTAGACCTGAAATCTTTTTTTGAAATTTATTGTTTATGTTTGTGAATTTATTTATATCAGATTTTTTTACAGTGCATATTATCTTCACTTTAAAGCAAGTAAATGGATGGTTGTGTCACGTGGAAATGTACAGTCACACACCTTGCTGAGTCTGAAGCAATATTTGCAAATGAGATAATAATATAATGGTTCGTAAGTGGAAATACCTGCTGCATACACTTCAAATGTATGTACATGAGGAGGTAGTAGTTTGGAATTCTGCTTTGTGTGATTCGGGTACTTGAACCTGAATTGTTGTTGTTACAGAGCCTATGGCAGTACGGTTCAGAAAATTCAAAAAGCACTTTGTACATTTGAATTCTATGCTCTGATTCACTTGATTTGTTTGTAATAAAAGATGCCTTTATATTGAGACAAACGAGTTGTTGTGGATTAAATGTACCTCTTTTTGCTATTGGCTTCAGCCTAAAAATGCAGGGGTAGGTAAGTAGGTTCTCAGGTTCCGGTGATGTGGGTTTGGGCTCTAACCAACACTCCTTCCGTAAGTAAAGAGCCCATCTCCAGGAGCTACGCAGTCTGCCTAAGATTATTTCTGAATTTTTGTTACTGCCAGGGAAGTGTGAATGTGCACATGGACTGTGAGATTGGATTGCAAACTGCAAGAATATAAAATAGCAATGAGAGGAATATATTTTGCCCTAATTATATTTTGACTTTGGCTCTTTCTATGCCTTGCAGTTATGTCAGAGCTTTTACTTCTTTCTCTAAAATTACCAGGGCTATATGATGATACTAAAAAAGCTTAGGGTGAGATTTTCCTCTCATCCCTTGTCTCCAGGAGCTGGAATCTGAGGAAGGAGGAGTTGAGACTCAGAAGTCAACAGTGCCATGTATGTAAGATGTGTTTCACACGTGCTTCAGGACAGCCTTAGACATAAGATCAAAAATACAGCATAGGTGAAAGAATGTGGACAGCGATGGCAGAGAACAGGATGCATCAGACAACAGCTACAAAGAGAGTAAAGGACAGAGGAGGTTTCTGGCAAGTATGGAGACCTGATGGGCACCTAGTGTATATGCTCCGTCAGTGTTATTTCATACTTTGTTTAATTGATGTTTTCTGATTTTAGATTTTTGGGGTGGGATGGAAGTGGAGCAAGGTAATTGCACTTCCCATTAAGAAAGTTCTCCATAAACCCAGGGCTCACCGAGTTCTAGACTTCAAATGAGTCCAACAAAAGTAGGAAGCAGAAGAAGTAAGTTCCGTATTTCAGAGTGCTAATATGCTCCGTGCCCTTTTGGGAGGTGCATCACTGCACTACCCATTTTCCATGCACATGACTAAATAGGTGAATTTCCTTGCTAGGATGCTTTCTTGGTATCTCGGGTGTCTTTTCAAAGTAATCGCTTACTTTAAAGCATTACCATAATCCTTTATAAATGCTTGCTTGTGTACTAAAGGACCATAGTTCACTTGCATTTGGAGGGTCAGAAACTCAAAAAAAAAAAAAACCACGCTATTTAGAGCAAGTTGAGAGCAGACTGGGGTGCCCTTCGATAATGCCACGTCCTGAAGATGTGAGACACCATTGAAAACTGCCAGCCAGAGAAGCAAGAACATCTGTTCCTGCATGGGCCTCTGACAAACCAGAGCAAGAGGCACTAGTGTTTGTGTATCAGCTCAGAAGTTGTATGACTTTCCAATTATGTATTCTAAGTTGATGAGGCAAGTTTTATTGGGGCACCTTTTCATCTTAATTCCACCATTGCAAAAATTTCCCCCTAGCAGAGAGGTGAGAGGGCAGTTAAAGGAAAGGATTAAGAAAAGCAGAGATCTGTTTTAATTCTTTGTGAATTGATTTTAACTGGTCCCAACTGTAAGGTAACTTCAATTGCAGCACTGCTCTGAAGCTGTGTATAATTACTTTTTCTACAGAAGTAAATGGGGAAGATAAAAAGTGCAGATGTTAAGGTCAGTGGATAATTATTCTATTCCAAGATAAAACCTGAAACTTCATTTAAGAAACCAGATACAAAATATACCTTTTAAAATCCTGAAGATGATGAAATAGCCTGTTCTGCAGTTTATTAAAGTGTTCATTACAGCCCCAAGTCAGTAGAGGATTTAAGCATGTGCATTAGTTTAAGCACTTGAGTAATGCTGCTAGAGGCAGAGGAACTATTCTGGGCTAAAAGTTACTGAGATGATTATGCACCTCGCTGATTTGGGACCTGACTGAGAATTACAGATGAACACTTTCTGAAGCAATTAGTGGCTTGTTTCATTAACAGTTAAGCCCGACTTACATGGCCATAATGGATTTCAGTGTTCAAAACAGGCTGCATGCCAAGGCGCTGAAATGCGGACCTTTTTCGTAGCCTGGCTCTCTAGCCACTTTCGGTTGCTGGTAAAGTTCCTTTGTACACTCAGACTCACCAGGTAAACTGGCCCAGCTAAACTGCAGGTTGCCATGGAGAGTTATCAGCCCCCATGCTAGTTGGGTATGTCATTGGGCTGGCAGCACAGATACACTGACTGCTGCCCTATAGCCCACAAATATGTAGCACTCGGCCATATGAATGCGTTTCTGAAATTTGTTGAGCAATCTAACATTGATCACAATAACAGTCCATATATACTTTTAGCCTGTTTTTAAGGAACATCTCTTAACTTAAGCTGTTCCCTTGAGGAAAAGGAAAGGACTATGTGGATAGGATACACAAGTACATTATTGCATAGCTGAGCAGTAACAGAAGTTGAAGCCTTGCATTAGGGTAAACGCTAGGAAAACTTAAGTGCCTCCAGTTGAAGTGGCTGCCCAGCCCGCTGGTGTTTCTGCTGCGCTGGCTGAGCTCGGCGCAGTGTGCGGAGGGGAGCGGGGTCTGCGGGGCCAGGCAGGTGTGACTGATCAGCTGCTGCCCGGCAGGGTGATGAGAGACACCTGAGCGCCGTGGGGCAGAGCTGTGGAGGAAGACGACTGCATGGTGGTGAGGTGCAAGGCTGACGGACTCTGGGACAAGGAAGGCAGAATGAGTTCAGGTAGGTGAAAGGCTTTTTTTCTTTTTTAATTGAAATTGATATATTATAGCTGTGCAGAGGGGTCCTCCTCCCTGAACGTGTATTCTGAAATAGAGGGGGGGTCTGGGTGGGTGGGAGTCTTGCCTGCCCCAGTGATCCTGCTGGGAAGCCAGGCTTGGGCCCTGAGGAGGGGCTTGAACTGCTGCCTTCTGTGCGCAAGAACAGGCTGAGCTCTGAGAGAGGATGAAACCGATGTGTTGTGTCCAGCTTTCCTAGGTCTTGCTTCAGTCAGCTTGTTCGTAGCCTGATCTAGGTATTGTGGGTTGTTATTTGGTGCCTTCTCTGAATGAACCACCATTTCTGTGGCGGCACTGCGATGTTCCTGAGTGCTGGGAGGAGCGTGGAATAACTGGGAAGGTCCAGCAGGGCTGGTAAAATGGTTCCCTCTGGTTTTAAGTAGAGTGTTACGCTGCAGCTGTCTGGAGCTACAGATGGTCTCTGTGCTTAAATTTGTCTCTGTTGAGATGTGAATACTGGTTGCTTCAGAAGGAAAGAAGGGGGGGAAGCTTTTCTTGTCTTTCAGAGAGAACAAATTTTTGCACTAGTCATCAATAAAAGAGAAATATTGTAAAAAGGCTCTTAAAAATCTAAGAACATGACCTAAATAGGAGTACACTGTATTGTATAAATCATAGGTTAAAAAGTGTTTTTAGTCTTTCAGCAGGAGACAGGTATTTGATTTAAGTTTTTCCTAACAAAATGTGCTTTGACAGACTTCCTAGACGTCTGCTAATGTTAAGTGGTGTCTTACTGTGATATATAATGGCTTGTCAAGCTGTGCCTGGGGTCTTGTCTCTAAACCAGAGCCTGGGTCACAGGAACATCTCCAGTCTCGAGCATATGTACCTGCTGCAGACTGGGAGCCCAACAAGTGCAATCAGACTGGTGGCCACCTTGAAGCATGGGACGTCACAATAGATCCAAATCTATAAAGAGGGAGAGAGCGGTGGGGAATGCTGCAGCAAATCTTCTGGGTCAGAGGGAAGTGAAGATTTAACAGGGGAAGCAAGAGGTAGACAGTAATCGCAAACCTTCCCGTTTGTTAAGTCTCTGTGAAGTTGTCCTGTTAGTCGTTATGCTAGGGCTGACACGTTCAACAGGCTGGGTTGTGTTCAAGGACTGCAGCTTTTGCGTGTAGCAGCAGAGAAAAAGTTTGATCTGAGCCTTAACTGGGCCTTTGCTTTCCAGCTCCGTAAGTGACCCAGTGCCACTTGTGTCATCTGGCGGGTCTCAGGTAAGGCTCGGCGGGCTGTGACCCGCAGCGGTCAGTGGGGCAGTTGCCACTTGTTACTAGAGCAGTTACTAACCTTTGGTTGCTTTGCTGACCCTGCCTCCAGCAGGGCTGGATATGAAGGGACAACAAACCATTGACGCTTGTCAGGTGTTGGAGGTTTTTACCCCATCTCAGAAAATGCCTGGCTGTTCCCCGAAGCAACAACAGAGTTCCAGTCTTTGTCCTGGTTAACAACGTACCTGCAGATACCATCTGCTCTCCTGGTCATGAGCTTGAAAAATGGCTGAGGGGCTCGCAGTGGGTCAGCTCTTGGGCTCTTCAGGCTGTTCCATCACAGCTGCCTCAACCCGAGGGCTGAGCTCCGGGCCCATCCGAAACTGAACGCCACTTTGGAAAGCCTCAAAACAGGGCCCCAGCGCAGCTCTCTGCTGAGGGGTCTTGGTGGCTGTGCGGACTCTGCCAGGGTCAGCTGGTGCAAAAAGCGATAATGTGACATGGCTGTGCCTGCTGTGGAGTGCTGCCCCGGAGGGTGGCATACTCCCTGGGGGACTGGGCTTCTCCGTCCCCGCCGAGTGCTTCAGCCAGGTGTTGTGGACTGAGGTTTTCTGCCCAAACCCTGGGTTTACGTGGAGCACAATCTCTTTGCCTGCCTTCAGACTGACAGGGAACCTAAACCCCCAGAGACACAAAATCCTCGTATCAAAGCAAGTAAGACCAACGCTTGCTGTATGTCCTTGATGGGAATAACGGTGGTGAGGGGGCGTGGGAGGCATCATGTGGTTATTTTGGTGGGAATGAGAACCTTATTCTGACAGAAGCTGGCAGGATGACCTAGTGATCACCAGGGTGCTGCCGCGTGCTGCTTGTCTCTGCAGATCAGCTTGAGCCGCTCCGCACGTAGCGACAGTATTGAAGTGCCTCTTGAGCTGAGACAAGTGCACTTGCGCAGGGAGCTGCTCTGTCAGCAGACACCGCTGCGTTCCCCGTCGTCGGCGGGCCGCCTTCCCGCCGGGCTCGCTGCTGCTCTGCAGGTGCCTTGCTGCGTTGGTGCTTCAGACAACCGGGTTGCAATTGCTTGGGTGTAACTAGGGCCAGGCAGATATTAAACTGTTCTGAGTCACAGCTGGTGGAATATAACTTCATGCTTGAGGATGGCTTTTTGCCTTTTTTTTTTTTTTTTGAGTAAACAACCTTGCCCTTCAAGTTTAATTGAGAATTAAATTATTATTCCTTATGATTGACAACAAAGCTCAACTTATCTTACACTTTTTATTGTTTGCATAGGAAAGATCTAGGTAAGATGGATGAAACGTAAAATTGCGCTCCTATAATGCCTTGGCCTTTTCCCTGCAGGGCGGTACGATGCTGCCGTTGTTTTCGGCATAAAGCCGTTGGGCAGCAGCGTAACGTTCCTGGGATTAATTAACACTGCAGCGTCCCTTCCACCGGGGAGAGCAAAGCAGCTCTTCCCCCGCTCCGCAGGCGAAAAGGTTGTGGCAGGACCGGGAGGCCCCGGGTGCCCCCCGCGGCTCCGGCGAGGGGCCGGGCAGAGGCGCAGCACCGCGCGGTGGCAGAGGGCTGGAGCTGCGCGGAGCACCGGGGCGCTCTGACTCCGCGGCGGGTGGCCCGAGCGGCCAAGGCTCGCCGCGGCGGGCTGATGCCCGAAGGGAGACGCGGGCGCTCCCGCCCCCGGGGAGCTGTCGGAAGGGAGCGCCGCGGGGCGCGGGGGGGTCCGGGGGCGGGTCCGGGGGCGGGCGGGGCCGAGCCGGCGTACCGGCCGGGCCGCAGGCGCTGAGGGGCAAAGGGGAGGGGGGGGCAGGCGGGTGGGAGGCAGCTTCTCGGCGTGGTTCTGCGCTCCGGTGGAAGGAAGCGATGGGGTTCGTAAACCGCGCAGTAAGCGCCCGCCGTGGCCGGGCGGGAGGGCGTGCGGCGGTGGCTGCGGGGGGACTCCGCGCCCCGCACAGCGGCCGCGCACGTCGGTGCGGGGGGAGAGCGGCCTGCGGCCGGCGGGGGAGGGTGGCTGCAGTCCTCGGCAGTAGCCACGAGGAGGCAACCGAGTCCCAGGGAAGGGCTTGTGCGGAGGCTGCAGCAATTCCGAGAGCCCAGGTCCGGCCCCTCCTCTCCGTTTGCTTTTTGATGCGGTTTGTTGCAAGAATCCGAGTTACAACAAAAAGAAAGTGAACAGCCTGGTGCCTCAGCCTGTCATACGAGCTGAAGAAACAGTTTGCCAGCTGTCCTGTAACTGAAGGCCTCTTAGATTTGACTTCAAAGAGGAAACGAAATGAACAGTGCTTGCAGAAAAGACACAGGCTTGTAATTTCATTTGTGGAAGGATGTCAGCGAATGACAGCTAATATAATGGGAATAAAGCAAATGGGCTCAAAGGCCATAAATTAACCAGTCAATCTAGTGAAAGAAAGCTGTAGGCACAAAAGGGCTATAGACAAAAGCTGTAATGCTGATTTTTTTTTTTAATCTTCATTTTTTTCTTACATGAGCTACACCTGAGACTTCTGTCACCCTTTGCTTCAGCGCATTATTCCAAGAGCTTCTCTGTTGCAATAGGATTTCTAGAAACAGGACCTTCTTCTGGCATGAGAGCTCCTTATCCTTGCCCAATTCAGAGAAGGGTTTTTAACACGCGCTGCCTCCCCACGCCGCCCCCCCCCAGGTTCGCCAAGCTGGGCAGGGCAGGATGGCTTTGGCACAGCTTCTGCGGCAACGTGCCCCCCAGCCTCGGTGGGGCCCGGGGGGTCTGTGCTCTCCTGTGGGTTTCTGTGTGCGCTGCCGAGGGGGCTGCGTGCCGGGGATGCCCTCCCCCATCGCAAGGGGCCCACTCGGTCATCTACTCCCCAAAGGCCGACATGTCCGATTTGTATCACCCCGTGTCTGTCAGGCTCTTGAGCGTGGCAAAGGAAATGGGGAAATGATGGGAAATCCCCTTCTGCTGCTTCACTCGGGACAAGCGGAGGGTGGGGGGGAGAGGGTGGAGAACCGCGGTAAAGGTCATGATGGAGCCGGTGACCTCCCTGCGCATCAGCTGACGCATCACGGCAGGATTGTTGTCGCTGTCCATCCACTTCTCTCTCTTTTTACACACCTCCCATATTTTCTGGTCTTTTAAATATATTGCCTTGAATTCCTGACTTCACACCACAGAGAGTATCTCCCGCTACCTAGAGAAAAGCGTGTTCATCTGGGGCTCAGGCCATCGTTTCCTGGAGGGTGAACGCTCACTAGGTTGAGAGCGAGCGAAAAGGCACTGAGCACCTTGCTTTGTCTCTTGCTTGTAAACTTCCCAGGACCCGACACCATCTGCTATTCTGTTATTCTGCATCAGGGTTTTGCAGCCTCCCAGTGTCGCTGCTGTGTGATGTGCAACGCTTCCATGTCCTGCGAACCCTCCAGCACTGGCCGTTCTACGCAGTGCGATGGGTTAGAGGGTCGCTATGGAAATCTGCTCGTGTTTTAATTTGGCTACAAGTAGATGAGGGAGAAAAAGGTCAAACCACAATTCTGTAACACTTGCTTTATCCAGAGCAAAGATTTATTCACTGAAAAGGTTCCTACATATCCAGAATTTCATTAGCATAGAGTGCACTTTTTTTTTTTTGCTGGTTGCATAAACTAATACAGAAACTGTTGTTAATACTAACAATTTTTAATTAATTTAATAGCAATTCTGGAAGACACTCAGTTGATAGAAAATATAAAAAAAAAATTCTTTACTGTACAAAGTTTACATCACATTTGAAAAGAAAACGTGTCCATTTTCACCATATTACAGACTCCATTTACATTCACTACTGACGTGTGGCTTTTGTAGCAGCATTGTACAGCCAGCTTCACATTTACAACTCTAAAATGGTACGGGCTTACCGTGCTTCACACCCTTACACCAGCACACGAGGAGACAGTACAGGTGACCACAAAACAATGCAACCTAACGACTCGCTTGGCTTGCAACGTGTTGAGGGGTAAGAGAGCTCCGCTCTCTCCACAGCTCTACCATCCCACTTTGGGTCGATTTCCATGTGTCTTACACCAGCTGATTAAAACAAAAATTATCCCAGAGACAGTAATCGGTCTCTGATATACTGGCTCCAGGCGGCTGGGGGTTGCTTTCAAGAGCAATTTATGGGTGTTAAACGCAAAACCAAGGTCAGGTTGAATTAGAATCCCAAATCTCATGATTAAAGGCAGGTTTTGAAACCCCTCCTGCCCCCTGGATGCGAGCAGCAGGGCAGTGTTCCAGGCAGGGCACCACGGGGCAGTGCTCGGCCGGGCAGAGTCATGAAGGGACACGAGGTTTTAGGCGAGTGGCCCTGCCTAAAAGCAGGGAGTAACGCAGCTCTGTGTCTGGGAAGTCTTCACCGAGAGTGTTTGAATTACACCTGCGGGCAGTCATAGGAAGGACAAACAGTGGTAGGGTTTTGGGTTTTATGATTTTATCTGGCTGGTCATCCAGTGCTGGCTGTCCTCCTCCTAGCCAGTCATCTTACTAGAAAAAAAATTGCTTTCCCAGCATAGTTCTTGCACGTTTGCACAGCAGCGTTACTGCTGATGAACGGCAAGGAAACACTGGCTATTTGCAGGTTGGCGACTGGTTCCCACACTGAGGGGTCCTGGGTGTCCCAGCTTTCAGGCCCTGATTTATGCACGCAGATGGCAGAAATAAATAGTGAGGAGCACACCACAGCTGCTGCCACCCTCAAACACAGGGTTGGCTGAAGGGCTGTTCAGAACTGCAGGCTGCAAAGCAACGCTTTGCATCCAACAGCAGCTTCCACTCTTCTCTAAGGCCGGAGGCACAGCGAAGCCCACGGAGGGTTTCGGCCGATGGGTTTGTAATGTGACTGGTGCGAAGAAGCACGTTTCTGCCCGCTTTAGGTTTGTGTTGTGCTGTTGTTATTTGAGCAGTACTTGCTGGGAAAACAACTTCTGCTTAAAACTGCTGACACACACACAAAATTATTGAGAGAGAACAAACAGTAGCAAGTCTTGACGAGAACCATGTGGTGTAGGTTAAATACACAGGATATTTGGAGGGTGTTTATTTGCTTTATAAAGGTGGGGGAGAGGAAGGAGGTCAAATGAGTACCGCAATGCCACACTCCGCTACCACCGAACCAATTTTTTCTTTTATATCCGAGACACATTTAAAAAGCCATCCTATCAAAATATTTGTAAGAGAATATAACTGACTTGCACATAGCAGGAGTGAAGCTCTCTGCTCAACAGAACTCAGGAATATTCTTTTTGCCACTTCATTTTCTACAGAAGTCAGTCACCTCCAAGTAGCCAAACTGAGTGCCAGTCACCTTGCCTGCCTTACAGAGGACTTCAGTGCTCCTCTCCCTGTGATCCTCATGTCAAACCCTTGTGCTGCCAGTGAAAGGGGTACAGGGCAGGTGTGTGACGTACTAGTGCTGTCAGAGAAATGAAATTTGGTGACTTCCAGGGAGCCCTAATGAACTATCTCAGCAAAACGAAGTAGGATAAGGAGAGAAAGGAGCTGAATGTTCACTGTATAACTGGGGTCCTCCCCCTGCCCTGGCTGGCAGGAGAAGGCAGAGGAATATGAAGGGGAGGCAGGCGGGAGCCTTTGTTAACGCTGCTTGCAGTTCATTTGCAAGTGGGATAATGCATCCATCACCTTAAATCAGATGTATCCTTTGTAACCTGCATATCTCACACTGGAGGTGGGGTGGGGGGCTTTTTTGTCTTAAAATTAACCTTTGCAAGAAGTCTGAGCTGTTGGGTTGAGCCAGGTCCTCTAGACCCAGATGTAACCTTCCTGGTTGTAGGATTTCTGTTGTTGTTAGTTTCCCCCTAAACAACTGCTTTAGTCCTGAATTTCTTAACACAAACAGCTTGTAAACTTAAATGTGACCAGCTATAGGAGCTGGTAACACTCTGTGTGTGGGGAGTGACTCTGAATCTCTTAACAAGCTCTGTGCATCAAGACCTTATCTAATGCATTATTTAGGGATGGCTTTTTCCTTGTCTCTCTTGCCTTTCCCTGAAGCTCTGGAAAATGTCTTTTCTTCTACAACTGAAACGGTGATTAGGGATAAGAGTCAAGTCCGGCTGATCAGTGGTGTATTTCCAGAAAAGCTGCTAGTTGAGGGGACTAGAACTTGTTGTGCCTAAAACTTCAAAAGAAGAATTAGTCCCTTGTGTGCAGAGCTATAACAAGTCATAGTTTTATTTTTTTTAAAGGCCAGCAAGCTTAAGAGCCTCCTACGAGAACAAGCAGCTTTTATTGTGAGTTCTATGTAGAAGAGCGCTTGAGTCTTTAATTGAGACAGCCTACATGATCGGAAACTCCCCCCTCAGAAGTAGGTCTGTACTAGTGTAACTTCATTCAAGGTAACGCAGAGCTTGGACCAACCCTGATGAAACAAACCTCAGAGCTCAATGATTGGTTTGGGCAAATCACAGTGTAATAGATTGATTTTTACCTTAGTGAAAGAAAAAGGCAATCTGGAACTCCAACCCCTTGGACTAGAGGCACTGCCATTCTGAAACAAGCCAGTTCCACACCTCTTAGGGAAAACAAATGCTTTGAAGGCAGAAGATAGCTCCTATTTACCACAGACACAAGAGGGAACTAGAAATAGTTCTTTTTTTCAGTGCTGTTTGAGAATGGCTGTAGTTAAACTTGATTCACTGTTTATCGTGTTTAAAAAAATATAGTTCACACAAAAGTATTATGTAAACATTCTTTAAATAACTGCTGGTGCTCAGGCAGAATTCAGACTTTGCAAACAACACAGGACTGAATTGATGGTCGGGTGGCTTTCAGCTGTGACTGCACCAGTTCCATAGCTTGGAAGATTCAGTGAAGACTTCTGATGCTTTGTGTAAGCGGGCAGACAACATTATCACAAGACAATTACACACCACGCTATATCTTTTGATTACTTGGTTCCAGGATTCCCAAGCCAAATCTTTCAAAACGCAGGACAACTTTGCTACTGTTAATGCTGAAAAGAATGGGAAGGGAGAGGAGAAGGAAGGGGGAAAGTTATTTATTTTTAATTTTTCTTACAAAGCTACAGTCCTATAAAAGGAACTAAAATGGGTTAGATTCTGATCTCATACAACTTCAGATCACCCAGAAAAGAGGCTTAAGTAAGTAAGCAGCAAACACGTGAACTTATTCATGCTACCCTCATCAGTGGAAACATAACAGCACAAATCTGATTTGCCTCAAATTGGAGAAACAGGACGTTTTTGTAAGTACCTAAAGTGGGTAGAAGCCCGATACTTGTTTTCAACGGGCACTTGTTTCCTTCACGTAGAAGGGAAGGAAAAAATGACTTACAGAATTTTCTTTTGAAGAGAAAGGGGTGTTTTGACAAGGTACATCAATCGGTTAAAAAAACCCCAACAGAACAAACCCAAACCCATTTGCTCCTCTTTATGGACTGTAGCAAGTGCATAAAGATGTCTTTTCCTTCACCCTTAAACTGTTAGCATAGCTAGAAACATTTTCACTTCAAAATG
The DNA here is from genome assembly GCF_030936135.1 of Gavia stellata. Lineage (NCBI taxonomy): Eukaryota > Metazoa > Chordata > Aves > Gaviiformes > Gaviidae > Gavia > Gavia stellata. The sequence continues at coordinate 12,155,041 of NC_082618.1, read as the reverse complement.
CCTTCCTACCCACACGCACGCACTCAGGTGACGGCAAGGCAGGCAGCCTGAATGTGAGCTCTTGCAGCAGACTTTCTGAGAGAATGAATATGTGGGTGTGTTGGTCCTCACTGAAGACAGTAGAAACCTCTCTGTCCCTATCCTTTCCCCTCCGAAACAAGATATTTTTTCAAAATAATGAATCAGTAAAGAACAAAAAAAGACCTTTTCTAAAAAGGCACATATTTGCTGTGTTACCTACAATTCTGCAAAGCCCCTAATGTTAAGTCAGACATTTTGCTGAACAGGGGATGTAAACAGAAGCAAATCATAACATTCAAAGCACTGGATTTGCAAGAGGAGGAGGAGGAACTGAAGGGCACTCTTGCTTTCCTCCTCTTCTACACAGCACTGTAGCCGACCCCAGCTGACCCATGTGGGCCAGGTCTGGACACCACTTGTGGCCCCGTCCTGGGTAGGCTAAGGGACTGCAATCTGCTCCAAGCAGAGCACTGACTGTCCTTCTTCCCACTCAAGAATTGCACCAGCTTTATCCAGCCCCTGACAAAATTGACCCTGGCTTCAACGTGGGCTCTGGTCCCGAGGGAGAACTGGCACAACCTGGCCCTTAACTCTTGTTGGTTTGCAGTGCATGTGGAGTGTTCAGTCATCGGCTGTGCCTGTTACCTTCAGTCACAAAGCCACAGTCCAGCACTAAGGACGACAGGCACAACCTCAGACTGCAACTAGGAAACTGCACCCTCTGCCTCCTGAGACTTGCAGGCAAGTCACACCAGTTTCAGGAAAACCCCCAACCTGCTGGGCAGGGCACACAGCACGTGCTGTTGCTTGCAGCCGGTTAGTCAGAGAGCAGACCACTAGACCCTTCCCAGGAGGAAGCTACAGCCTGCTGAAATGCTTCAGAAGTGAAAGATGGCCACGTTGTTAGACAGTAACTTCTTGCAGACAGGAGTTGTTATTCAAGCTAACAGCCCACACCAAGCGGAAAAAGGCAGAAAAGGAGAATTCGGATAAAGTGTTGATTATGTCCATGGGTTAATTTCGTGGTTTGTTTTTGCTTTTTTTAAATGGAAGGTGATTGTCCAAGTTGCCGGTTAGGATACAACACATGGAAGCATGCAAGGTGGAGCCCATTATTGCACCAGAAGCTACAACCTACAAAGAAATATGGGAGGGAAGGGAAAAAGACACCATGAGAGTTAGTTTTCAGTTATTTAAAGCAAGCCCTTGAGAACTATATTATAAAGCTTATATATTATAAAGCTTACACCAGAACACAGCATGGGGTTAGTGCAATGTTTCTCAAAGGATCTGTCAGAGGGGATGTGAACATATCTTTAGTGGGTTTTGAATCTGAGGAGGTCTCTGGCTGGCATGGCTACGGAGAGCCTCCCAAGCGTCACTTGACTGTAACGCAGTTTGCAAGGGATGAACAACAACTGAGCTGCCTGCACTTTCATTTCAATGAGCACTAATTCAGCTGTCAATGCTGATAATTAATACTGACACTTAAAGTACTTTTCCCCTATTAAATGCTTTGAGCAGAAGAAAAAGTAGTAATGTATGCAAAATGACATGAAACACTTGAGGGGGAGGTGTCGGTCCGTCTACCCAGGGAAAAATAATTAGGGTAACTACTATATAAGACATCGGTTTGCAGTTCCACAAGCTGTTCAAGAATGACTCCCTATGGAAACACTAATCCAAAATAATCACTTGGCAAACTGCTCTGGAATTGAGCATTCTCATGAACTGACTGCCCAAATGGGAAGCATTACTTCAAGTTCATTTCCAATGGGATGTTAAAGGACAACGCGAGAGCGTGATTGTCTGCATGGGAATGTGTAGACAGCCTGGGCTCTCAGCCTGCTCTGTGGTGTCTGGTTAGGTAGGGGAAAAGATGTCAGATCAGTCATTGGAGTTAATGATCCAACACAAGTGGATCTTACTGTATTGAGAAATGGGGGTGTGAAAGTGTCGATGCACAAAACCATAGTGTTGGAGTACAGTGTGGTTCTGCAGAAAGGAAAAAATATTACCAAAGGATACTGCTGTGTCATGCAAATCTGCTGGCAAAAGAATTGTTGTCTTCATAACATAACATAACTTAAATACAATGGAGGGAGGATTAGTTTAAAAAAAAAAAATAGGAGGAAATGTCACAAGTGAAGCTGGATGACTTGAAGGAACGGATAATGGAAAAGCACATACTCAAGGTAGCTGGGTATAGATCTGGCCAGCACAAGCTCTGCCTGGAAATAGGGTTTGGTATGCTTTAGGCCAGAAGAGGGAAAAAAACCTGCTTCTCTTAAATTATGACTGAAGTACAGATAAGAAGCAGCAATTACATGCAGGTCCATTTTTTAGCTCTGAGTTTGTTGGTTTCTCTTTAAATTTTTATTCTAAAAAATCTAGACAATTGAAACCACCAGGCCTGAAGTGCAGCTCTGCTGGAATAGTGTGTATTCAAGGGTGCAGAAAGACACCTTGCTTCCCAACTATGTTCCACAGCACACAGAGGCAGTCACTGATAATGCAAAGAACAACTGCCAAATGTAAGGCTCTCTCAACCCTTTGTTCTACCTTTTTAAAATGAGTGCTGTGATATGCATTTATACCTGTCTAGTGTAAGGAAAAAATACCAGACAGTTCTACTCATCCGTGAGTGGGTAGTAAGCATTCAATCTTTGCTGATAATAGTGTCCTTTTATATAAGGGTGAGGCCACAGACTTGGAGAAGCATTCCACATTTTAAAGGTGTTAGACATCATAATGTATCAGGGATCCAGTACAAATGTTAGGGAAATTGCACAAGAGACAAATGGTGAAATTTTCAACCAAACCCCCAAACAAGCCACACCCATCAAAGCACAAAATGCCATGACAGTCACCATATAAGCAAACAAACATTTGGTTAGTTATGATAAGGTATTGCAGGAAGATCGTGAAACGTTATGGGAAAGAAAGCGGTAGATTAAACATCAAAAAAAGGAGAAAAAAGAGAAAATAAATATTGGAGGTTCAGTAGATGAAAATAAACAGTGAGCAAAGTATGTGGTAAATGGGCTCTGGTTGCAAACACGTCTGATCTTCCCCAGACTTTGTGAAAAAACACTGAGGTTACCAAAATAGAACCCTGTGCCCAAAAGAAACTCTAGGCATGTTGCTGAAACTGGGCTGGCTGTCTTTCACTGGGGCTTGCAGGCCCAGCCTCTTAACTGAGGTGGGGGTTTCGGTCTCTTGGCTCCAGAAATTGTATCTGCTTTGCTTCCACTTGATTTTGGGAGAAGTGGAACTGGGAACCATCCTTCTCTGAGAGTGACAAAGGGAAGGGAGGCTGAAAGTTTTAGGCCTTGTGGCTTTATGCTCATCCAGTCTGAACTGGAATGAGTTTTATAGTCTGGTCTGTCATAACAGATGTCATGGGATGTACAATCAGGTGTTTGAGGGAACTCTTCCGGTTTTGACAGTTTACATTGCAACACAGAAACTGACTTTGAAAGTATCACCATCTGACACGGATTTATGCTGACTTCTCATGATTTATCTTTCCTTGGTCCAGATCTTGACATAGTTTCAACTTAGAGATTCAGTCCAAACATTGCAACTTGTTCCTAGCTGTCAAGTTTACTGCATCTTCAGGATTTCTACATCACTTGACACATGATTACCACCTACTTTGGTTTTTCCCCAGAAGTCACTTACTCTGCTGCATTTCTTTATCTGCCTGTGCAAATTGTGCACTCTTCCATAAAGAGGGTAGAGGGAGTTGGATTTTGTTTCCTACATGCTCCTTGAGGAAGGCTACGACCTTAGGACTCTTCCAAAATTTGACAGTTCAGTTTCAAAGGGAAACGATGGCACATTCTTTGGTCCCTCCCTTCCTCAGGGAAATTCTAACCACTTTGGGGTCAGTGTGGGCCCTTTCCAATACTGTTGGTAGATACTCTCTGAAACCAAACATAAAGCTGGGTAAGTAATCTACTGAAGGAGGGAGGCGAATATGTTGAAGTATGAGATGAACTGTCTGAAGCACGCAAGCTTAATTGCATAATTTCCTAGTAACTACAACAGCAGAACAGAGCACTGTTACTCTCCCAGAGGAGGTTTGACAGCCCGCAGGAAGGCAAAATAAAGCACAGAAACGATCAGTTAGCAAAGTCTGAGCAGCATAAATGTTCTTAACAGCAGCAAATACTCACTCAGCAGACTTCCAGAAATGCCCTGGGTGGGAAAGCCGACGATTCAATTTTGGCAGTTTTTCAAGCATATCCATGAGGACAGTGAAGCTAGGTCTCTCACTGAGATCAAATGACCAGCACGCTGAGAGAATTTCCTGCAAAGGATATTCGTGGCTCATTATCTCCATTTAGTTCACAGGTCAACTGTGCAGACCAAGCAAATGAGTGAGCATTGTGATTTGTGTGAGCCCAGCCAGAGATACTGTTTAACAGAGGTCTTGGACATTCTTATAATCAAACAGTATCCTGTGTAGCAGTGGATGTCCACTTCTATATGACAGTTATGGGCAGAGGCTTAGTATCTAACCTCATGTCCCATTCTAATCTGTTCTCTCTCCTGCCCTTTATCTTTAGAGTTATGATAAGAGTAAAATAAATCTCCTCTGATTTTTCCTGAAAAACAGCTATATGGAAGGATTCCTGCAACTGAGGTACTTACGTTGACTTCTTTCCCCAAACTAACAGTTGTAAGGACTTGTTTCACTCCTTCGCCACTTCCAATCTGCCAGATGAGCGCCTCTGCAGGCTGGTTCTTGAAAGGCCATTCTCTTGCTTGAAGCTCATACCACACAGTCCTGCAACATCAACAGACAAATCAAGCCTTTGCCTGCTCTGAAGAGAAAGATACAAAACCCTGACACTGCTCCAATTTCTTCAGATAAGCTCTGGAAGGTGTGTAAGGCTGTGCAGCAAATCCCTCCCACCCCACACACCTCCCACCCCACACACCTCCCACCTGTGACTTTTGTAGGTGAGAAAAATGTGAGTCTGTGAGTAGAGGACCACTAACTCGCAAGGCTCAGGCCTGTAACAAATTTCATTTAGCAAGCTCCTGTGGTACTCTTAGGTGTTCCTCTCTTACCCAAAGGCATAGATATCTGCAGCTTTGGAGAAAGGCAGCTTGTCTTCATCTTTCCCAGGGGCCATCTCCCGAACAATCTCAGGGGCCAGGTAGCATAACCAGTCATGAGGCAGCTTCAATTCATTCTCCCTCCTGAGTTCAAAAGAAAGAAGTGGTACTGAAACACTACTGCTTCAACCAAGCAGCAGCATATGGACCATATCTGTGCTTCACCTAATGCCTTGACTTTATTTACTCAAATGTTTTCACTGACATTTCCTTTCTAATTGATTTTCTTGCTATATTAAAAAATATGCATCTCTTAGCCTGACTCTCCAGCTCATTCTTGGGCTTAAAGTTTTCTTTGTTCTGTGTTCTGAGCCTTACTTTATACGTAACTTCCTAGCTCTGGGCTATGGGAACTGTAGAAAGAGCTCTGCTTAAAAAAAAAAGAAAAGAAAACATGCGTATTCCAAAAATGTGTGTACTAAAGCAATTGACACTCCTCACTTGTACTGTGTAATGCATCAAAATGTTTCCCTATTTGATCATTATTTTTCACTCTAGAATTGGACGAAGCACTTACCTTCCTTCCTGAACCACACCCGAAATTCCAAATAATCCAAAGTCAGTGATCACAACTTTCCCATTGTCATAGAAAACATTCTTGGATTTCAGATCCTTATGTACAATCCCCTTTGCGTGAAGATACCCCATGCCCTGGGAAATATATGCAGAGATGTAAACTTTTTTTTATTATTTACAAGCCTCTAACTCTGGGCATGCTTTGCTTTCTAATACACATTTACTCTCATTACTCCAGCATAAATGATTAATTGTAAGTGGGGACACAGCAGCTGTCTGACTTATGCAGGACGGGTGCAAGGGAAGTCTGCAAGGGAGCAGATCTTTGCTTAGTGCTCAACCTCTAAATTGCTTTTCATACTCTGGGTAGTAGGGCTGCTGGAAGGGTACTCTTAGTTGAAGCATTAAGTGGCTGTGGACTTCATAATTCTGGAGAAGTCTTTATGTAGAAGAACAATGAACAACTGACACAAGTTTGCTTGCTAAATTAACAGGATATTTCTGCCAGAAAAGAAAACAGCAACTGTAGAAATGCTTCTTCAGTTGAGAAATATTGAAAGCAAGCACAGAAAACACTGTGCAAATCTGGGAGAAAATGCCATCTACTTCAAAATGGATTAATTTAGCTGCAGTTACTAATAAAGAGAAGAGACCCGGAAGGAAACCTGTCCTGCATACCTTTCTTCATTGTTCCCTTTATCTAAATTCTCCCTTCCTAACCCCTTACTGACAAGCAAAAGGTCTATTTCTCTCCTTACGGGCCCTTGGTCTATTCCCCACTAAATTAGCACTTTTTTTCAGCCAACTTTGAGTATCTCCTGCTGCAACACCCTGTCGGGCTATTGAGATTTACAGAACCTCTCCAGCTGTGCAGCCTCTGAGCTCTTGCTGAGGCACTGCCCAGAAAGCGGATGTCTCCATTAGCACAACGTGCCCTTACCTTAATGATCTCCTGTGCTATCTGCCTGGTTTTGTTAATATCCAGGGATATCTTGGGGTCCCTTACAAACGAGTGAAGCGTTCTTCCTTTGCAGAAACTACAGGAAAGAGGAACAACAATCCTGAAAGAGGTCTTTAAAATAGTGGAGAGAAATAAGAATGTAACACCGGATGTTCAGTTGGTTTTCTTATCATGTTGACAGAATCCCAGCCCTCTTCCACTGCTGGGAAATGCCATTTTGAAGACCTTTAAGGACCCAATTGTACAGGACACCTATTGTTAAAGCACGCTCAAGGATATGCAACAAATGCTTATGTATTTCTTCAGAGGCCCAGTTGTTGTTATGCTGCTCTGACATCTGAAGTCCAGTTTTCGAAATCTGAGCACCAGCTTCTGCTGCTGGTGCTACTGGGTCACTTAAGCAGGAAACTTCTTTTGAAACTGGCAATTAGAAATGACTGAGTACCTCCTTGCAGACTATGAGAATGGCATGCCCTTGGCCTTACTTAACTTCAGCCTGCATATAAACATCCCCAAAAGTTGTTATTTAGGGGCTAAATGATCCTCTTCTCAACTAAATACGGAAAACAGAAGAGAGGAGAAAAATAGTAACATTTTTGCCTAATCAGCAAGTGTCCCTAAAAGGAACAGATAACTGTTGCATTACCAGCCGCACACATTGGTTTATTGTCACTTTGCTGAATTGGAACCATCTGGAAGTAGATGACAGAGGAACAGCCTGTTCCAGTTTTTTTTTTCCTCCTGCTTTTTGAATTTTATTATTTAAGAATTCAAACATAAAAAGAAACCTGCCAAAAAAATATTATATGTTCCCTAAAAGGAAACAACCCTAATATCGAAAACCTTGAGCAACACAGACTGCCTTCATGTCTGCCACCTCCTGACTGCAGTGAGAGATTTATTTTTATATTAAAAAAATAAATATTATCTATCTAGAATAGATATATTAAAAATAATACTAATATGCTATATCCTTACCTGGTAATGATTGCTAAATGAGGAGGGTTCATGCATGCTCCCATGAAAAGTACCACGTTCTCATGCCGGGTCTGTCTATAGTTCATCACCTCCTTTTTAAAGAGCTTGAGATGATCCTGATTGTTCCCGTCTATCTCCAACAGCCTGATGGCCACTTCCCCATGCCATTTTCCCTTGTAAACCTTCCCCCATCGTCCTTGGCCAATAGGATCCCCCAGTTCAATCTGTTCAAAAGGGATGTCCCATTCTTGCAGGTAGACGCTGGTCTGGCTAGGTTTGCGATAAATCATCCCTTGCAAGTGTGGCCGTCTGTTTGGCAAATCTTCCACCTCATCCTCATCATCTTCGGGTTCTGATTTATTAGTCTCTGGTTCTTCCACCTGTTTACAAAAGAGAAGGAAAATATATGCTGAGAGTGCCATCCGAGGGGCAGAAGCAGCCTGTCAGCCAGCAGCAAAAGCTCCTTTGAGACAACTTTAGGGAGTTGGATGTACGCATTTGACTATAGCTCTAGAAATACACCTCACAGGACAGAACCATCTCAGAAGGCTACAAAAAGACATCTTCTGTATGTCAGTGCACACAGGTGAAGACAAGAAAGTCTTTATCCCATATAGAGTTAAATTTGTAGAATCAGCACTAACAGCTAGGGACTCAGCATCTCTCAGGATTTGGCCTTCAATGTGGGGAAAAATACTACAAGACCACTCTAAAAGGAAGGGTCAAGAACCTCTTTGTTCTTCAAATAAATGTGGGTGGGTTTTTGTTGGGGTTTTTCTGTGATTACTAAAATTCTCCTGTTAGGGAAAAATGCTCCAAAAATCAGCCAGCTTGATCCAAATTCCAGTAACTTCTGCTGAAATCATTGATTCTATCTCTAGAGGTTTACTCATCCCTACAGAAACCCATTTCACTGTTCATGCTACAAGTTGAACATGTGCTTAGGCACTACCAAAATCAGTCTTGTGAATAGGTATGCAAAGGCTTTCCTATGCAAAACATTAGCTCATGGTAGATCCTGCAAAGCAAAGCCTGTAAGCATCAGCTTATGTGACCACGGGTAGCACCTACACATGCATTACCTGCAGATTTGAGGTCGTCAGAGCATTTAGACCTCTGTAACTCTAGCAGCAGGCCTGCAGCTCTTGTAATGTAAAAATGGCTGTGCCAAACTGAGTGAGCCAGAAGTTTGAAAATATCACCTTAGCCCAATTAGAAAAATTTAAGTATTGTTACAAGTTTCAGCCTAGCTACAGAAGCCACAAATTTTCAGCTGAGATCTTTGCAGTACAAACAGTTCAGGCACAGGAAGTCTACACATAATTCCAGCACCACAACTTTTTTATTGCACTTTCCATGGCATTTATGATTGTACAAAAGGGCAAATCAGAAAACCTACCTCTGCTTCACATTCAAGTCCATCTGTGTCTGGCTGTTCGTGAGCACTAAAAAAAGACGACAGGTTTACAGTGAAAATAATGTTTGCATATCCACCCGAGTTAGAAAAGTAGGCTGCTACCTATGCCATTAGTGGAGTGGAAAGAAGCAAATAGAGACCAGATCTTGACAGCATTATAGTAGGTCAGAGAAAAATACAATTACATCTCCACTTAACCGATGAGGACTTTCTAAGCTTACTTTAGCAAACGAGGGACAAAGACTTCGAAGTGATTTTCAATGATTAAGTGGCAGGAATTGATTTGGCAGTGGCATGGCTGCATTATTACAGTGTGTCCCAGTAATGGATATTCCTATTCCTACTACTGAAATTCCTACAGTGGAGAAGCAATTGTGAGTGCTGGCAATGGAGGCTAAAAACTTTTGCATGCCCTACAACTCAGATCCTTAAAAAGACATTTCCTTGCAGCTAAGTGTGTCATGCTCTTTTAATCGTAAAACTCCATAACTTCTATTTCATTGGACCTTTCTGATCTCGGGAATGCACACATATCCATAACTAGATGTTAAAGATGTGGACTTCTTACTGATTTCAAGTACATATCATATTCAGCTTTATAAAACTGTGAATACCAGTATCACTCTTGCTGACTAAAATTATCCTGTGAGTTCTCAGACGATAAGTTGGACGATGGTTGGACTTGATGATCTTACAGGTCTTTTCCAACCACAGTGATTCTGTGAAGTTCAGTTTTGGTCATAACATTGCGATTTCACACTGATCTGAAGATTATCAGGTAAACACTATGCAAATAAAAGAATTTAAAACTATACTTACTTAGTGTCTGCAGCTGTTTCTGGAGGCTGTGCTATTTGTGCAAGACTGGGAATTTCTGGGAAAGTAGAAACATTTATGATACATATTTTACACTTTCTTATAGATTGGAAGTTTTAACATTGCAATAGTGATAATTTGCTTCTCATTCAGGAATTATAAAGTAAACTCAACCACAGACAATATGATTTTATACTTCTGTTCTCTTAAAACTATGCTCATCTTTCCTAGTACTTATATGCCTGTATATTGACCAAGCCCAGTCTTTTTCCCATTCACCTACTTATCTGTAATGTCTTTCAAGGTCAGTCCTTGTCTGTAAACTGCTCACACGCCCTCAAGTTGCCTTGGACAATCAGAAATAGTTAAATCCTCACAAAAATAGGACGTTTGAATTCATCTATATTGCAGGTCATGTATTCCAACTGCACCTAGTCTGTCCAGTGTCACTAGTGCACCGGAAATTCAGCTTCGGTTGCAACTCCTTCCAAAATGCAGAATAAACATCATCAATTCTCACTCTGGAAACAAAACAAGTTGTTTCTAAGGGTTCACGAACAGCTGACTGAAAAAGTTTGTATATGCAAATCCACATATGAATAGTGTTGCATCATTCTTAAATCCCATAGGCAAAAGCCTCAGTTCATAAAGGCGAGCTCAGTGTTCCGGAATTGGCAGCGTCCATTTATACTAGCTAAGCTATAACCCTAGAAGTGAGCCTTTTTAAAGAAAGAACATGGCTGTGTATAAAATCCCACAGCAGAAAGCTACTGTTTTACAACTGAATATTCAAAGTTTCACCTTAGTACGTAAATCACATCACCACTTCATATTAGGGGAGAGAGGCCTGAATTATATACCAAGATAAGAGAAAGTCTGAATTGTTTTAGATACTTTTTTTTAAAAGCAGAATTATTGCTCTTGGGCAGCATGCAGAAGTTTACAAACAAGTTACTTTTTGGCAGCAGAAGCTGGTTAGTAGAATTAAAACAATCAACTCACCTGGGAAGATAAATTGTTGTCTATGCTGAATGTAGTAGGCAGCTTTAATTTTTTTTTTTTTAAAAGGACAGCAAAAAAAATTACCAGGAGAAAAAAAAAAACACAAACAAGTTAGAGGATCATCAGTAAGTGCCCCATATGCATTCAATGAATTAGTCCCAACTCACTGTTGGGAAACAGATTAGTAGATTATCAGCCTGCTTGAGGGGGTGAATTTCAGCACATGCATTTTTGGAAGATTATGAGAGATGATACTTATCAAATGAAAGCTATGATACCAATAAGCAAACAGTCTGGTGGGAAAACAACACATTCAGACTTCAAGTGGCAGAAGCAAATTTAGAGAACCCAGGAATGCTAAAAGGCAGGCCCAGGTAAAAGCTTCAGCGCTCTTTCATGTCTTCAGCTTTTCAGAGACGCACCCAGAGAAGCTGAAGCTCATGAGCCATCTGCAACCATTTTTTTTACTTCAGTGAATTTGAGCAGTATGTCTTAATACGAAGTAGTTGCAGTAGAATCCCTGAACTAAACTGACTCTGCTGCTCCAAAAGGAGCCTACTCAAAAGAGTAGGCTAAAACAGTGACTTTCACTCACAGATCAAAAGCTTGCTGCAAAATACAGCATTGTTGAAGGCTAGATGTAGCAGCTAGTGAGCAGCATATGACTTCATTTCCAGATCAAAGAAATTAAATTTATTCTCACTCTGTAAATCTTTGCCCTTGTCAGAGATCCTTGCCTCTATCCACTTTGGTAAAGACTGCACATTTGGGTCCTTAATATGTAAAGTATGTAGGGTAAATTCTTCTCTACTATACATGTATGTCAGTGGTTTAAAAATGAGTGTTGATTGTTGGTTATCTTTTGGGAGGGACTGGTAAAGTAATTCATCCCAGTTCTCATTTTTATGTTTTGCTCTAGCAAATCAACTTACTCATGATTTAAAGCCACTGGTGACCAAACACAGCAGGCAGCATGCATTTTATAATACAATGAGAAAAGGGAGGAGAAAGAAATTTTTTTTTTTTAATACTTTTCAAAACAGGAGAAAATAGAAAGATCAAATCATTTAAGAAAGGTGCCAGCACTCCTTAATAATCTGTGTCCTGGGAAGGTTATCTTGTTGGTATCACTTAAAAACTTTTACAAACAGATCATTTTCTTTTATAAAGTAACAAGATACACCTTCACACCTTGCTTGAGACACAATCATGTATTCAGAAACCTGCAACTACCTATGAAGTCTTGGTCAGCCTCTGGTTGCAGAGAGGCCCTTCTGATCTTGGTAGAGTCTCCTGGAAAAGATAAGTTTACCTGGGAAGTTAAATCGTCCATCCCTCTGGCCCATAGGAGATGGATTTGGGGGAGGTGTTGCACTGGGAGGGTTGGAAGACTGGAAAGGTGCTGGAGAAGATGGTGTGGATGAGGTTGTAGAAGAAGGATTACTGCTAGAGTCCAGATGATTTATTGCTGGTGGATGCTCCTGCAAAGCAAGGAGAACAATAAAAAGAAAGAAAGAATTCTCCTCAATGTTTACTGAACAACAGAGAAGCGAAAGCGGTCCCTAGCCTCGATCATAGCATAGTTTTTCTAAGTGAGTAGGCAGCTGGTGCTGTGCACAACCTGTGTTTTACAAGGAGAAAACATCACATATTGAAGTCTCCTTGCAAAGCGAAAGCTCAAGGTACCATTCTTGCTCCAACCAGCAAGGTACTGCTGCCACTCTCCTTATTGTAGCCCCTCAATGACTTACAGACACAAGACTCACTTCAGTAACCATGTACCTTTTTAGTTAGTGCTTTGGGAAGAGTTCCAAATTGTGGTTCTGTTGGCCTGTCTACTGGATTATTGATATCAGAAGGAACAGACTCTGTTCTTCTTATTTTTGTTACTGAAAAACAGGTTGGAGAAGGGAGAAAAAAGCTTTAATCAGACTTTTTATTCTTGTGATAGCACCAATTACATTGAAATGCTACGAACTTGTAGAAAATTACTTACTGGGAAGGAAGGATATTCTACAAGCAGGTGCCTCTTTAGTACATTTGTTGTGACATTTTAATCTGAAAGAGAAACATTACATGTTAAATAGCAACTTGTTCTTTCCCAAAAAGAGGAAGCTTACCCTTAATTTGTAATTCTTATGCTAATCTCAGAGGGAGTTCTGGAATGCTCCAGGCCCCAAAGCAGCATGCATTCATATGAAGAATCCTATTATGTGTGTCATTAGGCTAATGAAATCCATATACATATCTTAGCATCTGATTTATTTTTAATATAGTACCTTCACTGACTCTCACCCTGAGACAGTGAAGCACTAAAATCTCAGTGCTCTGGACTAACAACCCAGACAGAGAAGCAAAATCTAAAATCCTCGCTGTTATTTAGGTATCCAGCTCCCACTACAAGATCTGCTCACCATGAGGTAGGAAGTCTGTGGCAGGGAAATAAAATTGGTTCATCTATGTGTCAGCCTGCCAACCTAAGCATAAGTTGTGCCAAAGCATCCCATTGCCAGTTCAGAAGCTGACTGAAAAAATGCCACTGTTAAGAGTGCATCACATCAAGAGATACTTGCCACTGGCAAACTTTAATGAATCAAAAGTTCTTCTGAAAAAGATCATCATTGTGTGCTCACCTGCAGTACTTACACTTCACCCCGAACATCATACTTTTCTGACAGACTTGGCAAATCTGAGATAACCAAGACTTTGTAGAGAACCTAAGTGGAGACAAGAGGAGAAAAATTATGCTAACTGGTGTCTAAAGGAAAATTAACATTTGTAGGCAGTTACAGACAGGCTATACTCCTTTAGCCCTTTCTGAAAAGGGGAACTGGTGGTATGGAAAAGACTTCTCACTTTTCTGATCAAAAGCAACTGAGGGAAGGCTGGCACCAACTCTGCTGGCCTCTTGCTAGTTCTCCACTCTTGGAAAAGGGGTGAGATGCTCAGAGGTGTCTCTGCCAAGGAGACAGGGTGTGCATGTACGCACATCTCTAGAAGGCCCTCAAAGCTGCAGCTCAGCAATTAAAGATCTAAAGCCTTATGCAGTCAAAGATATCCAAGTGATAGAATACCACTTCTTTTCGTAAGAAAACCTTCAAACTGGAATTGAGCTTCACCTCATGAAACAAGCAAGTACACTGAGAGGGAGCAGCCAGCACACACTCCAAGTGCAGATCCAGCCTATGATTATGTGCTGCCTATCAGTTGCTGGTGTCCCTCCTCAGGTCAGCAGGACATGTCACGTGGTGCTGGTTATATTCACCCGAACATCTTTGCAGAACTGGGACCCAATGTGGTGGGTGGGCAGTGGCAGGAGCGTTACCCTCTTTACCAGAAAATTAAATGGTTAGGTTTGTTTGGCATTAGAACTGGCTGGCCCAGTTTTGGTTTGGATTTGGGAAGGGGGGATGCAGGAAGCTACAAGGGAGGAAAAGGGAAACAGACGCTCTTTCCACGTAGGGAGGAAGGAGCAGCTTCCCTTTCATTTGTAGCAGTGTAGAAGTGTTTTAGAAAAGGCATTGTTACACATTTGGCATGCTTGGTCCTATCACCCCATACACAACATTGCTACTGCTGGTACGCTAGTCATTATGGAATCACGAGTCAACTGGCTTTGTAAAAAGGACTTCAAGGGCATATATTAAAAAGAAATGAAGCTGAAACACATAGTTAAGGCTGAACTTGGCAAATGAGGCACCCAACCCAACTTCAAACCTATCTTAGAGTCGTGACTGCTACAAACGCACTAAATAAGATGCTGTCCTGGTATGACCCCTCAGTTTGTTTCCTTTGTGGCTCCCACAGCATGTGTTGCTTACCTGTGTGTTACAGCTAAGCCAAAGTCTCGTCGTACCATTTGAGGGGATCCTTGGGAGAGTTCTGATGGAGAACAAAAAGGATGTTTTAGGGAAGCATTACTCACAAGCGTGCTTACCAGTGTAGACAGAAACAAAGCGATCACTGTCATAGATAAGGACTAGTAGCCATGATGCTGTTAGTAGCACAGCTGAGATTGGTTTGCCTTCTGCTGTAAAGGTACTACCAGATACTACTCTTTTATTTGTTTTCATATGGAGGCAACGTAAGATAAGATTTGGTGGTGGAATCATAATTCTTCCTTCTTTTTGTTAAATCATTATGTTTTACGTTTAGGGATTACAGAAGTCCATCTGATAGGTCTAGGCCATTCTTAAAACAAAGTGGAAAGTCAGACTTTGCTCCCAATTGGTTTACCATTAATACCACCACCCAGTTTTCATGCAGTGTCAGTAGACACTGAAAATTATTATCTCCATTTTATAGACAGGGCTAGGGTGACCCAGAAGAATAAAAAGATTTATGTGAGATCACTTAGCTAGCTGCTAAGTGCAGAAAGGGAGACCTAGACTTCAAAATGCCAGTCCAGCACTCCAGTGGTTATAACACATAACTTTCTAAAAATTCTCAAATACTAAGATCCTGGCATATTTCCTGAATTAAATCTGTAGCCATATTGCAAATCTGGAGAAAACTCAAATCTGCAAGTATCGACGCAGCTTCAAGGCTGGACACTGTCAAGGCTTACAAAAAGCCAGTCTCTTTATTTGACCCTAGATGGCACCAGATTCTTTTTTATCATTATTCAAGTGAACTTTTAAAGGCATCTGTGGTCTTCAGCATCTTAGAATCAGCTGGAATGACTAGTTGCTTTTCCAAGGAATATTGCTGATCTAGTGTGGCCATCCAACTGCAGAGTCATCTGAATTAATCATAATACAACAGTTAAGATGGCTGTTAACATCAGTTAAGATGGCTAAATCCTTACTGAAGAGTCCTAATGAATATAAAAAAGTTTGGAATTGGATGGGACTTAAAAGAGCCTACAGTATAGATTTTAAAACAGACAATATGACTATATGCATAGAAGCACCAAAATTTTTCATTTCTGTTTTAATTTATTCTAATGCCATTTTCATTTTACAATTTTCTTTCTATGCTTTTTCATTTCTTAAAGTAATTCCTGGGATTTTTGTTTTAAAGGGCATTAGATATATGTGTGGTGCTATAACGTCCTTATTTGGACTTCTATACTTTACAAAAAGGTGAGACACTTTCCAAGATGCCCATATCTCTCTACATTAGCTTCCAAGGTTACACGTTGTGTCTGAGACAGACACACATAGTCACATCAGGATAGCTAAAACACTAAAGGGCATTGATACATTTCTGGATAAAAACACAAGTCCTAGTCCTCCAAGACATTAAACATGTGAATAGACTCATCAACATCAAAGAAGCATTCCACATTTAAGCACATGCTGAAGCGTTTCTCAGAAAGTTGCACGCAACTGGCTAATTTCATTACAGAGGTACTTGGCAATGAATATCCAAAGATACTAAATGGTTAGATATGAAGTTATTTCTAGTACCAAGAGGCATCAATAACAGCTGTCTGAAGTCACAGACAAGCAATTACACCCAAACCCCTTGCTTTAACTCTTTAAACATCAGTATTCCTTTTCCTTGCTTTTGTTGTCTGAAGAAATACAAGGTACAAAAAAGACCATATAAAGATCCTGCAGTTCTCCGGTAGGCCAAGCAGGCCAAGCTCCTGTTAAAGTTAACAGAAACTCTGGGATAGAAGGCCCTATTGAGGACCTCCAGAGGCTGCACAGGGATGATCAACAGATAGTTGACAAGGACAGGTTCTTCTCTCTCAGCAATGAAACGAAGACAGCCCTGTAAAAATCTCTTACCGAACCTAGAGAGAAAAAAAAAAAAAGTATTTTTTTAGACATTCATATTCATGTGACAGGATACACACTTCGCTACAGCAGAAACTCTTTCCTGCAGTGTTTGATGTCAGGTTTACAAACACCTTTGGTTTTGCACAGGCTCCTGAAGTTGCTGCATAGCCAACATTTTCCTGCCTACAAATGGTAGTCCTTGCTGGGTGGAGCTCCAGCCTGTGAGTGAAGTGTACAAGAGTGTGCCTGAATTTTGGCTTGCAGATGAGAAGTGTTAATGGGGCCGGGCAACTCAGCTGGCAGGCTCCATGGAAGTGCCTGAATGACAAAAGTGCTACATTTTGCAATTCCTATCACACTTAATCAACAGGACCTGGGTCACAGCAGAACCAGGTTCTTACCAATGAATTTCAAAACAAAGCTATGCATGGGCCACGGATGCTTAGTTGCTGCATTTAGACGTTTAGCAATTTGCAGGTTTTAGTATATACTTCATATGCGCTCACAGTGTGGAAGAATACTGTACCGCTTACAAGGCTATGCATTTATAATGAACTCTCTCATGTCAATCAGCAGGCAGTACAGTACTGCAGCATCAAAAGGACAGCCCTTTGCTGTTAATGCTCACACCCAAAATCTCAACTCCGTTCTTAGCTGGTCTAGTTTACCTTATATAAAAATGTAATTTTGACAAAAAGGTCCTGAGTAGAACAGGCTCTTTGAACTCTTCCAGGAGGTCAAAAAGTTAGGGTAAGTTGTAATGATCCAGTGCCTGCTACAGAATTTGGATGCTGACCTAAGCCTCTGTGATGTTTAGGGATAGCCAGAGTTTGGAAGGCACATTTCTTTCCCAGTTTCAACTATTAGTTAAATGTTAGATTAATACCTTCCATCCTACCTACACAAAAAAAGCATATCTCAAAGCCTGGATCAGTCCAAAAAAAGGTGTAGCCTAAGACCATTTGTCTTGTTATGGAGCTATAGTTGTCTATAGTGTAATAAATGTCTTAAAGCTCACACTAGCAGCTAAAATACCTCTTAAGAGAAAAACATAAAAGGCTATCAGCTACCTGAACTGTGAGGAACATTTAAGGACAGAAGAGAATTCTGGTACATGGAATTGGCTACTAGATGCTTGAGAAAAACTGGTTGGGGCCCTTTAATAGCAGCAGCCATTCCAACCTCCCCAGCAGGTGCAATTACAAATAAATTCAAATAAATTTCAAGTAAAGTACACTATTAACAAGCAGGTTTTGTGGTTATCTTAGAATATCCCACTGATACAGATTCTGAGACTACACTGAAACCATGATGAGGCAACTGGACGCCAGCTCTTTCACAGAGTCAGAACTGGAGCACTGAATGCCCTTTGGCATGAACACAGCCCACCAGTGCCTGTGGGGAGGGAGGAAGTGTCATGCTTACTTTATTGGAGGAACTTCATCTATCCTGTTTCCCAACTGTGATTCGTGGGACTTGCTCCTTGTGAGGGTTGGAAAGTTAGGTAGCAGCTGAAAAACCTTCCGGCAAGGAGGAGGAGGAGTCCGTGGTGGCTTCAACTTATGCCGTCTCTTGGTTTGAGGAGTGGTTGGTGGAGTGATGGTGATGCTGTGAGGAGTCCTTGGCGTCAACCTTCCACTGTGTGGGGGGAATGCAAAAGGGTCCAGGAGGTTTTCTGCATAGATAGAAGGTCCATGACTCGAGGCAAGAGAATCTGAAGATGTGATTGTAGATACTGACACAGAACGTGCCTGCTGGCTGTTGCCCTTGGGAAGGTGCAGTGCAGAGGGAGTCCATGTGGACACAGAGGAGCAGGGTGATTCGGTTGTGTTTGTAGAGCTGTTCTCTCGGCGTGCCTCAGAAAGATTCATCAGCACATCATCTTTTAACTCCCCACCTGTTCACCAACCGTAGCAACGTTAGTGATTGATTAAAAATAAAAGCCAATGTATATATGTACACATACCACATCGTGCTGCTTTAGTCTATAAGGTGTTTTTTTTCCCCCTGCTTTGCACCTAGCCAAGGTGCAAGCCTAGTTTCTCCTCCTCTGACACCCATCTAAGACATCAGCTAATGTAACCTTTAAAACGAGAACGGCAGTAACTACCCTTCTTTCCTATCTGTAACTATGTATCTCAAAAACTAAAATCAGGTCCTATGTTCTAAGATGGGCTGAGTTTTAACAGATTGGGGCCTTATTGAAGAATGTGGGATATACATACCTACATAAAACAGGCACCCACATCCCACTGCAAGCCTATGCGGATTTGCTGCCAATCTGTTTAGACAAATCTGTACATCCAACCTGGCACCCTGTATGCTTTTAGACTGGTCTTTGGTAAAAAGAGGAAACTATTTTCTATTAGCCAACAGAACTGCTAAATACCACTAAGGCCATTAGATTGGAAATAAGGGGTACCTGATACTCCTGATACTCATTTGGCCACTTTTCTCTCTCTCTGGCATGTAATCAGTGGCTAGAACTCACCTGACACCTGGAGTACCGGGGCACTGCTGTTCCATTACAGGCGGCAGCAGCAGCACTCAGCACCCAGTCGCTGTGTTTGTTCAGACTGTATTAGCTAGAGCTGCACTAGGGACAGACAGCTGGAAAAAAAGGAACGACCACATCCTGCTGCATCGCTGGTGGAGCCCAGCACTGCCTTCTACAATGCCTAGCACTGTGGTTCAGAATGATCCAGTACAACTTGTAGACCAATTCTAGGTATAAATGGGAAAAAAATGTGCAAAGGCCTGCAGGCAGCAAAGCAGGAAGGCACAGATTATTGGGATAATTTTAGAGGCTTAGTTCATCACAATAACTCTGTCTTAATTTTAAGTATGTCCTTAATGACTTAAATCAAGGTGAAAAGTCAAAGCTTCTGGCCCTGATGTCCTATTGATCAGTGTTTGAAAAGAGATTTTAAACTTGGATTTTAAAATACGTCATTTTATTATAATAAGTGAATGCCATGATTTCTGAACAATGGCTGGTTTTGCCACAGTATGGATGGGAAATATTTGACAGCCCAGGATAAGAAAGATTAGAAAAAAGGAAATATGAAACTGAGCTGTTTGCTGACTTTTCCATTAACTAATCTTCATGATTTGCAAATGGTATGAACTGTCATAATACCAACAGGAAACGTCACCTTTCAGTGACAGATTGATAATTGCTACAAAGAAATACTTGATGTACATTGGTACCAGTATGCTGTGAGAAATACCCTCATACAAACAGATTTTACAGTGCCTTTGAAAGTAGCCTGGGGAAGGTGATAGGGGAAGAGGATGAAACAGTGCTCTGGGAATCTTGAGTTTGACTGTTCTTAAATAACTTGGTCATAACCATTTGCATGCTGAACACATGCTTTTCTAATTACACAGTACCTTTTTTTCCATAATTTCAAGGTAAATCAGGGTTCTTTCTAGCTCTTGAATCTCCTATTGGAATTTGGCTAATGATTCTATCAATTTTAGCAGTCAAAGAAAGATAGCAGGAGGCAAGCAGTCTTAAAGAGAAGTGAATCAATTGGCACACTACAAGCTATGCAGTGATAAAGGGTTGTCAGAACAATGTTGTTCTCTTCCAAAGCACTGAACTGAACAATACTCAGGCTTCTGCACAAAGTAATGCCAAATGGAATTACTTCGTCTCTGAGCTAGCAATACTTGGGGAGGGGATTGCCTACAAGAAATCCGGTTGTATTCGTTAGGTCAAGGATATGTGTACCGAATGATGGAGGATTAATTGGAGCATTAGACACAACTCTGAACAGAGAGGGAATAAGGATATAGTCTATTGAGTAGGAGAGGATATTTCTATATACATTTATTTCCATTTATTTATTTATTTGACATGCCGTCAGAACCAAATCCAATCCACAGTTCTAGATGCGTTTGATCACTGCAACTTCACACACATCTAAGAGCCATAACCTGATTCTGGTTACAGAATATACCCAAAGACATTCTCTAGAGGTTTTTGCAGATTGTCTCATGTGAAAGGAAGCAGGATGGGGAACGGATTGCCAAGAAACTAATTCCTTAGTACAAGAAGGCAGTCTGTACCTGACTCAGTCACCTTCCGTAAGCAGCTCAGTGCCCCATTGAGTCTGGAGCACTCCTCATCTCTGGCACCACATCTCTTCATTGTTTCTTTCACCTTTGACTCATTCATTTCTAGTAAGGCATCTAAGGTTAGCTCCTCTGGTATTCTCTGCAGAAAAACAAGATGATACATATTTTTTTAATATACAAATATAAATAAGACTGTTACCTGTTATTCTGATGTGCTTTAAATAGTGCCACTGTCCCACTGCCTGGTCTGACTCACGATTTACTCATTTCAGTAGTGCATCTGTCTTAAGGATCACTGGGTCAGCAACGACCATGAGGCAGATCTCAGCACTGCTCAACAGCTGCTCTTTCTCTTCCCTACATCACGAGAGACGAGGCGTACACTCGAGTGTGCTCTGTATCATTAGGATGTTATGGTTGTTCTCTGGTATTGTAAGTTAGGATTAGAGGTGATTGAAATATTTTTCTCCACTTGTGGAAATTTTTCACTCAGTATTTTTTAAAAGCTACCAATGAAAGCTTAACTTTTTCATTAAAAATAGCAGTCAGAAACAAAAAAGGCCTAAAACCTGAAAAAATGTCAGATAGAGATGTTTGGCTTTTCAGTACTTTTCAAGTGAAAAATAAAAACAGTGAGGAAAACTACTTATTTTATTAAACAAAAATAAACTTCTTGACAAAGAGATAGTGACCTTCTCCTCAAGCAATTTTTCCTTCATTAGAGAACCAGCCTTACCCGTATCTTGCTTGGAAAGATATTTGTGCAGAACTCCTTGTAGGTTTTAAAACACCAAAGCCCCCAAAGTGATAAGGTTTTGATCAGGCAGACACAAAAGATACAGAAGCCTGGAAAGCATGAAATGATCTGGTATTTCCTGACACAGAATTGAGCTGTGTTGCCTCTCTCCTCCCCCATTCAAACGTTTCCAGTGTAAGTCTGCAGCAATTGTGGTTAATAAACAAAACCAGGATATTTAGCCCAGATACCCAGGAATTTCCCTGAAAGTTTTGCCTAAACAAACCTCACTGCTGCCTACTCTCACAATGAGATCACAAATTTCACAGTATTTGGCCTCTTTCCTGAAGTTTCAACTCCTGGAATCAAGCTATATAAAAGGGTTTCAACTTCTGTTTGAAGGGGAAACTCAAAAGTGTGTCTCACTGTTTAGAGAAACAAAAAGCTTGAAATCCTCTAGATTCTTAAACCCCACTTCCGATTATAAATCAAATTTGAATGTTGTTGAATGTCCCTTAACAATCACATCTTTCTTAAGCCAGACTCATGCCTTTGAGATCTGACGCATGACTTTTGATTTTAATGGTGACAGTGCCAGAAACAGCCCCAACCTTTGGAGCTTTGTAGGTGGTAACACAAAGAGTAATCACATAGTTTCCATTTTTAGTAACTGTTGGATGGAGCAAAGAAAAAGAATAAATTAGGAAAGGGCAGAAGTCTAAGAAATGCATCCTGCATCTTCTGTCACATGCCCTGAACCGGATGAAACACAAAACACAGCTGATTCCAGGAGAAGCCAAGAATTTAAATGAGCATTAAGAACAAAGAGGTCCATAGTAGAGCCAGAGTTCAATGAAGTTTGGGTAAATTTTCTTGTTCTTCTATAATTAATATTAGCAGAATAACAAAAGCACAGATACTCCACCTGACGCTGGGTATTATTATTCTTTTTTTCTGCACACCTGCACCACTAAGATGCAGGAGTAAGACTGTCCCAAAAAGCTTGTTCCTGAATGACAGCACAAAGACTCCAGTGAAAATGCAGTGCAAAATCTGCTCTCCTGGGATTCCTAACCTGATATTATACTCCAAAGGACAAAAAACCCCAGGGGTTCAGATCATCCGAGTTGAAATTGGAATGGCTTTCCACAACTCAAATATTCTAGCATGAAGCCAGTACAGGTTTGCTCACACAGATCCCCAGCCAAACTGGGCTGATGATAACAACAGAATTAAACCAAGTCTTTCTTATAGTTAGTTATTTCCCCAGCACCCCCTGAATTCCTCTCCCCTGCACGCAGACAGGCAGCTCACAGAAGCATCTTTGTTCAGCAGTATCACAAGGGCAGTTCTGCAATGCAGGACGTCAGCCTCACAGTGACACAAGCAGCTCTAAAAGGGACAGTGACTGGGGGCAAACTTGGAGCGAGTTTTAGTGTAATATGGAATAAAGTTTTCTACACCACTACGGGTGCTCTGGAGCAGGAAAGCTAGTGTTTCCCCATTAAGCATAAGGGAAAGCCAGTGTCTCTTACAAAAACATTTATCCCATTTCATGCTTTTACACGGTCTTAGAGTAAGCAGGATTACAGCGATGTCATTCTTGAATTATCTTGAAACATTTCCTCACCCCCACCACTCCCCACTAAGAAAACAACCCAGATTACGTAGTCACTGTTTTAAGCAGCAGCGTCATTCCAGATCCCAGTATAAGCTACCAAGTCATGTTACCCAGTATCACCTCGCTTCCCTATCCTTCGCACGACACAAATGTAACCAGTAACTTATTAGAGCTATTAGTAAGTCAATCAGTAAAGTGGAAGAGACTAAGATTTCCTCGGGAAAGCAAAGTTTTTCCACCACAGCCAGTTCCATAGCCCAGGCTTTAAGTGGCCAGCACAAGCAGATGAAATGCAGGGCCAGCTGGGACGGGACTAGTTGCAGCACAGTTGGGAATCTGGTTTCTCCAGTGCCTGCTCTGTGGCAGGATCTAGAGTGGACAAGCACCACTGATCTGCAGTGTTAACGCTCAGGGTAGTAAATGGCACATGGGGGTATAAAGGCTTGGCGGCAAACAACATTTGGGCTGGCAGAAATGCTAGTGAGCTGCAATGCTTCATAAAAAGCAAGTGTGGTTCTCCCTGCCCAGTTTAGAGGTAACAGGAAAGTCAGTAATGCAAATCCCAATAAAATAATTAAATAATTTTTAAAACTCCCAAAACACAGGGGCTAAGAAAAAAGGAGGAAATCAGTCTGGTCTGCAAGCCAGTGTCCACTCAAGTAGCCAGGATGCAGTCAGGTTCTCTTCTGTCTGTTCTTTCACAAGGAGGGCACAGTACAGCAGTTACCTAGGGCAGATGACACCACACCTTTGTCAAGAGCCTTGTACTTGTACAGTTAGTCCTCACTGGAGTAAGAAACGGGCTATTAGGCCTTTGGACTGAAAAAACTGAGTATATACACTGAGTGCGTGCTTCGATTTGTATCAATAAGGCGGAACTGACTATTTTAACTTACCTCAAATTAGCTCTCCTGGTTGTGCTAGTATAGACAAGGCTTAACTGGGGAATTCCCATTTCCTACTGTAAGAGGTATGTGGAATGGCATCCGGGCTCAGCTCCTGGTTTTAACAGCACACACACTCACTGCTCCCAAGGCACCACTCACAAGCACAAAATTATTGGGCTCACAACCAGTACAGGTGCCCGAGGATGGCAGGGATGGGGTGTTGCAATATTCACAGAGCCGGCCTGGGTCCTGCACAGTGGTGTTCAGAGCCTCACAGGTCCTTCTCTCATTCCCAGAGGGGAGCACAACCAAAAGTTTACTGGCACAGAGAACTTAACTGTCATCTTTGTCCCATGGTAGCTTGATGGTTAAACTCCAGGACTGCCTGTTCTTGCAAGTCTGAATGCGTTTAGTGCTTTCTTTTTTAGAGATAAAACCCCTGCAACCAGGAATCCCCAGCTTTCACTTTTAATTTTCAAGCCTTCCTGGTTGCAGAGAAAAACCTTGAAAGCAATTTTTAAAAACTTACGGAACATTCCAAACTATTGAGCTTTTTAAAAGTGTTAGGGCATTTTTTCCTTTGTCTCATTCATTTACAGGACACAATCACTATGGAGGGCTTGATCACCCTTAATCTGACTGGTTTCACTTCCTTAAGCAGGTCTGTGCTCTACAACTCAATGTGTGGCCTGCCATGAAAAGCTATAATGGTTCACACAAGGCACAACTGAGCAGCAAAGGGCAGCCCCAGCTCTTCATTGTGAACTTTGCTCTGCATCCCTAGCACGATCTCACGCAGACACGCACCCTGACAAAGGGTCCAGCCTGCTGCTAGCTTGCCCCCCTCCTGGGCCTGCATGTAAAGTCCAATCTACTCTTTTGCTCAATAGCTTCATTTTAGAAAAACAGAATAGCAAGTTGCAGGAAAGTATAAGTACAGAAAAGGAGATTACATTTAAACAATCCCAATGACCTTGAGCTGCGAGAGCTCAGACTTTCTGAACCTGCTGCCAGCCCCCATGACACGCGACAAAAGAAATAAGCCTTAAAAGAGGGGGGAGGGAGGGGAAGTAAGAGGCTTTCTTTAAACAGCCACTCATGTGCTGCACATATGTGGTGGCTTAATATAAAACTGGTCAACCTGATCCCTGTAAGATTGACCTGATATGATTTAGCTCTGTGTTAGCCCCCCAGCCAATGTGATAATGATGAGGGTCACTAGTTCAAGATGGCTCTTAAAACAGGTTCTGTTGCTGCTGATGCTCTGGCTCAGCTGTTGAGCTGGAGGGGAGAATGTCCTCTGCGAAGTGCCCTGACAGTGTCCATCTCAGAGAAGCATGTGGTGGGCTCCAAGCCCCTCAGTGCAAGTGCAATTTTGGGCCCTAGCAAAGGGGTTACTCCCAGTCTTCAGCACTGAGGGTGAGAAATGTGGGTCCAACAGACCTCTCTCTACCTGCTTCTTCATGGGTGCTGTGGCTTTAAAAAACATGCAGCTTAAAGGTTCACATTAGGGCCAAGCTAAGTACCGTGTCCCTGGGCACACCTTGCCTTGACTACAAAATGACAGGGGAAGCTGCAAGATATTCAGATACTACTCTAATAATAAGGTCAGATTTAAAAAAAAAAAGAAAGAAAGAGCAGGAGGAGACAGAACCTGCTTTCAATCTTTCAGCACCTCAAAACTGCCAGCAAAATCTAAAGCCTTACTCACCACACATTGCTCAGCAGAAGTGATGCTAAAAAGCCCGACTAGGAAATTATTCCTCTCTACAACAGGTAAGAGGACTTTTCTACAAAGTCCTCCTGCTTATCAGACATACAGACTGTTCACTTCATGGTACGCATGTTTGAAAGAGAGAAAAGTAAACCACAGTGTATCCAAGAAGCCATCCAAAGGTTAGTCTCAATTAGTTAGGGTGAAGAGTTCACAATAGCGTAAGAAGGTCTTTAATCGTGTCTGGTGTCCAACTTAAATCCCTGAAACATTGCAAAAATGCTGGTATCTAACACAGTGGATGGGTTATTTTTGGTAAAGATTCCTCCCTGCAGATAAGCCTACAGAGCTAATGCTGCTGCTAGCACTCTGCAAAATCAGTCTGACCTGCTCCTCAACCTAGTAGACATGGCTCTTCCTATAAAGCCAGACAGTTGTCAATGCCCCAGCTGCCTCCTCTTAAATCAATACATTCCCTCACCAATCACCTTCCTCTAAAGCAGCAGATGCTAGAAGAGAAAGCCCATTACATAAGGTGCTTAAATTCCCACTGATAGCTCTAAGTAAAGCATGTAAGGATGCTCTTGAGAACATCTTGTGCCTGCTAGTTGTTATTTTGCTCTGGTTTTCTGGTGTCCAGTGAAGAAGGTACTGAAAAATTGTTGTATTATTAAATTTCTGGAGATTTTATGGGCATTCTGGAGAGCCTCTCACATGAAATTTCTAGCTTGCCTTAAGCTGTGAGTATATGCAGGCTATGGTTTTATGTAATATCTGCCTTTTCACTGTTTCACCTCTCACACAACAGGTGGGGTGGAGAGGAGCTGACATTCTCAGGGCATTCCCATTCAGATTGCTCTTTGTGGGCAGGATAGCTGCTGTCACTTACTACTTCTCTGTGGAAAGACATATTAGCAGTTGCAGTGTTTCACTGCAGATCCTGAGGGGTAGCGTGAGCCTCGTGCTGACCTCAAGCCATGAACGATTCACAGTGAACAAGGCTGTGCAAGGGGCAGCTGGACCCCTTGACAGGGGAAGGGAACCCTGGCAGTAGTAGAGAATATTTTCCAAGAGCTGTTTACACTGGGGAGGGACCTTCAGCTGGAACACAGTGATGGAGTTTTTGGTCCAGGAAGCCTGCTAGACAGAGTTAATTTGCATACACACAATTAGTACATTCAGGATCTCTGCTATCTAGCAGTCCAGTCGGAGCTTCTGCTGCCAGACCCATGGAAATCCCCAGCAAATGGCCAAAGTCCTCATAGTCTGTTCATGTAGATATGCTGACAGAAAAAGATGAGAGGATACAGCTGTGGAAACCTGATAGGCTTAGGCAGATCTGCTCCTTCTTTACCCCAACTAAAGTAAGGATGCACACACATAAACCCCACACTTTTCCTCCAACAGCTTATCAGCACCATCTGCTACAACCTAGATCACAGTCCAGGCAAGCATAACCACCTTCCATGGTCTCACAGTATCAACCCTATGCCGATGCCTCATCCTCTACAGATTTTCACAGGGGCAGCAGGAGACTCTTAGCAGACAATTCCTACTCAAGGCATGAGCCTTTCCTGCTCTGCTCCCCAGTGTGACAAGTGCTGCCCTGGCTCGCTCAGGAACCACTCTCGACTACTTACAAGAAAGTAGGTCTTTGGCATAAATGCTAAATGGAGACCGAGACAAGTTTCATAAGCAAAAAGGAGGTATTATGAAAAAATATATACATTGGGAGTCGAATACGTTCCCCAAATGCAACAGCCATAAACCAGACCCAACCACAGTACTGTTTCATCTGCTCCCACATAGTCTCCCTGGTGGCAAAGTTCTGCTTATAGCCAGCAATCACTAGGGCAGGATTTGCCCCTCCCTGTGCACGACAGTTATCTACTCTAAAAACAGCTTTCCAGACTTGATTGACTGGAACCTCTGCTACACGGTGAGCAGGGCTGGTTCAGACATGTTTCAGAAGATGATAAGCAGATGACTATGTTCTTAAGTTACTTTTTAAGATGGTGACAAGTTATATGTGGGAATAAATATAATAGTGACTTTTCTGGGAAGAACAACGGTAAAGACAGAGAGAATTCTTTTCTGTGCTAAGGAAAATAAGCCAATAAAGATTTTTTTAATCTCTTATTTTTTTGGTAGACATGCCCCAAGCCCAGAACCTAGTTAGCAGCTTTGCAAGAGACTTCTTTAATCAGCCTAAGAGTGGGGATAGCACTCTGTTTGCATCCTCCTTCCCTCCCAGTCCCCCCTCAATTCTTGACTCCAACTCTCAAGGGGAACAGGACAATCCAGAGCAGTATATTTTTCTAGGTCCATTTTCAGAGCAACTTTTACCCACTGGAGACCACTAGATAGCTTAAATATACCTTCTGTCTGTATGGTTTCTTATTCTGCCTTTTCTAGTTCTTAGTTCAAGTATCTCTTTTCCCAGTTTCAATCCATCATATCTAACCATTTATGCATCATTTACAGTATTAAACTACATTCACACAGTGCTAATCAATCTCTAGAACTCCTAGCCAAAAACAAGGACTCCAGCATTTCCTAGAAAAATAGTTAAAAAGAAAGTTACAGAACAATACTAGCCCAGCTCCAAAGCAGAGCCTGCTCCACACTAGCCACCGTTTTCTATGATAAAAATCTGTCTGGCAACTGATTAGAGGAACAATAACAAAGAAACAGAAATAGCACAAGTTGGAGTAGGGGTTCAAACTTTCCTTACCCCTCAGAATTGTGTATTCACAAAGAGCAAACAGGATCACAAACTCGAAGCTTATATTCACCACCTACCTCCAAGTCTGCTAGGTCCACACAGAACAGCCCTTTCACTCTACGCAGCATGACCGGCTGACTGTTATCCATGTTCACAGGAGTTTTAGCTGTTGCCCAACGCCATAAACAGTGCATTGTTATTACTATAATCTCTTTCAGAACTAAAGGATTTTACAAGCAGTCATTATTCTTGTTTTAAATATAGGTTTTCAAAGAAAGAAAGGAGCCCAACAACAAGAGAGCAATTATAACAGCAAGAGCTTTCTAGCTTCACAATGTCTGGAGCAAGTCACTGAGCAAAAATAGTCTTCACTCTGGACTAGAGGAGTCAGCAGATATTCTAAATTAGAGCCGGTGCTCTATTTCTGACAGGAGAGCCTGGGAGCTTCTGTGCTTCCCTGCATGGCAGCTTTATTTGGGAGAGGACTGGGGGGGAGAGAGGGGAGGGGAAGAGAGAGAGACGAGAGAAAAAGAGCATTGTTTCTCTAACCGCTAAGCTAAAAAACTGCTTGCAATTAGGCTGTTTTTCAAAGGTGTTATGTCACAGATTAGCACAATCCTGAAATACTCCCTCCAGCAACACTAGAAATGCAAAGGGAATCAGAACCATTTAAAAAAGCAAAAAAACTTGAACAAGCAGTGGGCCACAGGAGAGCCCTTCACCTACACGCACCTCCTGCATTGTACTTGCCGTTTCTATTTAGACCTCAGAGATGGACAGGGAAGGGCTGTGTTGCAGCTGTTCTCTGAGACTCTACAGGTACTTGGCAACTTCTCCGACTAGTTTCAGAGCCTAAAAGTCTCAAGAAGAGAGGGCTATGTGCCTAACGTGAATACATTAACACAGCGTTTGTGGGGTTTTCTTTCTCTCTGTAGCACTTTTTGGAAGCATTAAGAAGGAAACCCAGTATAACTATTCCAGTTTTACAGTGAGCTAACAGAATCTTAGAGATGGGAATTCATTCCCCAGTGTATCTTGTACACCAGCCACAGAACCAGGTATGGGACTCAAGTGTCCCTGTTTTCATTGTCTGACCTACTCACCCATCTCTTTAACGGCTCCCTAACCACCTCTCCTCTCTCCCCAGTCGTGTCACAGGCAGTGTGCATAAAGCTAAGGGAAACCATTATATATTTCTTAATAACTAACCTATTAAAGCTCCTTCTGTCCGTGGTTCCCATTTTGAAAGCATTCAGCTGAATTGCGGTTCACATGCTGTATAAAATCTAAGCAACAGCAGGAATGATCCCACAATACCTGTACCATTTTGGGAGGACAACTCATCACAAACATCTCCCCTGCACTGTAACAGGTTAAAAAAAAAAAAAAAAAAATCACTGCAAGAACAGAGCAATTGCTTTATTAGCCCACCTATTTCCATTTCCCCCAGATTACAGCCTGTTCCAGCATGCCTACTCAAAAATAATTTTAATGACCTGTTGCAGTTCTGTCCATCTAATACAAATGCTACAGAAGCTGTCTGCAGCTGCATGAAATGGATGCAGAACTTTTAAAAAATAACCATACATTTGGAATCACAGAATAATTTAAATGCTTTGTACACCTCTTATATTTCTGTCCCAGAGAACAGAACATAGTTCATTACACTGGTCACTGCTTAGGAGAGGGTAGCAAGAGAGCACGAATAAAAATAATAAACAGTTGGAATATGTTCTCTTCCTGCCTTAGACCAAAACCAAATTTGTTCGCCCTTTTTAGTGACCACGCAAACGGAAGGGCAATCTCAACACTGTTAGCTCCCTGAATTAGCAAAATGTGGCAGATTTGAACTGTCCACCTCCCTCCCCCTTCCTCCACCCCTCCTCTTCACCTCTTCCCTTCCCCCAGTTCTGCAGGCATCACAGAGAATTTTAAAAAGAGCTACAAAGACATTCTTTTAGGCTCAGGCAATTCCAGTAACCTTAGAAACCAACAATAGTTGTGAGCCTGGCAGTTTGGCCACAGCAAGAGGCTGCTTTTCTGTTCTCTCATTGTCACTGCTGCACCTTTAGCTGTGCTACCCAAAACCTGGCTGGGCTGGAAAGCAATATGCAATATTCAAAATAAATAGTAGTAAATAAAAGGAACAACTCGGTCCTGAACTCGTCCTATTTTACCAAAGTCTGCTCACTTACATCAGGACCAAGCTGGAATAACTTCCATGAAAATTTGCTGGATTTTTCACTCAGGCAGATCCCTGCTGAAGTCAAAGAAAATTTTTGCTTGTGTAAGGATTAAAGGAAACTGAATGAGAACACTGTGATCTGGCCTGCAGAGCCAAAAATGGGAAAAAGAATGGAAAAAGCCTTTTCTGCTTTGTCTAGCCATTAGTGGACTGAGTTCTACTTATATAGCCGTTAATGTTACACTGAACTCAACTGTTCCCGGTACAGAACAGCATGCAGAAGCCATGCACAGTCCAGACCCAAGGGATCAATCTGATGTCAGTGCCCCGCAGTCTTGGAGTTCCCTGTAACCACCTAAATGCAGTCAGGATTTCAGGCACCTCTTCAAAAAAAAGGAAAAAAAAAAAAAAAGTGGCAGAGACAGGAGCTGGGGGCCTTGGTTTATCAGGTCATTTCTGATTCCAGCAAAAGTGTCGGATTATTTTGTGCAGTAAAGAGGCTTCCAGTGATTTACATGTTAAGAATAAAACTGTAAAGATCAGAAGGAGCCATGGCCTGTGAGCATGAACAGCTGATGCCGGCCACCACACAGACCACCACAGGAGAGTTATTCATTCCATTCTTTTACACTGATGCAATGCTCTCTGGTATCAGTTTGAACTAGACACTTTACTCATGGCGGGGAGGGCGTGTGTGCATAAAATGAAAAAAACCTCTCTTGTTTCTGAGCACAGACTCCCACCCAGTCAAAATCCAAATCACAATCCACCTGCCCATTACTGCGTTCCACTTCATTTTGTAGTTTGAGTGCTGCGTAAGGCTACACAGTTTCAAAACCATCAGTCTGGGACAAACGTAAACTCTGACCCCTTTTGTTAGTCTAAGTTTAGAGGGACACAGTGCTACTGGCTATTTTTGGATCTTCACTAATGTGTAGTTGTGGCACATACGCTTTGAGAAATAAGAAAACTCTAGGCTGTCGCAACTCAATGTTTTTGTCCATTTGTTGGATATGTCAGCGCCCAAAATTGCAGCTCTTGGTCCTTTTTCAGCTAGTACTCAACACAGAATATAGTATGGTACAGTATTATTATTATCTGAAAGTTAGTAAGTGATTAAGTTATGGCGTCATTCTCAGCCCTAGCAGGCAGGAGGAGAGGAGGTCCTGGTAATGCAGGACCTTTGTCTCATACTGAGCAATAGGTGTGAGGTGTTGCTTCAAATGCTATTATGAGAAGGGAGGAGGACAAAGGGAAGGGAGGATTTCAGCGCTCCCATTTGTTGATGTGATCACTGCCTCTGGGAGAGAGGAAGCACCCTTTCCACCAAAGGTCCCTCTGCGTACCCACATACTCCCACCTTGCCTGAAAGTAAGTTCAGGAAACTAACTTAAACCCAGCAGGCAGCTGAGAATGTCTTGAAAGGGCAGGAAGCTTCTGTGCTGAGGGTTGTCTTCCCCTTACCTGTACAACTTCTTTCCTCACATTGACAATGTCTAACCAGTCATTGAATCTTGGGTAGCTGTTGAGCTCTGCTGTCCTGTCATTCAGGGGCACGCTCAGCTTACACTGCCGTTGTCTGTGGATGTAGTCAATCAGTTTCACCTGTTGGGATCCAGAAAGTAAACAGTTAAGTTCCTTGGGATATGTTGTCATCTTCCTGGGCAATGTCTGTACAGTACCTAGCCAAAGGGGATGCTGGTTTGTGAGCGGGGCTCTTTCATGTTATAAAAATGACACACGCTTACAAGCACTCAGGGAAATTCATACAGGGAAGCACTTCCCTCACACCGAGCACCTTTATTCTTCAACATTTCAGCAGAAGGTAGGACCGTGCAGGGCCCATCCCCGCAGGACTCTTCTCTAAATCATATCAAAAAAAGTTCTGCGCAGAGGCTGGGTGTCATGTCAAAATATGAAAGGGCATCCAAACCATTTAAAACAATTAATTACATTCAGTTTAAAGGCACTGCACATGTACATGCAACTTTATTCTGGATGCTGTGGCATTGCTAGTCTAACCTACAGGACTATCTTCCCTCTCATCCATTGCTCCTGTATGTTTATTATATTCTCTTACATCTGGGCCTCATTTGGGCTAGAAGACGAGTGAGGCAGGAATAGCCAAAGTACCCAAAGACTCTGAGGCCCATTATCTGATGGGCACGTCTATTACAAAATCAACATTAAACCCAATGATCTTAAAAGAACAAAAATTCAGGCAGTTGGACTAGATGATCATTGTATGTCTTCTATTCTGTTCTAGAGTTTTATTCCAAAGCTTTTATCACATGACCATCTCATGCCAAATGCACTACACAGAAACCTTCACTTCAGACACAGAAAAATAAAATAGCAAGAAGGAGTATTATTTGTGCCTTATGTTTGCTTATGAGAAAGAGAATAGTCTCAAAATGTTTCTCACTATGTCACACATTCCCACGGGGCAGATTTAAGCTTCAAAACCTTCCTATCAAAACAATGCCTCAAAGCAAGTTAGCTGATCCGTGATTTATAAACTAAACCATGTTCTTAGTCAACAAATTTTAGCATTTGGGACAAGATCAGACTACAAATGAAAAGGAAAAAACAAACATGGATTCTTTTACCACTACAATATCTCTCCTTTTAAGTTTCTGCTCAAAATATTTTTGGTCTATGTATCTGAATGATGCTATACATGACTTGTATGCACAATCTCAGTTATACATGGGGAAAGAGATCATCATCTCCTTCCCCAGATAAAGGATGTCAGGTATTACAGGGAAAATAGACATTGCATTTGATCTCAACTGAACGACCCCCATATGGAGCATAATGCTTTTGGTCTGCTTATCAGTTTGGGAGAGCTACTACATCTTAGTAACTGTCCTAGAACAAATGCAAATTCTTCCTTGGCAATATAGGGGAATCACTTGTTTTATTGAAAGGGGGAAATTCTTTCTCCCTCTCATCTTGTTTACTGCAACCCAGTCCTGCAAATGTATAATCATGAGGTTGATCCATGTGCTCGTATAAGCAACCCTGTTGAATAAGCAAGGCTCTGCAGGGGTAATAACAGAACATGGACAGAAACACAATTAACCATAAACAAGCACTGAGCAGGAGGACCAGTACTTGCACAGGGGAACTACGCTCTGCTAAGTTATTACATTGCTAATACTGTTGTTTCAAAATGGCTGATGAGACCACAGTTCCAGCTACAGTCACAATTTCTTGGGACTCAAGTTTTTGCATATGGCTAACGACTGGTAGTCAAGAGCAAGAAAAGCCCTGAATGCCATCCTTGGGATGGCAACGGATTGCAGCAACATTTGACTGAAATGACCCCACCTCAGCATTGGAGACCAGCACATCCAACTGGATGTTTGTGGCTGCAACTTCAGAACTAAGCTAGTGAATGGAAGAAGCGTATAGATCACTTGCGCTGTAGCTGCAGCTGAAGCCAGTGGAAGCCAAATGGCAGCAACGGGCCCCAACCAAAACACTACACTGGATGTTTCTTGGAGGTTGGTTGCATTCTAGCAACAGAACCACCAGTTCTGTGTAATGAGGAAAGCCAGCAGCTGTTGATAAGGCATTTCTAGCTTGCACTTTCCTGTAAAGTTAGCTGAGGGTTTTGTTTTACAAGCAATCTGACTCCTTACAACTATCAGGTATAACAAGATGTTTGTCTCTGCCCACACACTTCTGAATTCAGACAGCAGTGTCATGAAGTTTGAGATTTATCAAAAAATGGGTTAATACAAACAAAAGTGATTCAAACTCTTCGTGCAATGAATACAGAAATGCAAAGCACTGCCACTCTTAGGAGAGGCAGTTGTGCAATAAAAGGACTACCATGTCCTAGAAGGCTCAGCCATCCCTTTGCACTTACATTCTGACTGCCCAGCTGAAACCAGAGGAACCTTTTAACCATAGCTTCCTCACATGGCTTTGGAGCATAAGACCTAAAAGAAATTACCTTGGAAATCCCACTCAATTGTTCTCAGTCTCAGTACCTCTTTTTATAAAAAGGGGATGACAGCACTTCCTTTTTTCCACCCTTTGTCTGCTTTCTCTAGTCAGACCCCATGCTGCAGAGCAGGGCAGGGCAGGCCCTGCAGGCAGCCACTGTTCTGCCAAAGCCAGCTGGGCTCCGAAGGGGCTGGCGATGGGCTCAGCAGAGGCCTGGGCACCACCAACAGCCACGTCCCCGTGCCTGTACTCTGCGCCAATTAGAGACAAGTCAGCTCGCTCCCTCAGCATAGTGCCATATGCTAGTGTGACTATGTGGCTTTTAAACACTGCTGCAGCTTGTTCTGCCTGTACCCGTACTCTTAAACTTGCTGTCAGCTGTACTCTCCTACACAGTTGCACCTTCAGTTCTACACACCCCTAAATTAAGATGTCTCTTGAGTATGCGTGCTCTATTCCTTCAGAGTTAATTCAGTGCAGGCAAGGGGCATATATGATGTCATTGGCTGGCTTAGTCATGACCTTCTGCTTTCTCACTGTCATACGTATTTTCCCCTAACAGCCTATCCAGCGAGCTCTCCCGTTCACAGTCAAGTCAGAAATGAGCTTGGAGATGCTGTTCCAAGTATTTTCCTGCTAAATGCTTGGTTTAAATTTTTTCTGCTTCTCATTGTACTTTTTCCCCACTTCATGGCTTGGCTTTGTGTCATATATATTCTGACACAGCACAGCCAGCTGGCCCACATTAGATGCAGTGCAACTCTGAAGATCTACCTAGCCATTACAAATAAGTCTGTGCACAACAGGAGGGTAACGCCCATATTATGGGGAGGAGCTGGAAATACTGTCGCCTGTAGTTAAAGCAATTGTTCCACAGTTTAGATTGAACACTAATCATGGATCTTGACTGTGACTTTTGCCTATCTGTACTAAAACTCCTTTTTTAACAGGAAAGACCTACATTCTCATCATTAGGGCTTCATTCCACTCAAGATACTTGGTTCTGTTCTTATTGCCTCCAAATGTATCATATTTGCATCCTGGCTTCTTCCCTCAAAAGACATTAGGGAGGAAGAGATTAGAATGAGAAAGAGGGACTTTGATACGGGTAGAGACAGGAACAGGATAGTCAAAGCCCTGACAGGAGAAGTGAGGGGAGCACATTTGCCCTTCTCAAAGAAGAGGGGATCTTGGCAGCCCACGGGCTAGAAGTGAGGTTAACAAAGCACACAGAGTGGGAATGGAGGCAATAGGAACAACGAAGAACTGGTACGAATAGAGGGGGAAGGTCCCCTAATAAGAGGCTGAAAGAAGAGGTTGCAGGAAGTTTGAGGACTACTCGATAGCCCCCAATATGCCAGAAGTCAGCCTACATAAATCAAAAATAGCTTACCAGCAGTGCAATAGACATGTCATGGAAAGGGGAAGGAAGACAGAAATCACCCAAGCCTTCTCTTTTTCTGGAGGCCATTCCAAGCAAGGTTCAATGATATATGCACTTTGACATACAGATGGCAACCACAAAATCCAGCCAAAGGCAAACAAGTCAGCTGTGCATTTGTAAGCCGCGGTATGTAGAATTCCTAGGGTACTGTGGCATGTTACTGCTTCTTCCCCCGGGTCACCTCACCCCTTCCCCATTCCTGGGCATACCTCAAGGTTGCTGAACACCTAGGGAAAGAAGCAAGATTGTTTGCACGGTGATTTTGAAACTGGTACAGCCAGCTGTGACAGGCCTATGTGTAAAAGTAGCAGCTCGGCTCCTTAGTCTGATTGTAATCTGTTATTTTAGTGTAGGACCTCCCATCAGGTAAGATTTATTTTCCTGGAAGAAGGATGAGATAGCAGCATACTCTCTAAAGCTAGAGCTCCATACTTAGTTATATGTAGCACTAATTATATGCAAATGACTTAAAAGTGGCACATGACCCAGTAAAAAGCAGGGAACTGCAAGCACTGACAGTGGCAAGAAAAGGTGTGGGAATCTGTTCCAAAAACCACAGTGGAAGACAAGAAGTACTTAACATCTATTTATGGACTAAAAATCACAAATTAAGTAAAAGAAATTATACAAAAACTGTATGGCCCCACATTATCCTATTACAATCTGCATTCTTGAGGTACAGTCATTATTCTTGCATTCCCCACAAAAGCTCTCCTCACCAATTTCAACATAACACCAGAAGCATCACATTTAACGAGTAAGAGAATGGACCTTGGCTCCAGGGAGCTGGACTCCACTCCTAGCTCTGCCACGGACCTGCTGTCTGACCGTGAGCAAATTAAATAATCTGTCTCCTCTTCCATCCTGCATGTGGCTCTGCCTGCTTGTATCACATAAACTCCCTGGAGCAGGCGCTGTCTTCAACTATTTTCGTACTGCTTAAAAAAATATGGGTTCAAATATTTTCACTTGACAAGTCTCATCCATAGCATAGACTCCTAAAAGGATACTGCTGGAAGGTACTCTATGCAGCATAGATTTCGATGTCAAACTTTTCTTCTTCATTGGGATAGAACAAAAATATAATTCTCAAAAATGGAAAAGTAGTCTGACAGCACAGATCTGAGTATCTTAGATCGCCAAGTCTGGTTTTCCCATGATAACTCCTTCGCATTTACTCTTCAAGTCCAAATTTGTTTTCCCCTAGTCCTATAAATAGTATATTTGCATTCTCTTCCCACCCTCCATGCACCACGCTTCTCCCCTAGGATGAATGTCATTTTGTTATTTCCTGCCCAGACTTTTAACTAAACTATATGGTTTGGCTTTAATAGCTGAGCTGTTGCAAAACCCTTTTCTGAGAATACAATAAAACTTCTGGGTTCAGTGACGCACATAAAAACCCACAAACAACATGCAGGTCTCCAACCACAAACTAGACAGAGAGATAAAGCCAATAGTAAGCTATTCACTGCCTGCTTGCCAAACGGCACATCCTACTCATCACAAATGGCAAACCCCACAACAGAAGCAGTGATACTCCAACTGCCTTAAACCCACAGAGATGGGAAAGAACGAGAACAGAGACAGGATATGGAGCAGCTGGAGTAAATCGCTGTTTACAGGGTGTGCTCCATTAGAGCCCTCCTTCTCTCTGTCTGGTATAGCTGATGGCCAGGACACCCAGTTCTCATTTGCTCCAAGAACTGCACATGCTGCAAGGTATGGTCCTGGGTGCACGTTTATCTCCTCCTTAGAGCACTTTTTAAATTAATATCCCTTTACAGCATATGTGAGAATCAGGCCTAAGATGTTTAGGAAAAAACTGCCAAGCTTGTACTTTTTTATTTATTTATACAAAATAAACAGCAGATCTCTTGAGATACAAGTTTGCCCGTATTCATGACCTCAAGCCAACAGCTGGGAATTTAAATGACTGTGAACAAAAACCAAATACCCACAAGTTCTTCAGTTGCAATTCTGCAGACACGGCACAAGAAAGCAAAGGGATCTGTAAAACTGGTTCACTGACATCAGGGTGCAAAATTCAGGAGTCCTTGGCAAGCAAGGAGAGATGCTGCAAGGATGAGTTGGAAGAATTCAGTATCCAAACTGCAGCCTAAGTATCTCTGACCTCTGGTTAATTGATCAGAAATCACATTCTAACTTAATTTGTCAGAGAATGTTAATAGTTATGGTCCCAAACCAGAGAAATCACATTTCATGCATTTGGGGGTCGACTGTCTCTCAGCTTCTTGTCAACTATGTTTTATTCATTTTTAGAAAAGCGGCATCTTATTCCAGCAGTCATTAACAGGCAAGCACAATAAACCTATTGCAGCTTTTGCACTTGGCCAAAACCCAATCAGCCTGAATTCAATGCAATTAATCCAAATAAACAGGGAGAAAGGAGCAGAGGATAGAAGAGTTTGCATTTTTCTTAAGTCTTCCCTAGCTTATTCTCATGCTTTTAATCCACATATCTTGGAATACCCTATAAATACAGCAAGAATAATTACTTTCAATTCACAAAAAAAAGGGAAACTGAGGCACAGAATGGAAATTATACATTAAACAAGTTGGGGACAGCCAGAGGGACTCTGCTTTACCAAAGTGCCAGCCGAGAATCCTTCAGAATATCAACAGTTTGAGACAAAGTTTGATTCAGTCAAACATTTCACAACCAAATGCCATGTTTTCACATTTTCACAAAACTTACCATGTTCTGCTCATTGATGCCCACAGCTTTCCTTGATGACTTGAAACATATGCAATGTTTAGAAGAGGGGTTTTTGCAATACCCAAACCAAACAATTGTCATTATTTCATCAACAAATCAAACACACCTTCAAAAGCAGATCATATTTCTCCTGTCCCAGGAGATGGAATCTCACAGAGTCTGGCAGCACTTGAAAAGACAGTAAATATGAGCTTACACCAATACTTCCAAGCCTACAACCACTTACTGCCTTGCAATTTAACAAGCCGATGGCTGAAGTTTTGAAAGGATCAGATCAATGTATGACCCAGTCCTTACATGTGGCTAAGAGAAACGCAAAACATCTATCTTCCTTCAGAGAGGAATCAACCAGAAAGGAACTCTTCTATTAACCTCCTGCCAAGAACAGGACCCGGAGGGCAAGGGTGCACTCTCTGAAGCATCAGACAGTAGCTACTGCTGTAGCAGGACACTGCACTAGCTGGATCAGTATCTCATACAGTGAGGGAGGTTCTGCATTTCTACCTCCTGAAACAGAAGACAAAGCTTCTGATCTCAGAGTTTTCTGATCTTGGAGTTTATCTGCATGGGACACCGGGGAAAGTACGATGAGTCATTTTAAGGCATCCAGTGAAAGTGGATTCACTTCACACCTTTAGCTGACTCTTACCTATTTTCCCCAGTGCCATTATACAGACAAAACCTAAGTTAGACCAAAAAAGTCTTGAGCAACGTGAGCACTGAAGAGAACATAAAAAGGTCAGAATCTGACTTGCCAAATTTGTCTCTGAAGTCATGCTCAGCAACCATGTGAGAAACTGATAAAGATCTCAACAACCATTCAGAGACCAGCAGCAATGCGAGTGTACTTCAGGACACTTTTTTCAAAGTCATCTGAGTTAAAAAAGAAAAAAGGTGCAACTGAGTTGATCCATGCAAAGGAAAGAACTAGTATTCCATTTTTATACAGCAAGCTATTCTGTATGCAAGGCTTCTTGCTTTGAGGTATGAAAGCTGAGAGCTGGGGAAGAACCTGTGATCTGAACAAGAGCTCAGAAAGCCCCTGTGCAGATGGCCGGCACAATGAAACACCACCTTCCTGACCTCGCCAGCGCAAGGCACGCACAGCAGCTCGCTCCTAAGTACAGCCCAGCAATGAAGGAAACTGTTTGGCACTTCTGAGTTGTCACCACCCGCTCTGCCTCAGATTCCCATCTTTGAAATGGCCATAAAACCAGACCTTCTTTCATGGGTTTTGGAAAGACGATCACAACATAGCCAGTAAGTCACCTGGGTACCATAGTAACAGGGAGGGAATACCTAATTGGCGGAATGCCACACAACCCGACATTAAGCTGTTCCTTCTGTGAACTTAAGTTTTAAGCAGCTGACTCATTTGAATGCCCCCCAGCTATCTGAATTGTTATCATCATCTGATCATAGCATCACCAAGCAGCAACTGAAGTCTCAGAAATTCTCATTTCCCCTCTGTGTTCAGAGGACTAGCCTGTTGCGCGTATAGGTATAAAGATACCTTATAACAATGGGGACTGTTCCCTTTCCAGTATAGGGAGAACTAAACCAATCCCTGGTTTTGGCTGGTTTAAAACCAAATCTGCCTGGTGAAATGGAGACAGTGGGTCTGTACCCTTTTAACATGACATATACTCATTTTGCAGTGAAAACTCATCCAAACCTGTTCATAGAACATTTTGTTCGACCATACAGAAAACCATGCTTCCCATCTGTGCTTTCATTAGGAACACACAGATGATGCAGGATTCAGCTGGAGAGTCTTATAATCTCACAAACTTCAAAGCTACCTTGAATCCAGCACGGAATTCAAACAGCTTTTTTCAAGGCAAGCACAAGAGCTGCAGAGGAGCAAAATGCACAACCCAAAATAAGAAGAAAAGATGCAAAAAACATTTCAAGGAATTATTTGTATCCTAAAAAATGAGGTCACTCAATTTCTTACCCACATGGCTTTGCCCTCAAAACCAACTTAACTGAATCCACTAAAGGATGACATTTTGACATGTATCTTCACCAGCCATATCTGAGTAAGGCCAAGCTATCAGATAAAACATTACAAAGAAATATCTGGTAGCAGATTCATTTGTTTATTTGAGATGGTATCTGAGTAAAGGAGCTTACAATACATGTCAGACACTGACTTGCAGTCTGAGGAATTCACATTTACTTACTTGAACCCAGCTGACTCATTCAGCAAGGAAGCATGGCAGAGTGAGCAGGACTCCGGTCTGAGATGTGACGCCTGGCTTCTAGTTCTGGCTCTGCTAAAACAGGAGCCAGAGGACTCACTTCCTTGCGTCTGTTTCCTATCCAGCTCTCCATTGATTATACAGGTGCAATCAAAGACATCAGATACGTAGGTTACTGCCATGCTGGACCACAGGCACAGTCCCCTTTGAAAAAGACAGCTTGCAGAATGGTGCCACTGCTTTGAATGCCAAAACCAACTTCTGAACATTAACATACTCACAAGACCCCATGTAGTAGCACCTTATTAAAAATAAGAAAGAGGAAGAAGGATGAAAAATAATTTGCACAAAGTCAAGGAGCAGTTCTAAAAACAGGTCACAAAGACCTAACTTTCAGTCCTCCAATCTAACCACTAGATCATGGCAGCATTGACTGCGATGGAGCTTCTAAAAAGCAGAGGAAATCAGTATGATGACAAGGATGGGAACCAGCACTCTGGGTGAGAGCTGCACTCTGGGGGTACCACTCTGCAGGCTGCAGCATGCCACAGTGAGGGAGCTGTGCTAGCTCACTCACATTGGTTGAGGGTCCATGCATGGAGTTTCGATGCCAGCCTTACCTGCAGCAGTTTCCACACAGAAACAACTGATGGCCTGCTGCTTCTGCAGAATCTGGGTGTCTTGGCTGACTTAAGAACTTTTGGTTTTGCTTATAAAAGAAAAGGAAATAGTTTCTCAATGCATTGCTAAACAAACCCTGCAAAACAGAACCCTGTACAAGCCAAGAGCAAAGTGTACAGACAAGGTGTGCTCCGGGTGAGGGGAAAAAAAAAAAAAAAAGCCGTAACAGAAATTAGTAAATAAAAGCACAGAGAGGTAGAGGGATAGGGAGAGATGGAACACCAGATGGATGGATGGATTTTCCTTTGAACCTTCAGTCATGCCTGAGGCTGACACAATAGCCACTGCCCAAACACTACAGTATGTTATTTCTGCTTTGTCAGATGATGCAGACAGCATCATTTCTGGGTCACTTGGAGGCCACATACCACCCCTTTGCTCTGCCCTTCTTTCTTTTTCACAATCCCAGTGACTGAGAGCAGTAAACACTCAGCTGAGGCCTCCCTAGCTAAGAGTGGGAGGATGAAACTGCACAATCAAGCGGTTCCCTGTGCCCGATAACATGTTTCTCTTCAAAGATTTCATCCTAGGGAGGCATCCGAGCCTAATGCAGCTGCAGGAACAGTCCTCTGCTTAAATATCAAAGATTTCACACCCACTGCACACTAAAAATGAAAGCCCTCCCCCTTCCTTTTTAACCTGAGGACACGCAACTGCAACAGAACGATTGAGAGTGCTCTGCAAGACTAAGAACTGCGCTTACCATTTGCTGAGCACAACCCTGCTGCTGCCACATTACATCTCCAGCTCAACCTCCTCTCAGCTGACTTCTCTCCCATCTAGCTGCTTTAGCTCAGCCATGCTTTATTAGGCTTAACTGTATTTCCATATGGAGCACAGGAAGACTAATACTTCCTCCTGCACAAAGCAGATACTGAAGGATATCATTACTCTGAACTGGCCTACAGACTGTTAAGGTTTCCCATCCACTCTTGGAATTAGTGCATATGCCATTTAGCAGGCTTATGGATTTACCCTGCTATGAAGAATATTTCTGTCCAAGTGCAGTCCACCTCCTGTTCTCACTCATTTGATTCCTTCCACAGGGTCCCCAGATCCTGTATCTGTTCACATGCAGCCAAATCTCAACCAGCTCAAACTGGGTGACCATCTGGAAGAGTATCACCATCAGTCCAGAACCCGGTCCTCAACAGCTAAGGCTTCACAAAGCCTAGTTCAACAGTCTTGGCCCTCAACCAAGGTCTTTAACAATAAGTTAACAAGCATCTGTCAGAAATGGACTAGGCAGAGCCACTCATGCCTTTGGCAAGACAGCAAAAAGGATCTCCTGAGATCCCTTCCAGGGATTCTGCATTGCCTGAGACACTGACCAGCATCATAACAGCACCGAAAGAAATCTGAAGAGCCTCAAGAAATCAAAGACTTCCATCTCCCTGCCCCAAGCAAAGATGAGCCCTGAATAAATCTTTCTTGACAATTGGGGAAACCTAGGCTCAGATCCTTCCTCTCCTTTCTATTTCTTGCATGCTCCTAAGCAAACCACTGCAGGCCAGATCCCCTGCAGACTTCAATAGTGAGTTAGGAGCTTACATACTTCGATGGTTCCACATCTTATAATCTTCAAGGCTCACTTCCTGGTTTGTTTGAACATTCACATTGCTATCCTACTTCACCGAGCTGGGGAAG
Source organism: Gavia stellata (assembly GCF_030936135.1). Taxonomy (NCBI): domain Eukaryota; kingdom Metazoa; phylum Chordata; class Aves; order Gaviiformes; family Gaviidae; genus Gavia; species Gavia stellata. The sequence goes on along the minus strand of NC_082618.1, from coordinate 12,111,847 downwards.
ATGGAGGAATTTATGAGGTGCTCAGATCCTAATACAACACAGGCTTCTCAAAGTATTGCAGATAAACAATTACTTGTCCAACTTATCTGCTGCAACCTGTAAAGTTACACAGAGGCGAATGCAGCTCAAAGATAATACTAATACTATGCTTCTCCCTATAACTATAATTGTTCAGTTTCTTGGCAAATCCATTGTATCTCTCCTCCCATAAAGAAAACAACTACCCCACATCCCCTGCTGGTTTTTCAATGACTGCAGCCAGAAAGCAGCAAGTGACAAGGAAAAAGATTACAAAAGGTTCATAATCTGGAGAGGAAACACCGGGTCATGTTTTGGGGGTAGGGGTTGTGTTACAACTCATGGATCTCTCTGTAAAATTCAAAATTTAAAGTGCCTTTAAAGATAATATCCTCCATCATTTTTCTGATTGCATTGATCATTCTCACACATCTGTAAAACAACTCACAAGTGATTGTATGGTGAGGGAGGCGGGAATAAAGAAACCAACCACCTGTGCATGTGTAAACTTGCAGCACAAATAAAGTAGAGTTTACAGCAGAAAATATAAAGCCAGACATTTCCTTCAGCAAGGTCAGGAAGGGAATGACTAATTCTAGATCCCCGTCATATTCTTGCACTTCCCTTTCCTCTTCATTGCAAGCCTCATCCTGCAAGGTACTGAGCACCCACAGCTCTCATCAGAGACAGTGAGGGACCATGGGGCAACACCTTGCATATCTAGCCTGAAGGCTCCCAGTGCTCTGTCTGAAGGAACTGGGAGGTCTCTGAAGGAACTGAGCTCCTTTAATGAAGCAGTTTACTGCCCAGGATGCTGTCCCTAATCCTGAAGGTTTTTTTCACATTGCTCTTCCCCTTGCCTTCCCAACCACCTCCTTTTCGTCTTACACATTTCTATTTCTGAAGCCTGAACAAAATAAAACACATTCACAAACCTCCTGTCTCTTCCGTTCCCTCAGGTACTGGCTGGGGAATGAGACAGATTAGCAGCTTGTTCTCTGCAGCGCTTGGACTTACTAGCCAACCAAGGGAAGGAAACAAAACATAACAAAATCAAATCCTCTGGTCCTTTGACTCAAATATTTGAGCACTTCAAGAGTTCCACCTTCCCCTCCTCCCTCTGATGCACACACTTCCCCAAACTGGTGCTGGGCTGGACTTCGGGGAAGAGGTTTATACAGAAAGCGTTTTAAGTCTATATAGGAGCAGGTTGCAGGTCTTAGAGCTAAAGACATTATGTCTCTGCACGCTGGGAAATCTTAGCTAAGAAACCTTATTCTGTGAAATGCTCCAAATTATTAGCTTTCTGCCAAAAAGAATGGAGCTATTTTGGCAAGGACTGGGGTCACATTTCTCTTTTCACAGACACTGCATGAGAAAGCTGCGGTGGCTCACTGCTCACATTTTGTTTTTTCAAAAATCTCTTTGGGGCTCTGTCTTACTGGTTAACATTTGCCTATAGCAACCACATAGGGTTTCAATCATTAGTTTAAGTACAACTATAGTATTTAGAGCAGAGACACCTGAATCCAGATTCCCACCCCACAAAAGAACATTTTTTTCTTTTTGACTCTGAGACTTTCATCTAAACCATGTTCTGCCCACTTAGAAAGCAGAGGAAAATATAGTTGCTGACCTGGTAATAGCTGTATGAGGAAAAATACACAGGAGACTGATAAGCAGAAATTGGCCATACAACAGACAGTACTGCAACAGCTATTTGGCATCATACAACGGCCTGGAAAGATTTTAATCAACACTTGAAAAATGATCACACACACATACAAAGACAACAAGCTCCAAGTCTAGCATCTTTAAGCCAGATACAATACCCATTACTTCTGTGAATTTCCACAAAAACTCCACAAAGCACATTTGTCTCTGTGCCTAGTCAGAAAAGGAGGTGGGGTTTTTTTGTTTGTTCACTTTTGTTTGTTTAAGAGAAGTGTATTTTCACAAACTTTATTAAAACCAAGACTTTTCCATGAAAGTGATTTAGGTAAGTTTCTAATTTTCAAAGCATTCTATGGAAACAAATCAGAGTTCTCAAAACATATTTTTCTAATAAAAAACTGCATTTAAAAAGACTTCACTTCTGCATTAAATGTATAATGAAAGAATATGTGCCAGTTCAGGATCAGAATTTAAGAATCTTGCGTGTGTGTCCAAAAATTATTTTATGCAGAATTTGTGAAAGATCTGAGCCTGATTTTTCACTCCAACTGAGGACTGGAAAAAGGCCTTTGGAGCAGGAAAGTTCTCATATTTGCCATCACTTCTACCCAGACCTCCTGATCACTCCAAGATTCAGAAAAAAATCCCTGAGCATCAGCCTGTAGCAACATTTCTATAAAGCGATTTATATACTTCTCCTTCTATCCCCTCATCGGCTGAGCTTTACAATTTTTTTGTATCTTTCACTTATCATGCTATACAGTCTCCTTAGGAAACATTCTTCAAAATACTTCTTCATCACCCCTTTCACATTACATGTGCTTAGTTATATCCCTTTTGTCTTAAAGTATCTCCTCTGATTATCCACTGGAGAGTAAGTTCAGCAGCCTCTGGGGTTCAGGATTTGTGCTCAATCTCTTGTTCAGATGACTGCAGCAGAGGAGGGGCTCCACTGAGTGACAGCAACCAGAAATGAGAAAAAAACGTGACTGCTTATGAGAAAATAAAAAGCCATTGTAACAAGCCTGTATGCTATTTTGTAATGGAAATACTCCCCTCCTAAGGAGCAGGGGAAAGACAAAGGAATTCTATGTTGTATTTTTCTGCCTGCGAACTGACAGTTCTGAGTGCTGGATACAAACTCATTCCTTAAGCTTTGAGATTTTTCACTGCAGCCAACCAACTCTTCATCATTACACAAAGATCACTCGTGGTTTTTTTCAGACTCCTTTCATCTACAGTATTTCATCTTGATCTTTCCAAAAGGAACACGAATAAGTTAGGCATTACTGAAAATACCACCTTCCCTAGGATGCTTTTGAAAACTGAAACACCACACCTGTACAATAGAAGACTCTAAATGCCATTGGTACTCTATACTACACCTCCTGCTAGGTGTGATATAAAACACTGCTGGGAGTAATTCTTCCTACAGCACTCCTCCAGAGTAGCAAGGCCAGAAATACAGTGAAGGCTTACAAATGTTGGAGTGATCCAGCAGTGCTGCAGATAGCTTCTTACCTATCTCATAGGCACAAAGTCAGTGCCCACATACAGCTTTCCTAATATTTGGCTCAGATGGTCATTTGAAAATAGAGCAAATCAGCTCTCCTTCCAAAGCTCAGCTGTTCTGAGGATCTCCACAGATACAAAACATACATCTGCTCAGCTATCACATGATGAGTGAATAAAATAGCGGGATTCCCTAAGTATAGTCAGTCTTTCTTTAGTATCCAGCTTCTGAATCCAAAATGTCTTAAAACAAAAAACTTTCTACCTCCATCCTTTCTTCATAGTCTTATTTCTCTTTTGTACTTTAGCAAAGGGAATTTATAAATTCAACTAGATTGTTTACAGTATACTCTTGAAAGCGCAAATAACGAGCAGCAGACTATTAGCTTTCCAGCTGTGACCTAATTCAAAGAATACTGAAGTTATCTCAAACTGATTTCCCAGATTCCCTGATTTCCCAGAATGCCGGATTAGGTCCTGTTCATGTTGTCTGTTACCCTAACAGTACAGTTGACATTAGAGCCTTGTGCTTGGGTAGGTTAGAAACACAGGCATTGGGTAGCTCAATACAAGCAGTTTGGCTGCCCAAGCTGGTCCTCAGCCTAGTGTTTCATGTTCTGGAGTCCATTTCCATAACCTGCCTGCAAAAAACCCTGCATGTTGAGTCTTGTCTCTACAACATTGCCACTGCCAATCATTTTCTTCAACTGATAAGAGAAAGGGAGAGGACTGAGCACAGTTACCCAAAAATAGGAAGCTATAGTATTACTCACTACCTTGAGTACTTGCCTGCCCTTCTTCCTTTTCAATTACTCAGCAGATACTCTTAAATCAGTTACTCAGTTTTTAAATGCACCTGCCAAAAGCTGATTTCGCAGGACACGCATCCACCCACTGAACTCTGCTACCCCCTTGCTTCAGTGAGAAATGGCGTGGCATTTTAAGTGAGCCTCAATACTTCAAACTGTAACACAGCATCAGATACAGCAGTGCTGCTGTACGTGGTTGAACAACTACCCATTCATTCCTCTATCAACAAGCTGAAATCTCTAAGGGCAGGATTCCCAAAGATTCTATTACTGAGTTGCTTTTGAGGTCTGCTGCAGTAAAAAAAGGGCAAATCTACCCCATGAAGGAAAACACTACTTCTAAAAAAGCCACAATTCTTAAAAATTCAAGTTTGCCATGTATATTGCAGCCACCAGTGCCAAGGCTCCATGTTCTGTTCTCATGATGAGACAAGCGGAGTTTGCTCCAAGCTACTGCTAACAGCACTACTTCCACTGAAACTTCTCAGCAAAAAGCAGTGGATTCTTTGAATGCATCCAGATATCCTTGGAGGAGAATAGGCGAGGAGCCATATAAAAAGGGGGAAAAAGACAAAATATAATTCACATAAAAGCTTTTTATTTCTTTATGTAAAGATGTTTGTACTGCCAACAGTTATAAGTCTAAGAATAATTTAGCGTCACACGGCTGGACAGACTTCAGCTCCTGGGAGCAAATTCTCTGCTGCTGTATGCCTCTTTCATCCCTCATGCACTTTTTTATACTAGCATGTAATACACCAGTAACACATTTCTCTAGAGCATCTAAGAGGTATGCAGCTATAAAAAAAACTTTGGGCTTTGCACTATAACTGGTTTCTAAATATGTAACCTGTTCAGAAAGAAAAAAAGTGTTAAAAGAAAGTATTTTTTATTTACACTAAACTTGATATCAAATATTCCCCACAACTCCATATTAACATTTGTTTTTAAGACATCAGATGTTTACAATCAGAAAATCTTTACACTACACAATGAATCAAACCATACAAGCATGCCACTGATAGACACTGGCCTTCCATGGTTTCCCAAAGAATACTCACCTCAAATGTATAAGTATTAATACCAGGGTGGGGGCTTCTGTGTTGTGGGGTTTGGGGTTTTTTTTCCTTCTTACAGTGAAAATGGAAGAGGGAGATGGCTGAGAAAACCATGCATTCTTTTAAAAAAATAAAATATGTCAACTATAGGAAATTGCTTAACTGGAATGTGGCAACTTGCCACATTCTCTGAAAGTGTCTTTTAAAACAGCAAAACAGCTTTATTTTAACAAGCCTGTATAAGATTGCATTTCGGGATCATCAGAAAGAACAAAATACACTAAAACCCACTGTGTTCAAAATACTTTGAACCCAGAAAGCAAGCTTCCTTATTTCAGATTTTAAGAGGAAAAAAGAAAAACTTGGGTATGTTCTGCCATGCAGTGGGGATCAGAGATTTTCAGTTTGCTCATCAATTTTAGAGAACGCTTCTGGAGCACGATGTACAATGCACTGAGGCACGAAATACAGGAATGAAAGATCTGTGCAAGCATAACTGAGATTCAGCTGCCAAGTAGAAAGTGGCTCACCCACAGCTCAGCTCTAGAAAAAAACTCCTAAAACAATTCAAAAATAAAATGGAGTCAATGGATTGTATGTTTCCTCTAGGGATGGGTATTTCATTAGTAAGTGGGAATCACACTGAATGTGCTTCCCTGGTCAACTCTTTTTCCTTCTCAGAAAACAAACATGTAAACCCACACAGCTTATCTTTCCAATTCCCTCTCGTTCTGCAGTCCCATGTGTCCTCAGGTTAGCCTTTCTGCGGTCTCAAAATCAGGAACATTACAGTCTCAGGCAAACTTCTGTAAAGTGTAGTTGACTTACAAGTGGGAAGACAATGTAAGGGAACAGAGAGCCTAGCCCATGAGGTCTAAGACGTGCCTCCCAGCAGGCAAGTATCCCCAAACAAACCCTCATGCAACATAGTGAGTAAGCACATCTCACAATTAGGCTACAGTACAATGAACACAGAAATTCTAATTATGCTTCAGGTATCCTCAGCTGAAGAATCACTTCTCCAAAACACTCCTGATTTCCTAGTGTAGAGGTAATCACACTCCTAGTGCATTCCCTTAACTCTACTCTTTGCAGAAAGCTAAAGATTCGTGACATTTAACACAGTTTGAGAAATTTACTTTTATGCAATTAGGAACAATGGAGAACAGCATTCTGGATAGCCAATCACCCAAAAACCACAGGAAGGACTTCTCTGCAGTGGATTACAGGCAGAAAATCCTCTCTGAAACCCCAGGACCATCCCACTGAAGGAGTCAGTGTTATTGTAATGAGAATGAAGGACTAGTGAAGTTTGGGTTTAACGTGAGATGTGGGAAATGCTATGAAGAAGAATGGTGTTGCAGAAAGGCTCTATTTATTGCCATTTTCCTGATTTTGTTTTGAAGTTGCTGAGGTAAGCTATGTGCATAAGCTTCTGCTGTTTTACTCTGCTATAAAATTGCTGTTCAGTTACTGTCTGTCTTTGACTGTGTGTCGAATGAGGTTTTGTACTGGACTAGTTCTTCCTTCCTACTCCCCCTGTGATTCTGCAGGGACATGAGCAGAAAGAGTGAGGCAACAGGAAGAGTTGGAGTCACCTCTACAGAGAGAAAGCAGGATGTGACCTCTGTTCCCCAAATAGGGCACAAATGGTCGGATCATGATATCCACGCTGGTGTCTCCCTAAAGGAAAGACTATAGCAAGGACCAAAGCGAAGTTGTTGATCTTGGGTTAGAAACTGTGACTTTAACAACATCAGTGGTGCTTTGCAGGAGGAATTTAATTAACTGCAAAGAACTTAAATTAGTGACTATTCTGATGGACTCTTGCTACACAAAGCTTAAGCACTCTAGTACTTCATGGAGCCACAGCTGTGCTAAACTTTGATCTTACAAAGTATTGGTGTTGCTCCTACCCGAGAACATCCAGCTCCTGCAGCCTTGGTGCTCTGCCCACATAGGACAGAGTGTCTGGAAACCTGTGTGACCTGTTTGTCCAGCTCAGAGGCAACCCTTCCCCATTCAGGCTGTGCTGCCCTATTAAACTTCGCCTTTGAATTTAACAGCCTATGACACTGGTTTGTTTCCATACGCTGCCTGAGCCTCTGTTTCCCAGGGCAGCGTACAGATTACGAGCTGGAACAAGGCAAAGAGAGAGAATTTACCATAAGGTAGTCTCATCTCCAAGTACAGATACTGAGCTGTACAAAGTGTCTTTTCAGCCTCAAATCTAAACAACTTCTGTGTTAGCATGCAGCGAAGTACAGTTGAGGGAGGCTTTTACTGCTAGTAGCCAAGCACCCTTACTACTCAGTGCTCCCATGCTGGCTATAGTTACAATCGGATTACTGTTGTTGGGACTGCACAAACACCAAAGATGGTACCCCAATGCTAGAAGTTCATACTTTGAGGGTAATGCTTCACCCAGTTCAGCCTCTTTAATCTCCACTATAGGAGACCATGCCAACAACTTCTGAACATGCCTGCCTTCAAAGCCAGGGCCTTGGGTGATCTTGCCTATGAAGGATTTCTAGTAGTATCTTAGATAAAGATAAAGAAAAAAAAAAGCATTGCAGTTAAGATGACTAGCTCAGTTAGTGGTAGCTAGGATGACAGAACTTCAGAGTAGCTACACCCACATACCATAACAGGGTTGTGATGGCAGGTGTAATTGCTCAGGCCATTAAGTCAGAAGATCCACATCTGCTAGGGCCACTGAAGTCTGACCCCCAACCTAGCAAGGTAATGCTGCATATGTTTTATTCAGCTATGCCCTAGCTCAGGAGTTCAAACACATACTGAGACAAAGCTAAGAACTGTACTCAATACATCTCTAGAGGCTAAAAAGGGAAGCTTCCACTGCTGTTTTAGAGCTTAGGGCTCCTTGTGTATCTCTTCTACTGGAAAGGACCTTACTTAGTTTAGTATGGATGACTGTTGAACCAGCTTCTTGCAGTTCTTCAACTCTAGCTTGCTTTTCCTGTTTAGCTGAAACACTTGTGTATGAAGCTAAGTAAAACTGACCTAGAGTTTGTTTATGCTTTCAAAGGGTATATGTTCTGTGCTGGAAATGAGTACCTCTAACCAGACTGACTCTGTACTACAATAATAACTGGAAATGAACTCTGGACCATCGGCTCCCAGCCACTCTGGGTTAGATCATGTTGCATAAATAATAGCCAACTCTGGGGGAAGGGAACACTCTTTCAGTGACACGGAGCAACCTGCCTTCTGCTACGAAGGCAAATACTCTTCTAGCAGCTGCACAAAGCTTCAGACCAGTGACAATATATATGAAACCAACAAACACAGCAATGGAAGAAAGAGAGAGGAAAAAAACTTTTGGGTTACACAGCAGCTGAAAGGAAGGGACCAGGCTATAAAACCAGCTACTACATAGTTTCACTTGAGCTTGAACCTTGAGACTAGCAGATAATCTGTTGGGAGTTCGCTTCAGATATCTGATCCAGATAAGCAATGCTAAGGCTCCATTTGTCTCAAACATGCCATCTGTAATAGCCATTCCAATGTGAGTATTACAACTGCGCTCTTACTCCACTAAGTCCCTTCTTATCCCAACTTCCACATTGTCCTGTCTCCCAAATACTAAGTAACATCAGGACTACAAGCACCTTCTCTGAAATGGGTCTGCCCTAGCTACTTGCCAAAAGACATTAGAAAAAACTGTGGCTAGGAGCAATGCTCTCACGAATAGGTGGACTGCTTTCAGCTCCTTTCAACCGAGACTGTAATGTGCTCAGCTTTCACTTACAAACATTAAAAATCCCCCTTCTTGTCTTTGGTCACTCTGGAGAATGAGAAAGGATAAAAGAGCATGGGTTGACCGTAGGCAGTCCTCCCTCTTGTTGCAGGGGGGGAATTGTAAAAGTACACAACTTCTCACCCCAATTGTTTGTTCAGAGGAGCCTTTCAAAACATGCTGACACATCCAGTACATCTACACAATAAGATTGTAAATTAGTCTTTTCCTTCACAAAAGGCTCATGACAAATAATGATCTCCAACGAGATACAATGACCTGCTAAATTGTCTATTGGTCTCTTGGGGGGTTTCCAGGACCTCCCTGAACATCATTTCCTAAAGTCAAACATCTGTACTTATCCACTGAAAGAATGCACGGCTTGGGTAATGGTAGAGTCACTTTCCTACACACTATTCTTGATTCCTAACTATGCTTATAGTTCATTATCAGCCTCGGAAAAAGGTTCAAACTCTTAAAAATGCAGAGAAAGACCTTAAGAGTAATCGGACTTTAAAGCATTCCTGTAATCATTTCAGTGGCAGAGATTTTAAAGCTAGGTGTGAACAAATGAAATCTTTATACAAACAGTGAATATTTTTTAGGTCATGGGTAGCAGTAGTTGCATGGTATGGGGGCACGGATGAAAGCATCATGCAAGAAATTTCTTGCCACATAGATGGCTCAAAAGGAAGAAACACAAATAAGAGTTGGTTATGGATGCCATGGAAGGGGCTTAAAGAGCTGGAACAGCAAAGCTGATATACAAAGAGGAACACAGAAGAAGGTACTAGAGGAGGGTCAAGAGCAAAACACAGGCTTTGAAAGGTGAAATAGCTCTGATGGTATGCTATCATTGTCAAGGTATTATGCCAATGTACTGTGGTATTTGCCCCATATGTGGTGCGAGAAAAGTAAGTCAGAGGCCCTTGTCACATGGTCTTGTAATCTTGGTAACAGTTCCTTATCCTTGTGCAGTGGTGTGAAGTAAGTTGCAACTTTTGATCCGGAAGCATCGGCCTTTTGAGTCCAAGACACTTTTTGTATAATAATTAAAGTCTTTTATAGGCTGGAGACCAGAAATGGCAGAATAGCAGGAAATAGGACTCTGACAATCATTATATTCCCCTTTAAGGCCAGTTTTAAATATTATGCAAGATAACGACATCAAATTTTGTACTTGGTTGTGCAACTACAAAGTCTGGACAATTTCTGTATCAACTTTTATAGATCAGATGCAGAGGATAAGGCAATGCAGGATTTATTTCTCCCATATGCATGGTGAAGAAACAAAATCAGGGGAAAGTCATCGGCCTGATGTCAGATATGGCCTTCCATTGTGTATCACATATCCTTTCTCCATACACTCAGTTGAGATGAGTCCTTCAAAAATAAAGGCATATTACTGTCCTCTGTTCTCGATCAGATCACAGAGTTTCAACTGAGCTGTACTTCTCTACCTCAGCACTATAAATCCATCAAGTGAAGCAAGACACCACCAAGAACCTCCAAAACTATTCCTTTAAATCCTACACTGGAAGGAATTTGACAGAAGCAAGAAAGACAAACTCATCTTCAAAAGTACTTAGTAATTTTCCAATAATGAGTGGAACTTGAGTTGCATCTACAGCCTGCACACTAAGTGCTAAAAACACACCCAAGCTTATGCTTATTGTAAACACCAAATAAGCATAATAAATACCTGGAATAAGGTTTCAATAGGTGACAGTTCTGTAACACTGATTATATAGCTTCAAACTGCATTTTACTTCAGAGGCTATGTAAACAATGAATGAAAGACAGTTATTGCTGTAAACTTACAGGTATACTTAGGTGGAGGCAGGCTGGTATCTTCCCATGCTGGGGCTTTCTCACAAAGAATGTGAGCTGAACTGGAAAAAAAAGTAATGTTCCCGAAACAAGCGTCCAACAAGATGAAAGAAGAAGGGATATCTTATAGCTGTTAAATTTTCACCACCTTAAGGGACAGGTGACATATAAGGCAGAGAAAGAATCCTTCTGTATTCTAAAAATATCCACTTTCTCAGTTTATGATCCTTTGCTATTTGAGTGTTGTTTTTTTACTACCTTGCCCATTCAAAAACCACTCACTTTACATCAGACCAAGTCTGAAGACAGTGTAACAGCACTTTTGTTTAAATAGCTGGAGCTTCAAGTGAGGGTCAAGGCCACACTGTTTAAGGTATTCAACCTTGAAAGGCACTTATAAAAGAACTGAGCCAGCAGAGACTAGAGCTAAATTCAGCTCTTACCCTAGTTTTAAACTGCTTCAACTCCGTTGTTTTCAGCACAGTCACATTCAGTTTCTACTACTGTAAAGGAAAGTGGGCTCACATAACCCGACATTTGTCTAATGTCAACTGGATAACCCTAAGGAACACAAGCAGGGCCCTAAGTTAAAGCCAGCTGTACTCTTTGCTACAGGTATGTCACTTATGTGATACCTTTAGCAGACCAAGTGTTCCATCAAGTGATACGGCTGTAAATAATTTACCAGCAACTCCATAACACTTGATTAAAACCTACTGAAAGAAGATCTAATTAAATTGTCTCTGAAAGAACAGATAATTATATGATGACTGTGTAAAGGGCAGATGGCAAGTAGAAGCTCATCAGAACATGAGAAAATAATTTAGAAAAAAGGTACCTTTATCTGTATTGAGTTGTGGTGATCTCCACCTGTGTGATGCTGGCTGTTCTGGAGGTCATTCCTTCATTCTGCCTTTGGGCATGTGAAGTGACAGCAAGAGTACTGGCTGTCCTCATGAGTGGCATTTGGGCACCTGTAGAGTAAGTACCTAATCTCTTAGGCAACCAGGTTAGAAAGTGTTCATTGCATCTTTTAGTGATGAAGAGCAGACAGCAGGTAAAGTTAGGAACTGCACGAGTCACAGAACTAGCAGTCTTTTTTATAAAGGCTGTATAGAGGACTGACTGTTGGTAGCAATCAAGCCATTAATGAGTACAGTACTTAGTGGCCAATACTATATAACTTTGCAAGGTCATTAGTTTTAAAGCTGTGTATCTGCTGTACTGTGAAAGATGTGTCTTATGGATTAAAGAACAGTTGGAAAATACATTACAGGAACATAATAACTACCTTGCTGCAAATCATGTGCTTCACAGCTCACAGCAGATGTTCTCCATGCCTTTCAGCCTTTGAGGAAGAAAAGAGTTCTATTTCTTATCTCACACCCAAGAACAGACATGTACATAAACCTAACATAAAGGAGTTAAGTATAAATCTACAGTAGCCCCAAAGTTCAAATGCATATCACTCTGTTCAAGGTTTTGCTTGGAAACTAAAAACTTACTGAAGAAAATACAGACTTTTGTACTCTGTACAATGAAGTACAATTCATGAGAAGGGCATGAACCATGTGCATGCTGCTTTAACACTGTGTTTCTAGCAAGGCCGACCCAGAAAATGAGGCATTTCTTTTCCATCAGCTGAAGGGGAGGCCAGGGTAGAATCAAGGCTCATCTGTTGAAAATGTGCCTCTCTTCTCACATCTGAATGAGTTTCACTACTTAGGTCTCTCAGCTGCCATTAAAGAGAAGTGATGCTATAATCTTAATAAATACAGACTATAGCATGTTACAGACTGTTGCAGACTGCTCTACTGGTATGTCACAATGCAGGCCCTAAATCCTATTCTACAAATAGGTCAAACTTGGACATCCAGGTAACAGCAGACATGCTGTGGAGTTTCAGAAGAGACAAATATCCTGGCCTAGAAGTCATGCTTATTTCTGGGTGAGATAAATTGATACACATCTCCAGGTTGGGTCCCTGTCACTGGGCACAGTAAAACTGAGCTGATTCTTTGAGTAGCAGAACGAAGTTATGGTAAACACAGGGATTGGGCTGAGTGCAGGAAGTTGAATAGAAACTGCTCCAATATAATCCTCAATACTTTAAAAAAAGTTAGCAATGCAGACACCCAGAAGAATAGCTCTTGCCCATAGAAGCCCACATTAGAGGATGCAATACCCAAAATACATCATCCCTTCCTCATACAGAGTTCATGTCAGTCCTCAGCCACAAATGCATATTTATAGCCTAATTTGCCAGCACCTGGAAACAGGTTTCTTTTGAAGATATATTGCTAACTACCTTCCCCATTCTAAACAGCTAAGGCATAAACAAAAATGGAAATGAAAGTAACACTAAAAGATATTAAAATCAAAATTTGGCAGGTACCCAACCACACCATTTCTAGACAGATTTGGAAAACAGCTCTTCAAGTGGACAACAGTCATTAAGAAAAGAGATTTTTGCAGTCATTCACTTGGGAGTTAGCTGCTGCACATGCAATTGCAATGGCAGGGGCACTGTGATCCCCAAATTATCAGAAACCAAACAGGAAATGCTTCCTCCTTTGGGGTCAGACCCTTAGATAAAGCAAATAGGTCCTATTTCACATGAATCTACAAGAAATCCTTACGCGAAAAGCATTTGAACCCTCTTGAGAGAAAGTGTGTGTTGGGTCACCAACATGATGGGTGAAGGAGGGGTGCTCTGATAGTAATAAGTGTCATTGTTCTCATTTTACCAAAAAAATCTTCCTGTACCCCAGCAATTGCCCAAGTGACTGGGAAAGCTCATGAGAACTGAACCATCCCTCCTCAGCAGGGACACTAGCCACTGGATCAGCAGGCCTCTTTCTGCCCATGTCTCACTCAGCGTCAGATTTTAAGCTGTGAAAGGTCTCCCCATTGCTTTGCAACCTCAGAAGAAGACAGACAACAGTAACTCTTCCACTAGTTGCAGAAATGAAGGTTCAGCTTAGTCTCTGAGCTTGTCTATCCCAGTTGGAGTAAGAGAATCTATTGCTCAGAGACAGGCTTTCAAAGTAATTAAACGTGATTCTGGTGCAGCTACATGAGATCAAAGCAAAGCTATGCCATGTTATCCACGCTGATCTCACAGAAGCTGCAATCTGTTTGCAGTCAGTTACATCGGGATTGGGTGCATGCTGGTTTTTGTTAAGGGGGAAATTGTTAAACTATCTCACACTTTGAAAATAAACACTGCAAAACTCAGCCCTCTCCTTGGTGGCTCTCACAACTGCTGCTGTGCAGGTTAACTTGTAAAGTACCTTTCCCAGAATGCCTATCATTTAAGGACAGGAAGGTCATGCACTTTAGAAAGTCTTATCCTTAGACAACTCAGCAACCATCTGCACAGCAGCATGGAAACCATACTGCACTCTCCCAAGAACAGAAGGTGCTTTGGACTACTTAATATGCCAATACTGCAAAAACAGGTAGTACCAGGACTTCTTAGAGGAAAAACTCTCAAAATAGTTTTTCCCAAAGAAATGAGCATTTCTTACTGATAAATTTCAAAATCTCTCACCCATCAAGGTGGCTCTCCAACTCTCCCCATGTCCTCTGCCCCAAAGTTTGAGGCCAGATAAATCTCAGAGCCACAGCTATTTGCATTAAGGGGTTGAAGGCTCAGCATTTAGAAGAACTCTAAAGAATTCTAGCAATGCAGAAACTTGCAGTGCTAGCCGATACTGTTCCCACACCACTGAGGATTTGTCAGGAAAACTGACAAAGACCGTGTTGCTAACCCACCCTGCAAAATACAGTTTGAATGTAGACACTTCATTCCTCGCAGTATAAAGGGGCCATGCCTGGTATGGAAGAGCCCTCACATCAGGCTCCTTGTCAGGAATACAGGAAGACAGAAAGGGCTGAGCCAGCCTATTTATGTAGAGGATCCACGAGGAGCGAAGAGGAGGGGCAGGGATCAGACCATGCGTTTCCTCTGTGTTTCCCCTTCCCCCCTGCACCTTGGGTTTACAGCTGCAGGAAAGATCAAGCCAGAACTGTGCAAAATTGCTGAGTCAGGCTATCGCTGTGAGGCCTCAGAGAGGCTGTCCGCAATGCTTAAGCCAGAGGACAAAGCCTTGTGTTAAGGCAGAAAGCTGAGCAGCTGGAAAGACACTGCAGGGTAGAGACAGTCAAGGGGTATGATGAACCCACTGCAGGCACAAGCAGGATTCCCTAGGCTGAAGGTACATTGTAGAGCCCTGCCAGGGAAAGATAAGAACCAGAAGCATTTTGCATTAAGAGAACTGGAAAAAGGATGCAGGTTAACCCTAGTAGAAGGATCTAGCTAGTCCTGGCTAAGTTAGCAGAAAGTGGCCAGAAATGAGCATGGGTGCTTCTGTGAGCTCCCCAGCAGCCTGCTCAAAGCTTTCCCCAGTACAGCAGTAGTCTCTAACAATGCAAAGGATGCCCCAAAATGTGCCTCAGGCAGTTAGGAGGTCCCTTGACACCGAGTTCAGGCTCCGGCATCTCGAACACTTTCAGTCTATCTGGAAAGGGGCCTGCCTTTACCCCTGCGAGGAAGAGCCGGTATTCTGGTCAAAACTTCAGCTGCCTTAATCAGACATTGAAGTCAGTGAGGTGAGGAGTTAAAAAAAACTGGCCTCTGGAGCTAGACATTTTACATCCCTTCTCTTCCCAAAGACCTGTACATCAGGAGTATGTTAACCCTGAACTCTCCGGGCAAGAGCACCTATAACAGTGGGTGGTCAGCATGTTTCAGAGCTCTTACTGCTCAATTCCTGCAGGACCAGGCATGCCGCCACAGAGACACCTGAGCCACCAGCACTGGTTGATGCTTTGTCTCCTCAGTCTTCCTCACCCTCCGTTCCAAACAGCTCCTAGTTGCTCCACTGCATCACAAAGTTGACTACCACAGCAACGATCAAAATAATTTCTGTACGCAGCTTTAAGAAGGAATATCTTGTAGTTGTCAGCTCTGCATTCTCTTCCCTGTGCTACCACAAAAAACTGGGTACCTCAAAGCCAGATGTTAAGTTTCTCTCAATTCACCCTTCTTAGCACAACAGCTCAAAAGGACACTGAAAAATCTGTTAGTAAAATGCTACAGGCAGGATCTGCCCCTTCATTAAGGAACATGGCAAAGGCAGTTCCACTCAACTACAGAGAGAGGAGCTGCAAGGAGCACTCTAACGCTACCGCGGACTTCAGCTAAGAGCAGTGCTGCATCACCACTGCATTGCTACTGCCAAAGTACTCATTTCTCACTCAAATGAAGTGATAGACACTACTACCTTCAATTTGAAATCTTATGTTGCGAGGTGTCCATTAACTTCAAAGCTCTTCACCTCAGACCATGAATTAGTTATTCCTGGCAACTGAGGCAATTTGAGTAACACAGTAGAAAAAAATAAGGAAAGAACACATCAGTGGAACTGGAGAATGCCTTGGCAGCAGAATAGTGTTGTAGATTCAGTTTCCATAAGAATCAAAAACTAAATATTAGTGTCACCCTAGTAGAAGTATTTAGCTAGCTCTTGCTAAGTTAGCTCTGCCTCCAGTTACAGATTGGCAGATGATAACTGATAAGGCCCATTTAGTTAGACGCAAATAGGTAATTACTGCTACAGAGGTGCGTTCAACATCATTATAAAAAAACCACCTTCTCCAACAAATGCGGTCTCAGCACAAATCCAGCCAGCGTTTCGGTGCAGTAGCTAAAGACTTGGCCTTACAGCAGCTCTCCCTTCTCCCTCCAAACGTTAGTTTCCACAGACTCCACTCAAGTTGCTGGCCATGGCTGCAAATGGCCCAGGAACTTAGGGTACACTGAGAGGTCTCCCACAGAAACTCTGCCTCATTACACCCATACGAAATGCCACCAATGCAACTGTGCTTAAATCAGGCCTGTAGCAGTCAGCCAGTGGTTCTACAAATACTGTGCTTGACCCACAAAGCAAGACTAAACCAGTTTTAACACACATAATATCCTGGCTTAATACCAATGGGGATGACAAGCCCTTTGATATCTACTCTGGGGCTTCTCCAGCTTAGTTGTGTGAGCAAATGCTAAAAGTCTTTGGTGTTTGTGCTCACCTTGATTTACTTCAACACTATGACCTCCTTCCTCTTTCAGAGCGCTTAGACACCCTTGTGTTTCAAAGGAAAAAGAAAAAAAAAAAAAGAAACCTTTCTTTTTCCAAAGAGAGCAGGTTGAAGGCCTATGCAAATCTCCCCAAATGGATCAATCTCCTGATAACAATACCCATGTATTTTAGTCAGTTGTTTCCTTAAAGCAAGGGAGAATAGACAAGCACATAGCTTCCAGAATTCACTAAAATGAGGGGAAAAATTATCTGCACCTGCACTAGAAGAGTCTGATACTACTAGCTGGTGCTGGTGTGAGGCACCTGGAACTGTCTCTATGGAAATTGTGGGAGAGTTAAAAGTTTTCATAAGAAATGTTTTACTTTGTGGAAGGTTTCAGTTTTGGTCAGAAAGACAAAAGGCCTGTAAAATGAAACGTTTTGCTTGGCAGATAAAGAACAGTTTTGAAGAGGGAGATGTCTAAAAAAGTCAGGAAGCTTTAAGCAACAAAAACTTAGTACTTCTGCTTATTTCAGTGGAGCTATGCAACTGTATCCTAAAGCAGGATTTAGTCCTCTAGCTTACTCTAAAGGTAAAAAGAAGAAAACAGTGCTGTGGAAGATGAAAATTGTTGCCAGAAAATTCTCCATGCTTTAAGGATGGGTAGAGAAACAGGTGTGGAGAGGTTCTCCTAGAGCACTACAAGGCAGCCTAAGGGGCACTGAGACACATCTTCCAGTAACTGTACTTACTGACAGATCCATTTACCTCCCCTATCTAATATCTTTCAGTGGTGATGCCTTGTTGAAGTTCTCAGTCTCTGAAACATATTAATTATTTCTTCTTTCCAGTTTATTCAGCATCATTAATAACTAAAAATAAAACTTCACACTGGAATCTGCAAGCCTCAACAATAGCCCACACACACAGCAGCAATAAGAAGCTCAAGACTTCACTTCTAAATTTAGATTGCTTTAAACAGAAGTGAAAGTTCTTTGATAAATCAACAAACCCGTGTTTTAGAAGCACATAATGAGAGTAGAACTGGGCAGGAAAGTGCTTGCCTGCCCCGTTAAGCTTACTTGCAAAAGGCTTCTGAAGATTTTCAGGGACCCAGACCTGAGGCTCCTGTCTGCGTTCTGAAAACTGCGGTCAATTAGCTGTTTTGGCAGTGTCAGATCAGACCAGATCACAGCCTGGATCTGCTGCATCCCAACAAGATTCCTCAGTGTCATGTTAATCACTGCTCTAAAGTGGATCTCACAGCTTCTGCTATTAGAGCTTTTCCATTTGGGATAACTAATAATCATCATATCAGAGGCACTCCGTAGCCCCTGATCAAAGCATGATTCCTTATTCTGCTGATCAAGTGTCCTGTGATTCTTCTCTGCTTTCCCAAGATGCACACAGTACAAATTAGATTTTCTTTCTAGGCAGAAAAGGAATGACAGAGACCTGGCCTCTGTTCACTTTAAAATACATTCCTGAGAGAAAAGACAGCTATATTTTAACTTTCAAGACAAATTTAAAAGTACCAAAAGGAAGATGGAGGCAGTGGGTCTAATTCTGCCTGCAGAACCTGGAAAGCAGACAGGGAATGGCTAACGGGCATGAAGCAGCTTCACTGCAACTGTTCTCTGAGTTATACCAGCAAATATCCAGAGATGTTCTGCAGAGGATATTTGTAATTCCATTTACACTGACATTAAAATAATAACTACTATTCAACTGCCTTCAGGACAGCCACTGCCCTAACTTACAGTAAGCTAGCCTTTCCCTGTGGAGACATGCAAACACGGCGTAGCCCCAGTGGTGCGTCTCAGCAGACTTGGAATGAGTCCTTTAAAACATAAAGCATCAAGATAGATTCTCCCTACTGAAATTTAAAACTAGGACATCCTGGTCAGTGGCTTGTTTTGCACTGTGATGGGCCAGGGCATCCTTTGTCTCCTTCTAAGGGGAGGGTTCAGAAGATGACACACCTACGGAAAAAATTTCAAGGCAATGACAGGGAGTCACCAATCTTATTCTTAGACAGAAGATGCCGTGGGCCTGCAATGGGGTTCAGCCCCAGCCCTCAACACTGGCCCTCCAACCACCTCCCCAAGGATAACCAGGCAAAACACATGTTTTCTCCTTTTAGGAAAATCACTGCTGAAAAAAAAAACCACAACAGGAAGGTGTCTCTTTTTTCCCTCTCATTCATTAAAGCATGGAAAGTGTATTTGAGTCACAGCCATCTAAACACACATTCTGCATGCACTGTCTGTTACACCCCCTTCCCCGAATCACTTTTGGCTGACCAAAAGTGATGCCAGTCAAGCTACAAAATTCACAGCCCATATTTAGGTAGTGAGAGTTCTATTGAAAAGCTGGCTGCTTTTACTTGCCATCATGGCTTTACTTTGTAGGAAACAAGTAATTTTAGGTATTTTGAACGATAGCCTGGGTAACACCTGAAAAGGCTCAAAGAGAGCCAAAGGAAGTAAATATTCTGGCTTTGAGTTCTGTTTTAGTCTTTTCCACACTAACACTAATATCTTTCTATTATCATGTGCTTTGCCCACTATGCCAAACATCACAATCCCTCTGCTAGGCTAAACTGGTACACTTCTGCAGCCAGCTGCAAGCTATTTCCATCTAGTATCTCTTCCCATCCCACCACCACCCCTTTTTTTTTTTTCCTTTTTTTTTTTTTCTTTTTAAATCCTCACTCACTTCTTGGAAGCAAGAACACTAGCCAGTTTCTCATCTCCTGTGCACTTGCATAACCACATTGATTTCAACAGCAATTTAAAGCATCACTGTATAGGTCATGTTGCTAGTTGAACAGCCTTGAGCTCAGGTATGTAAATCCAATGAGATTTGCCTCTTTTATCTACCTACAGCCCCGACAGCTCAGGCTGAAGATACATGTGCTGCACTTAGAAAAAGATGAACAAAAGACATCTACTATCAGACTGGAATGTGATACACACATGCCCAGAGAGATTAGGGCCTAAACTAAGGTTTGTGTTTCCACCTTAGGAATGCTCCAGGGTTCAGTTTAAACAGCTCACACAAAAAGCAGGTTTACAGCACAGACAGTGAGCTCAGAGGCAGAACTAGCAACTGTTAACTAGCACAGGTTCAAGCACACACTACAGCTGCACCTATGATTACTTCATGTTCCTTGGAGTGCGTACAGTGGGACTACAGCTGGGCTGGGACATGCCTCTGGGATCTGTAGGTGGCACAGGAGCTCTGTGCAGCTCTGGCTTAAGGCAAAAGACATAGCTGATTACCCGTATACTTTGGTGGTTCTCAGTTGTCCTCCCACCTTATCAGCAATACAGAGTTCCTCTAGTTTAACTTCGGACTGATCCTGTCCTAGATTCTGGGGGCATGGACTACAACCCACCATCTGCCCTCACCTGAGCTATGCCAGTAAGGAATAGCTGCAGTCAAAGCCAAGCCAGATTGCCAAACTGTTTATTAATAATGTTGAGCTCGTCTTTGACTAGGTTCAGACTCCCACCAAGAAGCAGGAGTGCCCACGACACTTCTATGCACAATTGCTCACAAGTTATGTCTTGGAAGAACTACCCATTCCCCTTGGAACAGGTGTGTTTCCAGACTCAAAGAGCTTCTGTTCCACTGTGCTGCTGGTAGTGTTGACTGTGTGGGAATACTCCACGGGAGTGATAAACGAGCAGGGAGGGAAGACTAAGAGATGTCTGAGTCAGTATCTCTGGGTGGTGTCATCAGTACATCATTCTGTGCCTTTCACCACAGCAGTAATCTAGCCAATACATTCTCTAATCCCCAAAACAGTGAGAGACAGCCAGGCTTGCTTTCGTTACAATTTTCCTTTTAGTAAAAATAAATAAATAATTCCATATGGGCTGACAATAACAATAATAAATTTTAGCCTTAATGAAAGGTGAGGATTTATCCCTCGAGCATCTGAAAGATTACATGGTCTATGCTAGAAATATCATTTTAAGCACAACTATTCCCTAAATAATTTGGTGTGACTGTCACATGACTTCTTTTGTTAAGTGTTCCTATTTATGAACAAGAACAGGTGATAAATTTGTGTACCACCATGCTGACTCATAGCTGTAAATTTGTCACTAGTATGCAACTGTAACATTAATCGGGGTTTTCCTTGTGTAAAATGCAGTTAACAGCTAGCATTTGAACTTGAGTAGCCAACCAAGTTCTGCTCAGGTGGTATCTGTGCAAGCTTGGTTACATCCATGAGTTTAGCTAGATACAGCTGAAATTATAGTCAGGCTACTTCACTGATTAGATCAATTCTGAACATGCAATAAGCATCAGAAATCGTATGCGGAGACTGAGGCTTGTCTGGCACGACAGACTGTAGGTTCCTGTTACTGTGTCGAGGCACGTACGTACAGAGGTCTCAACTCCGGGCTCTGCTGAAATTCTTTATTGGAATTCAGTTGCTGAAAAGGGTCTCCAAGCTGACTCTGAATGAAGATGAGCGGGAATAATTCTGTTTTAACATAATCCAGTGACCACACAAGCAGTCTTAGAGAGACAAAGGCAGCACAAAGCCTTACTCTGATACTTCCTTTCTTGTTTCCTAATCAGTACATTGTAGAATCCAACCCAAGGCGAGAAGTACATACAGGCCTTGACAGAAAAGTGAAGAGAGGTCCTTGTTGTATCTTCATCTTGATGATAGCCTACTCATCAGACCTCGTCCTGGAAACTCCAGATAAGTTAAAACACTGCTGCTGACTTTTTGTGTCAACATTTATACAAAAATCAATGGTAGCAGATGAGCTAAATTCTATTACGATGTGCAAATTCTGATCATATACAGAGACACATTGTCACAAAAAAAGATGATGTCTACAGGCTTGATAATAATATATGGTTCTCCCTCCTTCCAAGTCAAACAGAATCTCTGTTGAAGCCTATCTTATACAAACAAGCACACAAATTTAGGAAAAAAAAAAAAAGAGAGTCCTACAATGAAAGAAGACACCTTTAAGAAAAACAAATGTGTTGCATATATGCAAAAAGTAAGATGAAGTAAGAGACTTTCTTCTTCTCTTACATAAGACCTGCTGGAAAAGGAAGTCTTTTCAGCTGAACAAGGTTCATAAACATGTGGCTACAGGTTGCAGTTTGGCCTGAAAAATTCACTACTCCCACTACTTCCAATTTACAAACACACGGTCTTCCTTTCCTTATGCATACCACATGCCCAACTTCCAGTCTGCAAGTTTGGACGATTACAATTTCTCTTCCTCTCCTCTCATGCCTCCCCCCATTTTCAAAACTTTTGTTTCTGCTTAGAGATTGCTTGGTAAGAGATAAGCCTTTTCTAGCCAAATTGCCAAATGAATCAAGATAATGCCAAAACAAGTTCTAACATATTTAATCTACAGGTATCATTCAGCCAATATGAAAGACTGATTTGTGGAGTAGCAGACTTACTTGTGACATAGCAGAGCTGGAGTCAGGCTTTCTGATCTGGTGTTATATTTTCTGGAGGTGCTGAACAGAAGACATTCCTGAGGAAGAAGTCAAAGTGATCCTTGTGCATGGGGCCGAGAGCATCTCTATCACAGACATGGTCCAGCCAAAGAGCAACGAGGACAGTTTTTTCTTAAAGAGCAGGCAGATCTTCGCAATGCGTGCTACCACCCTACCCTGACACTCCCACCATAACCAGTTTGGAGGCAGCTTCCATGCCAGAAACACTGCAGTTAGGTCTTAAGATGTAAGAACAAAGGTAGACAGAAAATACATCTGCAATCTAAATACACTCTAGGTCTCAATTCAGCCTGGTCCTGGCCTCATCTTTGCTGCAGTTAAAAGTGGTGGGGGCTGGGGGGGGGGGGGAAGTGTTCCACCTAGCCTGGTAATTCCCACCGTTTACCAAACCAGCTATGCTGTTTCCAGCAGAAGAGATCAGAAGAGACTGACAAACCACAGGAACCTTCCCTGTGGCCAGCACATAGGACTGTATTCTCCTCCTCACCTCTAACACTACAGCTCAAGCCAGTCTGTTGGAACTTTCATGTGCTTCACTACAGATGTCAAACCTAGTCCCATTATCAGCTTCCTAGCCAGAGAAATTAATCCAGAAAGATACTGCTTTTACAAAGAAATACAGCTAAAAATAATACACTTCTAACTTTACAAAACCAATTTAAGACTCATGCAAGGGATTACTGTAGGGACAGAGTTAAAGACTGACAGAGTTGTTTCTTTCCAGGGATGCTTGGAAGCAACATTGGATGCTCACCACATGGCAAGACATTTTTTGCTCTCTTACTTATGGGTTAAAATTACCATTATTTTCCATCTCAGTTTTGTAGTTGACTTGAGGAGTGAGTAAACCTGCTAGGAGAGAACTGAAAGCAAGCCATATACCAAAGCATTGGGTAGAAAGAAAAACACTTAAGCACTTACCCGTCAGAACATATAAAACTTTAAAAAAAAAAAAAACACAAGACCTTGTGGCATCAGAGAACCTACTCTGCTAATAACCAAACTAACACAATCTACTTTCCACTACAGGGAAACTCCCTGCCCTTCTAAGAAACAGCCTTCCTACATGTGAAACAGGGTCAGCTCATGTAACACATCTACACTCAACACATTATTTGCAAGCAATTCCCACAGCCCTTTCATTGCCCCCCTTCTTTCTGTATTACAGAAAATTCTCCCTGCACTCATTTGAGCTACCAGGAGTGCTTATCTTTACCTGTCAAGGTCCCAGTTTGAAATCCTTATCTACCACATGCTTTATTTTGAGAAGACCTTATACACAAGAGGAATGAGGAAGGACTTAAGGCATTTCAGTAAATTGGGAGGGACATAAGCATGCACTCAAATACCTTTAGTTAGGTTGATGCTCTTGACTTTGAAACACACACATTATGAATCACGTGGTATACATGACAGCTATCTAAGCTGTGAACAGGCACAGTGTGAAGTGGTGCCAAAAGGACCAAGCTAGTATGTCTAATATAAAAATAAAATAACCCAAGCATTTAGATGAATTTGCACTGGTGTTTTAGGCTATTGATTCCATTCACATTACAGCTACTTTCTGAACTTTACTTCAGGGCTGTGCTAACCTTGGGATTAGAAATGGCAATGAGCATGCACTGCTGTCTGACCTGCACTGATACAGAGTTTAGACAGCCACGTCCACCTGACAGCATTCACCCCCATTCACGAGTGGTCTGAATGCCTGTGGTTCACTGATATAGAAGATTGTGTTCAAGGAGATAACCCTTCACCTGTTAAGTTCACAGTTTTGATACCAAAACTAGACATTACAGAACTTTCAGAGATGTATGAGCTATATACAAATTGTATTATGGAAGCTTCCCTGCCTTTTCATCCTTTGAGTAAAAACAAAAAGTGAAATCAGTAAACTGATTTTTGACTCAGTATATTGGACTGTCTTCAAATCACACGTGCAGCCTTGGATTTGGCCTCAGGAGCTACTTCTTCAACTTCCAGAGTAAAGTCCCCTCCCTTCCCAAACTAGTACTTCTGGCTTCCAGTTTGCTACTTTTATCTACCTCATGTTTTATCATTTCCTCGTGGCTATGCTACACAGTTCACCAGTCACACTGATGCAGCTAAGTTTTCATAATTCTTTTTCCATTAAAAAGTTTCTGCAGAAGAACAGAAGACACGTGCAGGTTCAAATCCAAAGTACAAATGAGGCTTGCAGGCCCAGCAACCATACCCCTAGCAGACACTAATCACGATCCACGGAGCCATTCTGCAACTCGTCAAGGCCATGGAGAGAACCACAGCAGGCACTGGAGACCTCCGAGCTCGTAGCTTCTGGTTAAACTACTGACTCTTGAGGAGTTGCCTACAGTCTGCACAGAGCCGCGCACCACAGTCAAACCATCAGTAACACTGGCTCTCTGCAGTATCAGAGCACCTGTCTCTACTGATGCGATCCAATAAGCAAATGCACATGACCACACATGCATTTCTGACACATTAACCAAGGCACAGTAATTACGCCCCGTAATGCCACAGGCTGGCCACCTGGTACTTGAGACAACACGACAGCCCACCACCCTCTGGTGCACCACGGGAAACTGCAGCTTAGGGAAGTAAACACAGACCCTTGTCTCCTACAGTCTGGTTCTCTGCTCTGCGTCTGTAGACAAACCTACTGCAGACTGGCGCAGAGTTAAGCATAAGACTCACACTATGCTTGACAGCATGTATTTTGGTACAGGCAACTGAACAGGGCAAAGGGCACGGAGTCTATATCCATGCCCATAGCTTTACATGTTGGCAGAGATCCAGTACTTGGTTGAATTCCCAGAGAAATTATATACTGGACTGTGCATCAAAGGGAATTTTTTCAGGTAAGATTTTTTCTGATCAAAAATTTTATCATCAGTGAATGCGGCACCCGTTTCTTTAAGCAGGTAAATGTTTAAGAGGAATGCATGCACACACTCGACAACTATCACTAGAAACAGCTTTTGTTGCTCTAAGAAGAGCCTGAAGATGATAGCAGGTCTTTATCCTTTGTGAATAAAGATTTCCTTTTAGATCAGGTCCACCAGCAAAATACTGATGATCATTTTCCAAAGTGATGCTGACAGACATTGTTTGAGCATTAAGGCCATCAGTAGGGTTGCCAAAAGCCTACATAAACATTGTTTTATAAAGAATAGCTTTTTGAACGCTGTTTGGAGGTGGCAGGAGGAAAGAGTGCTACAAATGTTAAAAAAAAAACAGAACAAAAAACCCCACAAACCAAACCAAACAAACAAACAACCCACAAAAAAGGCAGAGGAAGAGAAGGAAGAACGATAGATTTCCAAGAGGTTGTGCCAAAAGCTACCTACCACCTATTGTTTCCCAATTTTTTTCCCAACCTTCATTTCTCATGTGATGGATGCAGCATATATATTTGTTACAGTTACACTGTTGTAATGATCTTTCTCCCTACAGGCCCAATGTTCTAACTCCACAGCCTCCAGCATCAGGCTAGAGAAAAGGACCATTAGCCTTTACATGGAATTTCTGTCAAAGAAGGGGGGGATTGCTTACTCTGCATAGAGCAACACTACCTGCACACACGGTAAAAGGAAATGTTATTTATGTATCTAAAGGTCCAACAAACTAAGCAAAAATAAATCTACAGTCCCTTTCTAAATACTTGCACAGACCCATGTACAGATTCAGCCCTTCTATGAAAGCATCACAACAGCACATGTTTTGCGCTTAAAGAGTTTCATATAATCTCTCTAAACAGCAAAACATCTCTCCAACCTGGACCGTGATGCTGTTTGCCAGCCACACCAACGGCGTGAAAAGGAGGATCAGATTAGATCAGTGAAACCAAGCCAGGGACAGAGAGACAGGCCTGGAGCAGAGGGCAGGAACCATCAGAAGCAAACACCAAAGACCTGAGGGAAAACGTGAGTCTACCCAGCCTCCCGGGACAAGCGATGTGG
Organism: Gavia stellata; assembly: GCF_030936135.1. Lineage (NCBI taxonomy): Eukaryota > Metazoa > Chordata > Aves > Gaviiformes > Gaviidae > Gavia > Gavia stellata. The sequence continues at coordinate 12,085,632 of NC_082618.1, read as the reverse complement.
GACCCACCTTCTGCTAGGGAGCCTCAAGGCACCTCTGGTCCCCACCTCACACGGCATCTACCTTCACAGGGACATCGGAGCCCAGCTACAGGCCCCAGGGCCGCGCAGCGGGGCGGGGGGCAGCGGAGCACGACCGCACGCAGCTCCCACTCCCCGCGAAGCCGTCTGACAGCCCGGGGCGCCCCACGCCCGCCCCGCCACCGCGGGACGCGGCACCCCACGGGCCTGCCCAGCGGCTCCCCCGCACCTGTCCTCCCCGCCCGCTCTCTGGGCGCACCCTCTCTTCTCCTCCAGCACCACGCTCCGCGGGACCCCCTTCTGGCGGCGGAGGGCTGGGCGGGGGGCCCTGCCACGGCCAGCCTGGCCCCACAGCCCGGCTGGGGAGGGGGCCGACCCCCTACTGACAGGGCTGCAGGGGGCCGGGGGTCCTTCCCCTCCACGTACACCCCCACATCTCCCTCCACCCGGGGAAGGAGGGAGGGAAGGGGGCGCCTCACGGCCCAGGCACCGGTGAGGGCGCGCGGACCCCGGTGCTGAGGGGAAAGGGCGCCGGGGGAGGGGGCAGGCCCCGGCGGGGGGCAGGCCTCGGCCCCCGGCTGTGAGGAACAGGCACCCCGGGGGGCGGTAGCGGGGCTCCCCTCCGGCCCCACGGCGGCCGCAAAGCCCCGTACCTCCAGGGTGCGGATCTCCTGCTGGGTGAGGTCGTTGGACGCGGCGCACTTCGTGCGGAGCCCGCGCAGGTTGGAGAGCGAGATGTCGATGAGGTCCTGCAGCAGCCCGCACTGCTGCAGCGTGCTCCGCACGGCCGGCAAGCCCCGCGCCGCCGCGCCCGCCCGGGGCCCCGCGCCGCCACCGCCGGCCGCCGCCTCGCCACCGCTCCGCTCCTTCCTCTCCAGCATGCCGGCGGCTCGCAGGGCAGCCGCTCTATCCATTCCTCGGCATCAGGGAGGCCGGGGAGGAGAGGCGGCGGCGGGGGGAGCAGCAGCGAGGGAGGGCGGGCAGCCGGCGGCTCAGCTCCGCCCCGCCTCTCCTCTCCGGGCAATTACCGCGCATTAACATGCACGCCGGCGAGGCACCGCGGGCGCGGCCGGCCCGCGCAGGCGGCGGCTGCTCCGCCCCTTCGCCTCAGCCTCTCAGCGCCCGGCTCAGCGCCTCCCTCCGCCCCCCTCAGCGCCCGCCTCAGCCCCTCAGCGCCCGCCTCAGCCTCCCTCCGCCCCCCTCAGCGCCCGCCTCAGCCCCTCAGCGCCCGCCTCAGCCTCCCTCCGCCCGCCTCAGCCCCTCAGCGCCCGCTTCAGCCTCACTCCGCCCGCCTCAGCGCCTGCCTCAGCGCCCGCCTCAGCCCCTCAGGGCCCGCCTCAGCCCCTCAGCGCCCGCCTCAGCCTCCCTCCGCCCGCCTCAGCGCCCGCCTCAGCCCCTCAGCGCCCGCCTCAGCCTCCCTCCGCCCGCCTCAGCGCCCGCCTCAGCCCCTCAGCGCCCGCTTCAGCCTCCCTCCGCCCGCCTCAGCGCCCGCCTCAGCCCCTCAGCGCCCGCCTCAGCCTCCCTCCGCCTGCCTCAGCCTCTCACCGCCCGCTCAGCCCGCCTCAGGCCTCCCGCAGGTATGTCGGGACTTGCAGCTCGCCCTAGAGGAGCCCCCGGCACCGGTCCACTGAAGGAAAAAGGGTCGGGGCAGCGCTGGGCCTGGGCAACACAGCCGGAGGTGTGAGGGCCCGGCTGGCGGGTGCAGCCTGTCGCTGTGGGTGAGGGGCCCCGCCAAGCCCCTCGCGCCTCTTGGCACTGGAAAGAGCGCAGTGCACAACACGAGGAGGCGCGTCCGTGTGTCTGCAGACGTTAAATGCCACGAGGACCTGAAGGTCCGGAGGTTAAAAACAGCATCAAAATGGCGTTGCGTGTGTTCAGCCCCGTCCCACAGAAGCCCCTGGTGCGTTTCCGGATGGGGTGGTCTGCTGCGGCCATGGCACAGCCGGAGCCGTTGGGGCTGGAGCCTGTGGCGTGGTGTGGTTACAGAGTTCGCTGACACTGGTGACGGCTGTGCCATTACACCGGCACAAACCACGTGCTAGCTATAAACAAGTCACTTCCTAAGGCCATAGAGAGTTTTCCCGAAAGACCCTTCCCCAAATGTTCTGTAAATCGATCAGGTACATGGTTTTTTTGACGTAAACATTTACTTAGTAAAGAATAAGTACGGGCCTAGTACATGAAGTGAGCATTATTATAAACAACTTTTAGTGACTATAAACACCTGAGTGCAGTAGTCGTATGGGTTCATTCATATAATGAGTAGGAGGGAACTTTATGGCCTTATGGAACCACTGTGGTTTCAGCTTTCCAAATGGAAACACTAGAAAAATCGTACAGGTAACTGCATTACAGGTGCATTTGGCAGCATATCCTAAATGTCTGATGGACTCGCTCAGAACTGAGATGTCGGTGCAGCAACCATGCATCTCCCAATTGTTAGAAGAATTAGGACTGTTCCATCTGATGTGAGGGATCCAGAAAGGCAATTTGGTTGTAGCCTGCTGACAGAAGAAGATAGCCTCCTTAATTTGACACCAGATTTTAAAAGCTAAAATTACATCTGAGCCACATGTGGCAATACAGAAGAGAGTTTTATAAAAAAAAAAAGGGGGGGGGGAAACAATATGAATATAGGACATGAGGCAGTGGAGCAGGGCAAATCAGCTGACACTGAGCTGTTTTTCTCATGGTTAGATGGATACTGGTATCCACATCATTAGTTTGTGTGCATTTGCATCAAGTAGTGTGGCATATGCCGTTTAGTAATTTTCTTAAGAATGTGCGTCAGGTTAAGTATTTGATTTCATTGTCGTTATTCACATGCTGTAAATTTCATATGCACTAAGGGCTTTGCTGGATTAGGCTTTAATTAGTTTGCCATCTGATGAGGCCTGTGGTTTTGGGAAAGTAACTTATTTTGCTTATTACCTCTGTATTTCTGGCCTTGTGAAACAGTCTTTATCTACTCCCTCTCCTCTTAGGAGCACTGGAAGTTTAGCACTGGAGATTTTAGTTTGTAGGACTGACAGACTGAAATCCTCAAATAGAGGTGACCGTGGAACTGGGAAATATTATTAACAGGGATATTATTCTTGTAGACATTCTCAGTATACCCACCTGAAAACATCCATTTGCTAATAGACAAGAAACTGAGTGTATTGCATAAGAAAGCAAACTAGGAAAATTGTGGGCAGTGCATCACAAGATACTTGGCATTCTCTGCAAGTGTTTGTGTACCACGTTGGGAGTGCCGGCCTCATTAACTGGCTGCCATAAGTGGGCAGCATTCCAGTCCCAGCATACAAGACTGCCCTCCGGGCCTGCATGGAAAAATGTGCTGACTAAACACTCCATACGCACCATGCATTCATGTCCCTGCTCAGCATTGCTCGCTGGCTCACATGTTCGTGGGGCCATCGCGTTCACAGCAGAAATGGGGAATCTCTACGTGCTCTTCTGTGGAAGCAGATTACACGCAAGTGAGCTGCTCTCATTCCAGCTAGCTGCTTTGACTCCGGTAGCAAGGCTAAAAGAAGAGGCAGAGCTACGCACACTGAACCACAGTGGAACCGTTGTCTTACTCCGCGATGAACCCAGAGCTGGTAGCACAGGACTGCAACCTTGGGTGTCCCACAGAGTTGCAGTCTGCGTCATCCAGGGTGACCACTGAACAGAAGTGATGCTGAGATACCAGCAGCAGACATTTGTGGACATGGGGGTGGGGAGGGAGTGTAATTTTTGTGATATCATGGGTGAGGCCAGCAGGATTTCACAGGGAGTGTATCCCTTTTTCCAGATACACAAAAACAGCTGTGACAGAGCATCCCCATATACTGTTCTTTTGATGATTCTATTCAACTGTTACACACATTTGTGTTACGGTCTTTATTTAATTCCTTAAACACGCTGTGTGTTTGTGCCTAGTGAGTCATATTTCCCAGCATCTTGCATCTTGTACAGACAATTTAAAATCATACCATGTTGGTCCTGTTGTGATTTTTTCACAGTCTTTGCCTTGAAAACAAAGATACAGAAAGAAATGGAAGGAAAGCATGTCGATTGGCAACTCAATTCAGGTTGCTGTTTCACCACAAACTTTGTGTGTAATCTTGATAATTTAAGTTGTTTGGAATCACAGCTCTCTGTCTATAAGAAAAGGGGGATAAAAACACTGCTTTATCAGAGGTTTTGAAAAGAGAAATACAGTGGCTGGGCAATGCTGGAAGGACCATGTGAGCACACTGAATGAGCTGTTTTGCCCAGAGATTCAGGGAAGTAACATTTTTCATGCTGTACATTATAAATCTATTGATGCACTTGTTAGGACTTTTTCTTGAATGTACAGTGTATGTGTGGTAGACGTAAGAACTGTATTCTGTAGAGGAAAACAACCACTTTCTTCTTGAATCAGGGGGACCACAAACAAATTGTGTACTTCATTCCTATGTGAAGTGTACAGTGGCCTTTTTGCATATCAAAAGACAACAGTAGTTTGGAAAACAAAAATAAAACATGGACTGCCTAAACTGGATCAGAGAAAACTGCTAAATCCTTGGTTAAGCCACTGACCTAAGAACTGAAAGGATTTCTCTTCCCCACTGCCCCCCATATCTCTTGCCCACACATACCAAGTTCTCTGGGACAAGAATTTTCCTTTGCTAACTACCACAATAAAGTCCTAACCTTGCTAATCACCTCCAGGAAGTCCTGCCCTATAGACCATATCAAGGGTCTTCAGCTCAGTAACACAAGCTCGCTGGAGAAAACAAAGACCTTTTGCTTTTTTTTCCTGAAGAAAGAAAAGCACTGAGGCATTTCACATGCTGCTTTTATGAAAAGCTTCTATTACCTTTTTAGCTAGCTTGCCCCAATTTCATTCAGCTATCACAACACTGAATTTGGATGATGAGACTGAATTACTCTATTTGATATGTTTAACACATAATAGAAACCTGTTTTAGGAAAATGCAGTGTTGGGATTTGAAGAGCTGAAACGTTAGGTGTTTCAGATAAAAGAGGCCTTTATTATTCATGATTTTCCCCTCAAAGGCTTCCTCCTACACAGACAGTAAGAGTATTCCTTTCTCATTGCACCGCAGCACAATAATACACAGTAGTTCTGGCATGCTTGTCTGCTATGAAGTTGAGAAACTTAAGTCCTATTTTTAGACATGCTGCTGGATGTTCTTTTTAGGATATACAGAGGAAGTGAAGATGGTGACATGGTGGTCATGGAGCAAATCCTCACCATTTTCCCTGGTTTAAATATCTCCATTGCTTGCAATGGAGCCAAACCACCAGTTTAAGATTTGGCCTGCACCACTAAGAAAATTTTTAGTGTAGGTCCACTTCTTCCACAGACTTTTCCTGCTCATCTGCCCATTTGGTGAGCCTTACGCACAAATTACAGTAGAGGCCACCTTGGGCAGGTGAAACGCCCACTCCTTTCTGTCTGCTTATTTTTTCCTTCTTTTTTATCACCTGTCATGAGAGAACCCAGGAATTTAATAGGAGTCTTCTGCCATTTAAAATGGCAAGGTCAGAAGCAAGAGATGGAACAGCAAATCCACAGGTTTGACAGTACTATATACCAATGTGACAAGAAACTGAGCTGTATGCTGAGAATAATGGAGAAAGAGATGTGAAAATTAAATATTACTGTTGTTCTTAAAAATCATTTTCATGGGTGAGGAAAAACCATTGCGCTTGGGCAATCTAAGAGGAGCAATTCTTGCTCCACAAATGGAGGACACAAGAAACTAGCTGTGTAGCTACACTCAATATTTTCTGTAGACAGGTCGACAGAAAGGAACTTCGAAATGGGACTGGAAGGAGGATCATTGGAGTGATGTGTTTGTCTTATAAGACCTCACCTCCTGCAGTCACGTGAGTAAGCAAGAATTGCAGCTGTTACAGCAACCAAAAACTTTCTAGCTTTAAGAAAGCTTGAATATACAAATTTTAATAGTCTATAAAACAAATAAAAAAACAACATTTATTTTTAGAAAAATCTCATGGGTTTTGCAGTCTTGCTTTAGCATTAGCTGTGTTTTAATAATGCTGCCTTTTCTCTGCTATTTATCACCAGTCTATTCTGTTTAGACTATAAACTGTTTCAGGCAGGAAGTGTCCTTTACTCTGCTTGCGCTGCAATGCCTGAATCTCAGCTAGAAGCCTCTAAGCTCTTCTGTAACGTAAATACTAAATAATGATAGTCACAGAGGACTTAGCCCCCACCCCACTTGGAGGCCTGCCAGCCTGCGGGGTTTGTTCTAGCAGCAGACATGCCAACAGTGAAAAGTGACAAATTTTGTTGGCGAAAGATATTCATAGGTCTAACAACGATAAGAAACACCCGCCTCTAAAAACAGAGGCTTATGTCTCTCTGAGGATAAACACACCCAAGATTGACTCATGCTGGCATAATCCCCTTGTGCAATTTGTATATTGGCAATAGATGTGTGTGAGGCAAAAAGACAAATATTTGGTTAATAAAACAACACAGGGATAATAAAAAATAATTAGGCAGCTTTACCTCTCAAAACACTGCAGCAGGTGAGCTGCTGCTTTTCCCCTCAGACAGGCATACCCATCCCTGCAAGCAGAGCTTCCTCATGTTTGTTTTATCTGCAGCAAAATAACCAGTCTATTTGGTTAAATGTTGTAAGAGTAAAAGTAATAAATAAATAAATACGTAAAGTCCAGTAGCCCACAGTCTGGCAAGGGAGGGGGTATATACTGTGGTAGAAAAAGCAGGCTCATATTCCACAAGAGAGCTTTGTCAAGTGTATTGCATAAGGGGATTACAGCCCTGAGTCTGAAACATGGCTGAAGGTTTTAGTTGTTTTTGCTGTTACCTCTGTCATTAGCACGCTGCCGAACTGCATCACAACAGCCCCTCTTTCATCTGTGTGAAAAAAGGCTCAAGGTCTATCATTACATTTTTCAGAACTATTAGCTTCATTTCCCCAAGCCCTTTCTTGTTGTTTTGAATAAAGGGAAAGGAGTTGGATGGGTTAATCATCTATTCACATAATACCCTGTGCTCTTGGCTTCGTTTGATGTGACAGGCCTATAGAAAGGGCATGAGTCTAGATTCTGCTGTGCACGCCCTCTGTAAGGCTTGTCCTGCACTCAGAGTTTTGGCAGTTTAGTTATGTTGATTAGCAAAATGAGAAAAAACTCCTCATGTCCCTGTGTGCTTCTGTCAGCAAAACTCTGACTCAATGCCAGTTTTGCTGGCAAAAGGAAAAAAAAACCCCAAACTTTTCCTGATGCAGCCTATTCTGTGTGGAGAGAGATTTTACCACCCGTTCTCATGCTGTTCTGTGGGAGGCCTCACTTCCAGTTCTGCAACCCTTCTTCCACATCTGCATGTGCAGTGCCTCAGAAGTGGGGTGGCCACATGCATTCCTCAAGCAATTCATTATGTCTCTCATCACATACCTAGCAAGAAGGCTGACCTGGGATCAGCAGGGCCTGCTGGATAATCCACATCCCTTTCCATGGGAGGAGCAGGACCACAGAGACCACTAGATCTAACATCCGCATTCTTCCCGAGATTCATCTGCACCTCTGATGTAGCTGCATCCCTCCATTGTGCATGATGGGACCTGGGAGGAGCTATTGCCATCTTCCACTTGTGAAACACCTGTGAAGTTTCTTTCCCTTAAGCATTCTTGTGCCCGTCTTATGGCTCTCAGTTATGTAGTCATCTCTGGGGAGAGCCTGAATAGACTACCGTATCTGTTTTAGAAGAGCTGCAAGAACCCCGCAGTAGATAAAAATGGAAGGAGCTGGCTTTCACAGCTTTCTTAAAGTTGAAACACTGTAAACCAGGCTGGGCCAAATTATAGTAGTGGAGGATCGGCCCAAATGCATCTGATTGGCATTGCGTGTTGAGTTCCTTCATAGGTGGAATTCTGCAAGCAACTGCCTGTGCGTTCTGGTGTTCCTCCTGGCTTCTCAGCCTGCTCCTGCTCTACTGAATCAGGCTCTTGGAGACCAGGTCTATAGTCTAAAGGAAACTTGCAACATTATTATGAATATTTAAAAACTCAAGCCTGTGCCCTACAAAAAACTGGCTCAGCTGTAAGTCATTACAGTGATGATAATAGAAAGGACATTTTATTAGCCTATCAATCATGCTAGCTCTTGATGAGTTGAGAATTAATCTGCAGAAGGAAAAGCAAACACAGATCTTTTGTTCCTTGCAATTCAAAGTCCTTTGAAATCAGTGTCTTCCCAGTCAGTAAGTTTTGGATTAGGTCCTCACTCCACCTTCCTTTCCCCTGTCCCTACAGTACCATGAAAATTCAGGCTGTTTCACTTCACTTCCTTCCTCTTCATAAAATGTCTAATAATCAGCCATCTGGTGTCCAAGATGCCTTGAGTATTAGGGCATTTCCTTTATCCAGGGGAGGCTCGTGAGAAGAAAGATAAATGTGTTCATGACCCATCCCTGCTGCGTGCTGATTAGGGTCTGGCATTTTTTCTTTGTTCACGATGATTACTGTAGCGCTAAGTTGTTTCGTAGAGAAACATATTTAAAGGGAGAATCTTAGTTTCTGGTCTAGCAGATTTCATGACATTACTTAACTATTCTTAATTAGAATTCTATATAACAATATAATACCTGTAATATATGTTAAAGGCAGAGTGGGATTTTGAAGGGAAGAGGCAAAGGGAGATCTGTAGAAAATGCTGTATGTCCTGAAGAACCGCAGTCTGGATTCATTCTCATTTTAATTCTGGGTCACAGTAGCTCCCTGTTTTTCAGAACTAGCTAAAAAACTTAACCCCTTCCTTCCATTCTGTATGGCAGACTAGTAGCCAGAGACCCAAAGCTGCAATATAAACTGTGTGCAGGGCTCTGTTCAAGTCAGTGACAGTCTCTGGGGAACAAGGGTTCTGTGTACCATGCTGTATAAAACTGGGTCAGGTCTCAAGGTAGCCAATGCAGTGAGATTCAAGTGTAAGAGGAAAACATGAAGGGCACAGAGAAACTGACAGAGCATCCATGACACTGGACCATTGCATTTTTTTAAAACAAAGCCTGGAGGGAGAGGGCAAGTCAGACTAAAATGAAAACAGAAGCAGCAGGAAGAATCTGCCATCTTAGCTCTTAACTAGAAGGCAAAGAAAAGGACTACCCCTTTTATTTTATGGTGACCTGTAGGACAAATTCTTGACATAAAGGAGGGTTGTGGCTTGATTTGTGAGCCCTTGGGAGTTGCAAATTTTTTGTTGCCTTGACTGTGGTAGCATGAAGAGGTGCCAAAAAGGTACTGTTCATATTCACAGAATGATACTCCCTTCCCATTAGGGTGTGGACGGTCACTAGACATTTGCACCAGGAGTCTTCACTTGATGGTATGTTTATAAATAGTAAACAATTTTGGTTGAAACGAAGTTTGTCAGGTGAAAGAGAAAGAGAAGTAAGAAGAGACGTCCTTAAAATACCTTTAGGCTGTTTCTGTACACCTTCGTTCTCAACAAACAAATATTTATAACTTTTTTTTCTTTTGAAAGTCATCTTTAAGGGCATGTACTATCCAAATCCCTGCTTGAACTCTGCATACAGTTCAGACTGTGGATCATAGTAGTCATATATTTAAACTATTTAGTGCATCCATGAATTAACCAGCTAATAGTATACATTAGCATGAGTGCAAGAAGTAATAAGATAGCCTAAACTTGCTGTGCAAGACTATGCAAAACTTCCTTTAAATGGAAACATTTGTCTTGGTCAGTGTAAAGAGCCAGGGCTTCATGCACATACTTAACTTCTCACACAGCAGATGGTCACTGCCCAAACTACTCATCAAGCACAAATGTACATGCAGATAAATCTTTTTCTGATGATGCTACAGAAAATAGTGAACTGCATATTCTGCAGTCTACTCAAACACAGTAAATCTCTTTATAAAATCCAATGGGCATAATTTTTACATTAACATTTGACTTAAGTTTCTCATTTTGAAAGCATACCATGGTAGAAATGCTCTCCATTTTGGTTCAGTGGTTATAATGTATGATATTCCTAAACATGTAATCATGATAACTGGAATAAAGTCTCATAGAATAGACCATTTCAGACAACTAGAGGCAATTTAAAACCATATACCCAGAAGGCTGACTTTTGATCCCTTAGGTGTCAAAAAGCCTTTGAGCTGTTTGTGCCGACATTTTTACTAACCTTTTTCCTGCAACAGGCACTAGCAGACACTGTTAGTCAGTTACATTTACAATTGATCATTTTAAGTGCTTCATGGTTCCGCTTCAGTGCTATGGAACATTCTGGGGAGGCAGGATGGGTAAGGTCTAGACAATCTGAAATCCTGGGCTGTAAAACTGAGATGTGTTACGTTATAGCTCCTGATACTGGCCCTGTCTCAGCCAAGATTTTTGAACACGAGTTGTCGTGCTAAAGTCAGGCTTGGAGATACACTTCTGTGTCTTGCTGAATCAGGACACATACATAACAAGGTGATTTAGAAATCCACGTCTGAACTGATTCTCATTTTGCAGTGGTCAAGCTTTTATTCCTGAGCTCCATTCTACACCTTTGGTCTGGTGTGGGCACGCTGCAGTCCCACTGCAATCTCAGTGCTGCAGTCCCGCTCTTCTGCCTGCTTTCCAGCAGAGAGGAGCATAGCCTGCTGATGGGGCTCATACAGATACCTGGGATGGGTGGCATTGCTCCGATTTTAGGAAAATCTCCTTAGACAGAAAGTCCTAGAATGCACGGCCTGTCTCACTACACTGTTCCTGTCAGTAGCTGCTAGTGTGGTAGGGCTCAGCTGCCCCAGCTCTGCACAAATGCACACTCTAATCTTGCTGATAATGTCTGGAATGGTCATGGCCGGTTCTTGTCAGCATTTGAATTCAGTCTCTTGGTTTTCTGCTAACTCTTCTTCCTCAGTTTCCATCACAATCATCAACTTTCTCAATAACACCATCTCTGGAAATCGTTTGCACCGGAAGCAAGATAAGCAGAACATGAATGCTAGCAGGAGCTGAGCCAAACTTTTGAAAATTCTGGCTCTCGCCCCACAGCACCAAATAGGAAGCCCTTTGCATTCATGGCAGACAAATGTACAGGAAAGGACAAAGTAAACCCTTACCACTTTCCCTCATATTTGAGCTTATTTTTACCTGATACAGCAGCTCACATGTTTCTTTACCTCTGCTCTTACTGTAAAATTGAAGAATTCAGCCAGCTGAGAAAGTTAGCTGGCCCTGGCTACTGCCTGCTTCTGCAGTTCACAAGGTAAAATTCCCCATTGTTTTCTGATGAGGAATATCGCCTGACAAGACCTGAGCACTTGATCACAATAAGGACAGAGGTCTCAGTGCAGGAAAGTGTTTTTATTCAGGACGTTGCATAAGCATAGAGTTAATTTTAAGTCCATACTTAAGTGCTACAGCAGTCAATATGACAGAAATGTTTACATTGAAGTCAAGTTAGTATCTGATTTTAATTCCTACTGCACAGGCTTTGCCTAAGCATGCTTTCAGGTTCTGCCTTGGAAAGGAGCACAAACCAACACAGGCATAAGTATTTTGCTAAATCAGAGCTTGTTGTAGTACATTTTCTCACTCTGGATTGTTTCACTCCATTCATGGAAGAAAGGTGGAAGAAACCCAGCTTTTGCCATTGAATGATCCCTGTGCACCCCAAACTGTAACTTACTTTCATTAGAAGAAAAGAATGAGTTGAAAAAGCTAATACAGAAGACTTCACACTCCCATAGGGCACTGATCTTTCCCGTGTGTCTGTAAGTAACTGCGTAGGTCTGATTCAAACCAGGGGAGAAACTCCCCTTGACTTCAGTTAGCTCATGGTCAGGTTCTGAGCAGAAGCCACAAAGCTGAATGACCTGCTTATCACTAAAGAGCAGATGATTCACAGCTTCTGACTGAGAAGTCAGGAATTCTGACTGCGGGTCCTGAAAGTGGTGCCACTCTATTTTCTGAGTGTACTAACAGGGGAGAGGCAAATCTCTCTGAAGGCAAAAACTTGTAAAAAAACCATAGAAAATAATTCTCTCATGTGGTATGTCCTACGGGAGCTTGGACGCTCACCTAAAGGAAGAGAGAGAACTTTTAGTCTTAGCTAGATCATAATAAAGAGGCAGTTGGAAAGTTGGATCTGTCTGTACTTGGGGATGACAACCAGTTTACACAGACCTTTGCGTTGCTGGAATGCTGTCTCTCATAATATGCACTGATAACAAACCCCCAGTGTCAGGAAGTAATACTAGCACATCCTCTCTGCAAAGCTATCTAAAAAAACAGGGAGGATTTTTTTTTCTGACTGAAGTAGAGTGACACCAGTCCTACAACAGCCGTCTGCATGCCTCTCCTGTTTCCTTCCTTGTTTTTATTCTCAACTCTTTTTATAGCCAATATGTTTCCAAGCATGCCACAGAAGATTCTGAGTTGCCAACTTTTGCAGTTTCTGGTCACTTGCATTACACTAATGCAACATATTTTCAGCAGCCCTCCTCCTGTATAATTTTACCAATATGACTGGAGAAACCCGAAGCATAAACACTAAGCCATGAGAGGAAAGTGGCAGAGTACAAGGAATCAAATAGGTCAGCTACCTGGACTAAAGAACCACTGGATTGGCACGGTGGCTCTCACATCTCAGGTGCTCATATTTCCACCATTTGATGCAGTTTTTGCTCAGATCAATCCTCCTCTCTATGAATAAAATTGTAGTTACAGGAGATGTTGGCACAAAGCAACATGTTGTGATTCTTTCCCATGGGAAAGTCTTGTTCAATAAAAATTGAAAACGGCTTTCAAAAACAACAGATTCATCTTGGTAAATCTGTCTCCTCTTCAAGTCAGAATATGTTTTTATGCCATGAAGAACTGAGGGAAATATTCTGAAACTTTATTTAGGCAGTGCAGGGAAAGAGCCCATAACTGTAGCTTGCGGTTTATTGGCAGTACGTGTTTCCACTACTTTGGCTTCCAGTCAGTATAATCATGATTTCGGAAACCATTTCAAGGAAGGGAATGATGACCGTGTGGTTGAGACATGGAGACTGGACCAGTCTGGTTCAGTTCCTGGCTCTTTCAGAAAGTATAGCCATGGGCAAATCATCTAATCTGTCTGCCTCCCCCATGAAGTAGAGATGATAATGTTTCCTCTGTCTGACATGGCTATTTAAACCATATAGAGCACTTAGGATTTAAAATTACAAGGATGAAAAGGGTAGATGTGATCCACATCTGTGCTTCCCAGAATCCTTTTCAAAAGGTCAGATTTTGCCCATTACAACGGGCATAATAAAAAATAATTCCATTGGTTTAGTGGAGTTACTCCATGTATTCATTGAGTTAAATGAACTCAGAACTTATAATGCTAGATCTAAGTGCTTCCTGTTGTTTCTTCTTCTTTGATGGGATTGTGGTCATAGCTATTTGAAACAGAATGTCTCCAGCTCCCATCCATGCATGAACCTCTTTTCAGTTTCAACCTGTTAGCTCTGTAGTTCTGCACCATCTCTGAGATTTGCAAACTCCTCCAAATTCAAAAGCGTGGTTCAGTCGTATTGCCTTTTACCAAATCATGAAACAAAAAAGCTCCCCTCAAACCATAAACACCATAATTTACCCTAAACTATTTATGTTTAAAATAGGAAATCTGAAGTATCAAAACCACAGCATTCAAGTGTTTCCATGAAGAATAATCAGGATGTTGGACTTGCTAATAATTTTGTGTAGGTGTTCAAGCTATGAAAGAACCCATATGGTCCTTTTCAGTTCTGTATTTCTGTTAAAAAGTGGTATGTCTGTAGAATTTCAACAGTTGTTGGCTGTGCTAGATGTCTTCAAAATAGCATGTGCTGTTCACCTATGCTGTGAGGCTAGGAATTTTAGCCCAGCCAATGCTCCCTGTACTTTCTCTACATCCTGACCCCTCCATACCCTTCAAACTGGGAAAGTTTCACAGTCAGAAAGGTAGTTACAGAAGTTTGCCCAGCTCCGCTTATCAGCCTTGGCCCATCTGGAAAACAGCAGAACTGGAGCTGCAAATGTCTTTCTGCTCACATCTTTCCGTCTCTCACATGCCCCAGAGCTACACACTGGGAGAGCTGTTCCGAATATCATAGTGGAGTTTTGCTTACAGCTCTATGCTGAGCAGATACAGCCATCTGCAAAGAATTCACATTTCAAGACATGCCGGTTCCAATGTATCTGAAAATCACAACTAGTCAGCAGGAATGGATGCAGTCTGCATTGCTAAACGCTTGGGTGCACTCATATAATTGCATAATTCAATGTTGTGAACTCCCTCTTCTCAGACAATGTGTTTTAGATATTGACTGAACAGAAGGTCAGCTTGTGCTAGAAAAACAAGCAGGCTGCTTTGCTTAGTACAGCAGTATAGGGAAGGCTGGGAATAGGCTATGACAGGAGACATTTAGCCTTGTTAATTGTTGTTACTGTGATGTGGGCAAAGCATTTCAACCTAGCTTTTAGCAGTCCAGACTTAATGCACTTTTTTTTTTTTCATACAGTGATGTGTAGAGGGACTAATTCAGATTGGCTTCTGATTGCATTAGTCATTATATAGACAGTTCTCGGTCCAGACCATTGACTGTCTAAGTGCACGAGACATACGGGTAAGAGGTGGACTGTGCACCAGAACACGGCACAGGGGTGCACGAACTTCTGTTCCACACGGTGTGCTGCCTGTCCTTAGGAGAATACTGGGTAGATCAAGGCAGCTTGTGTGACTCCCTAATAAAGTATTTATTGATTTCAAGCAAATTTCATAGAAGGGTGAAGATATTAGAGATAATTAAATCCCTACCTTTTTGGGGAAGATAATCTTATGATGGAAGTGCTGAGCTGTAACATTACTGATTAGACACCAAAGAAAAGTTCTTATCCATGTCCTACCCTTAAGAAACGCTTTGTTTGGAGCATGCAGTTAGCAACAAAATCCAAATTGCTTTTTGCTCACAGATTTACTTGACACATCTGAAAGGTTACGCACAGGCAGCCCAACTAATCATATTAGGCGACACGATCATTCAGAGGTAAAATGGAAATGAATGGCTGTCCCCTCTTCTGCTTGTTCCTTGAATCAAGTTATCCAGGCTCTTGCAGTCAGCACAAACCGACATCCCCAAACAGAGTAGCTTAGCTCCCAGAGAAGCAGTTGGGAATTACAGAGGGGAGGAAAAAGTAAAGTTACGCATTAGTAGCTGAGCTGAGAAAAGAACACAGGGTTTTGTCCGCACCTTGAACAAGTGAAAAAATAACCATGTGGACTGCAACGTACGGGTATGTTAGGTACTTGTCTGGCCTTACAGAATGTTTCCAAGGGTCTAAGATTCTAAGTATATGCGTTTTTTTTCTAAATAGATGCAGTTAGAATGACATAGCCTTCCCTCACTGAGGACACAAGAAAAGCAGGAAAAAAGTGCTTAATTAAGGCCTAATTTATTTTTCTCTTCTGCATGGGCTATCACTATTCTGTGAGACAGATAAAGCAACACATTAGAAAGGCACATAAACTGTGCTGCCAGGGAAACACCTGACTTCTGTTCTTGTTTTGTTGCTTCCTTTAATCCTACATACGGCATTCCTGCTGAGAGCAGACTGGTAGAAGCTTGTGAGTAATGGAGAGGCATAACACTTAGCAAAGTCATCTCAATGTGCATCTGCTGCACGGAGTACTTTTATTTAACCCTTCCTTTCTAATAGGTGCTTCAAAGGTATATATATTGAGGCAATTATATGCAGAGAAATCAAAAAGACACAACAAGAAGTAGTAAGAATACCAGGAGATGCAGAAACAGTAAATACCTGCTAGGTGGTTTTTTTTTCCCCAGGGTATCTATTTTCTAGGATGAAGCGACAGTTATAAACATGTTAAGACAGTTTTTTTTTTTTTTTTCTTTGGAGAGATGAGAAGTACTATCTAACTTGTGTGATACAGGGAGAACACTGCCTGAGCCACCTCAACCTCCTATAACACCACCTTTCTGGAAGATACATTTTCTTTACACACTTCTCAGGAAACACAGATGCCCTGATGAATTAAGTTAAAATATTGCAGGCAACAGAAAATACACAAATATATTAGTTGTTTCCTTGATGGCAGGTGTGGTGGTGGGGATGAAGCAGCATGGCGAAAACAGTATGGAAAAACAGACTGAAAAACAACAGGGCATGGAGCCCTGTGCATGTGCATCTGTGGGGGAATGAAAAAAAGCTTAGCAAATAATGAGAATTATCAATTCAGATGCTTACAAACCAGCTGGAATTTATTATCTTCAATGCTCAATTAAACTGCCTGAATCGGGGGATGCTGGGAGAGTTTGTAGTTGGAGGTCAGTCTGATTTATCGTGGTGCTCACTGAAGCCCTACCAAGGTGCAAGGCAGGTTTGATAAGTGTTGTAGTTACCTGTAGATGAGGCTGGACCCCGCATAGTCAAGTGCAGTTCAAGTACTAGGACTGCCTCTTCCAGCATGTTTTAAAGAAGCAAATTCTGTAATGTAGAAAGGTGAAGAAGAGAGAACTCTTTCAAGAGAATGAGGCCCTGATGATAAAGGCTGGTTTTGGAGGCAGTGCACTCTCTGGAGATTGCAGCATGGCGTTAGGAGAGGAATGCAGTCCTGGCTTGCCTTCTGGGTGTATCTGATATGTAGCTTTGGGCATATCTCACAGGTAATCTTGTGATCTCCTTGTAAACTGGGGCTGATAAAACTTACCTAACTATCTCTTTCACAAGGTTTTTGAAAAGGTTGATTATTTAATTAGGAGTAATTTATCATGATGACTCCTATTTAGAGGAACTTTTCAGAGGTCCTAATAGGCTAGGCCGTAAACTGACTTCAGAGCCAAGTGCTGTTCAAAGCCTTGCAGGACCCAGGGGAAAGACAGGAAGGAAAGCTAGTCGTCTGTCTTAAGCTGTGGGTTACTGGTCAAGCTGAAAGTGGACTGCAACTGTTTTTATCTGGTAGCCTGGGAAATGCTCTGTAAGTGTGAAATGATACAAGGAATTGTTGACCCTGAAAATCAGGAAATAGGCTGGAGTGGCTCATCCCCCACGTGACTGGGCACTCCCTTCTGATTATTACCTGGGACCATGATAGCAAAGAACAGGAATGTAGTCAGGGTATCACAGGAGAAGGCTCTGACCTGGGCTGTCCAGGAGATGTGTGCTGGATGGTTGAACAGCTCCCTTCTGTTCCTAAGAGCTGCAAAAACGTGGATGAAAAGCAGTGTAGCAGGCTACAAATCCAACACAAGCTTTGTATGCACATAGAAACAATTGTTTGTAGGTCAGCTTTTCATACCAGTTTTGTGATTTTAAATTATTTGGCAAAGGGGAAAAACCCAAGTGATTGGACACACATCAGATCCACCTGACTGGGCTGTGGTATATATAATTCAGTTGAAAAGTTCTAAGCTCGAGAAATAACAGCCGTTGGCACTCTGCTAGTGTCCACCGAGGCAGCTGATTCCATGTTAGGGCAGGTAAATAAATATCAGCCTGCATTTCAGAGAGCAGGGAAGTGAGGACGTGCAGTGACCTCTACACAGCTGAATCATAGGAATCAGAACCTGCTGGGTGAATCCTGCGTTTCTGGATAAAACTTTCTCTCCAGCTTTCAGTACTGTTCCATTCTTGTAACTGAAATGGAATCACTTTTATCTTTGCCAAATCCAAGACTTCCTATTTATTTACTGCAGCACGTAGAAGGTGAAGGACTCTCTTCCCATGTATCTTGCTGTAAGCTCGCAGAATCAGTCTTTTCCATGGCTGATACAGAGTTTGATCCATTTTCATCATGGAAGGATCCTGGTTCCCGGATTGTGTGTCACAGACATCTTTAACAGAGAAGCATTAGCCATTTAAGAACCTGCCCAGCCTTCAACCCGCTCTGCAGAGTGCTGGGGGAAGGCTGAGTTACTGCAGTTCCGGGGAGGGGAGTGTGTGTGCCAACTCACACGGGGAGGTGAGACTTGCAAATTCAGGCTGGGAGTCCCAAGGGCAGTACAGATTCCACAGCCACTTGCAGAAGCAGTTGTGATCACTGTACTTTCCCACGCACACAGAACAACTCAGAGAATTTTCGTATAAAGAGGGGGAGAAACAAAAAGCCACCAGCAAAAAGAGACAACAAAAGCCTCCAGGACGCAGTCATCTTATCTGCAGTTTGCACTCAAATAACCCAAAATGGCTGCTTGTCTGTAGCAACAATGGAGCTCTTACTGATTTAAAAGTGAAAGAAAACCCCAACCCTGAAGGGCTCATCAAGTTACTTAGATAACTGTTCTGCAGTGATGTCACAAAGGGAGTAGATGATGAGGTCACAGGGAAAATGCAATCCTTTTCTGTCACTGGGAATGAAGGATCTTGTCTGCTAAACTCAGATGAAAATTTGAAATATTGACATGTTTGGGATGTTCAGGGCTGAGATCTTACCGGTCTCCCACTTGGAATTTGCAGTAAAAGGCTCAACAATTTTTACACAAAATAGGGCTATTCAAAGATTCAGGGATAAAAATGTGTAAACTCTTCTGTACTATAGGAAGAGTTGCAGAACAGATGCTAGCTATCTATGGAAGCTGATAAACATGAAGCGTTGATGTTGCAGATAATAGTGCTTATTTCCTGTTCCTTATAGGCTTGATCCTGTTCTTGAAGTCTTGAAAAGGCTCCCACTTGCCAACCAGGAGGGAAACAAGTTAGCTGTGTGATTAATTGTCAGAAAAGTGACTGTGGTGTGTCCTGAGAAAGTCCTTCTTGGGTGGATTATTTTGCCTCCTAATGCGTTCAGATGCGTAGGTAAGGAGAGTAGTCAGGACGATGTCCCGCTTTCACTGGGACTGTAGTAGGTACTCTGAAAAGCAGTGAGTATGAGCCCCTAAACCCCTCTTACACCCCTGCAAATTTTATGAGAGCTTTTGTTCACTGCTGTAGCAAACCCAGGGACAGAAGTGTGTCTGAGCCAGGGTGGGCTACATGTACGTCAGTGTTAGTGTTGGTGTGGAGGTGACAGCCCTTAACGCAAGCTCATCTCCTCACACCTGGATTCTACCTTCCTAGGCAGGAAGGCCAGAGCTGACCCACAGTTGCTGAGGCTTCACCAGCTCTCTCAGAGATAAGCAACATACACAGCTTTTAGTGACATCCCCTGTGCCTTGAGGTGACACGAGAGTGAGAAAACAGCAACCCAAAAACATTGTGCAATTCTGCATTTTCTCCCAGTCCAGGAAATTACTTAAGTAAGAAATTGAGCTGGTTGGGCCAATGTGTTTATTGCTACTGTTTTTGGCGTGCAGCCACTACCCAAGTCCCTCAGGGCTGTAAATCCCCTTCTCTCCTCCCTTGCACAGTGGCGTAGTCTCCGGTACCACAGGCTCTCTAGCACAGTAGCAGCAATGCCAGATGGTCCTGAAGCAGCAGAAGTGTTTCGTAACAGGATTCAGGGCATCCCCGTACCGCTGCAGATACAACTGG
Source organism: Gavia stellata (assembly GCF_030936135.1). Classification (NCBI taxonomy): domain Eukaryota; kingdom Metazoa; phylum Chordata; class Aves; order Gaviiformes; family Gaviidae; genus Gavia; species Gavia stellata. The sequence continues at coordinate 12,066,105 of NC_082618.1, read as the reverse complement.
AAGCTATGCAGCAGGGGCTGGGCTTTGGCCCTTGCCCCCCTCGCCAGTCTCCCTTGCCCCCCGCCCCAGCAACGACAGGCGTTTGCCGCGCCTGCAGCGGGATTCCTTCCCAACGCTTTGGTGCCCTCTGCAGCCGGGCGAGCCGGGCCGCTGCCGGGCGGGGGGCGCTGCCGAGCGCGGCGGGGCTTCGCGTCGTCCCCGCAGCGTCCCGGCGTCTCCCGCCGGCGTGCGGGGAGCAGCTGCGGCGCAGGGCGGCCCGGCGGGGCTCGGTGCTCGCCGGCGGGAACTGCAGACAATCGCAGGAAATGAAAAAATGTAATCCTGCCGGGAGACAGCTATTTTCATTAGATGAACTTCACACGCTGGTGTTCCGGGTGTCAGAGGCCGCCGCCTTCGAGAAAGGCAGTCCTGCAGCCACGGGGAGTTTCCATGCACATGTGTACAGCCGGGGCTAGAGGGTGAGGGTGGATGTATTTCTTTCTCCCCCTTATATTCTCTGTTTTCTTTACCCCCGTCCATGAATTCTGTAAAATACAACCTAGAGATCCCCCTCTGTGCTTTAACTGAGCCACGTGCAGGACAGATAAAGGACCTGCTTTTTTAAAATGCGCATGAATCAAGAGCAGCCCTCTTGCAACCTCTGGAATAACAGCAGCATAAATAAGCTGAGAGTCAGACCTCTTTTGCTCCCTGTCCCCTTGCTCCTTGTGTCCAAGTGCTGTTTCATGTGCAAGGAATACTTACAGTGTGGGCAAATCCAGTCCCTCCACTTACACAAGCCTCTTGCATCTGCTGTGGACCTCTTATTTATGAACCTAAATATTCTCTTCTTCATCGTGCCATGCATTTATTAATGTTTTTGCCCTAGGCGCCTCAGTCAGGGATTGCCTCCCCACTGTTTGAGTCACTAGGGAGTATAGTTAGGGACGATCTAGAATAAGAAAATGGTTCTTGCCCCAAAATATTTACAATCCGTGTGTGTGTGTTTATAAAATAGCAGAGGTATGTATAGTTTTTATATATATATAAAAATATATAAATAAAAACCCCTCAGGAGCAAGAGTCTCCAGAGCGCTTAAGAAGATGGAGTAAATCAGCAGTGCTCTTAACAGACTCACTGCATAAATCATTGTCAAATTTACTTTCTTCTCAGCACTGCTTGTGAGAGTGTACTGTTTCTCCTGTTGTGGGCATAATGAAATAAGATGCATTCCAGGTGATTTGGATCAGTCACACTGAAGGGAATGGTACCTACCCTTCCACTTACCCATTCCACCCCTACTGATAGCTGAAATGTGGAGGTAACTGTGAGAGGTGGCCTGAAATCATCTCCATTATGCAGTAACGATCTCTAAGAGTTACTCACTCATATCCTGATGAAATATTTTTTCAGGTGGCTGTTTTAGGGGTTTGAGTCTTATCACTGGAGTCCCATGCTGTAATGTATTCTCTGTTGGAGAACTTTGGTTTCAGATCTTTCCCATCTTTGTTTCCTGTTGTTGAAGTTGTTATTTTTTTTAAACACAGCTATTCTAAAATCATTGCTAATGTCCTGCATAACCAATATCCCACTTTCCTCAAAGGTACAGTTGCCAATAGAAGTTGACTTTGATGTTCTTGGCACAGCTTTGCCTTCAGCCCCTGATGTGTAGGTCTTAGCATCTGTGGTCAGGAAAAGGAGCTCCTGGCGGTGGCTGTTGCTTAAGCACAGGTGTTGTGCGAGCGCAGAGGAAGAGGATGTTGGACCCCCTGGGCGCAGCTCAGAGCTTTGAAGTCATTTCAGGCTGGCGGCCAGCTGTAAGCTCCCTCACGACTCAGTGGGTTCATCAGAAGTCTGTTTCTAGCAGGCAGATATATCACTCAGCAACCACAACAGACACTTGCCTTGCGGACAGAGCCCCCAGTTACTTTCGGCATCCCTCCTTCCTTGGGGGTTAGGGGTCTGTGGCACCCCCATAGGATCCTGTAGTTTAACGCCCTCTGTGTCCATGGTGGGGAATCCTTGATGTAAAGATTCTTCCTGAAGTGAGCTCTGAACACTTTCCTTGACTTGGTGCCTCTGCTGAGCCTCAGTCTGAGCAAAACGTTCCTACTTCTTCTGTCAGAAACATGGAGACAATTAAAATAGCTCCTGCTGCTAGTGATGATTTCATAGAAGGTAAAATAAATAGGGAAAACCAAACAAGACACAGGAAAGGCGCCTTATGATGACAAAGCATCTGAACACACAAGACCCCAAAATCAGAGGTGTTTATGTATGTGTGTTGAGGCAATTTCAGAAAGAGATTTTTTCTCCCCATGGAAGTCACTGGCTCAGCATAACTCTGGATTTGGCCTTGTGTACACATTGAGCATTCCCTTACAATCTCTTTGAACACAGATAAGATCTAATCTTTTGCCACAACATCAAAAGTTGGCCACTGTGACCAGAAACACTGTTGAATCCAAACAGCAGCAAAGAAAGTAATGACGCCAACTTTATTGAGTTGGATTTTCCTGTGTGCTCAGCTGACCTTTTGGCACCCAAGAAAAAGACAGCTTTTCTGTAGGGCTCAGCACCTGGGGGTGCATCTGTACTCCTGAGCTCAGTGGCTAAGCAGGCATTGAGCTGTGACTGCTGGAACCCTGGGGGTATGTGGAGCACATCCTTTCAGCTGAACTAAAGTCACTGGCCAGTTCAAAGCAAAATAGCACTTGGCAAGCTCATTGCTGGGAGGGGAACCCAGCAGCCAACAAGAGCCCAGGCATTTCATTGCAAACTACAACTTCAGGGCAGTTTTGCCATCAAAGAACTCTGACCCTGCTTAGCCATGAGGAGATTTTGTGCCCTATAATCCCACATTGATCTGGATTACTTTTTTATTTAAAGAAACTGACCTCCAGCAGCCACACCCGGTCTTTCTGGCCCAGCAAGTGAGCCCTAAGCATAAGTAAAGAAGCAGAAGTTGTAACTCAGAAAAATGGGAGCAACCAATATTGGGCCTCAATTAAAAGGCCCAGGAAAACAGGAGAGCGTTATCTTACATAGATCTTAATATTTTACTAGTAGATTAAGTAGTGTAACAGGTCTCATTAATTCTGTTTCTCAATGAATAAATTAAGAGTTAACAAATATTCAGCACATTTGCTAAGAACCAAGGCATCACTAAAATTTTGACTTCTCATTACTAGCAGCCAGCCCTGTTTCTTTTGTTTTTGAAGAAAGAATACAGACCTCCATAATGCATGTATTAACCAAAGACACAGGAAACCTATGTTTATATCTCTGATGTTACACAGACTTCATGTGTGTCTTTTTGGGTAAGTTCCCCAGCTTCTCTGTGTTTCAAACGTACTACAGAACTTCTCTGCCTCCCAAAGATATGATGATGTAGAAGCAGGTGATGCTTAGATGCCTTGTTAATGAGGCCATGATAGTCATATTACATGCAGAAGTAAATAACAGGTAGGAAGATCAAAGGCACAGTAGGTGCTCAGGCAGCGTTTGCCCTGACTCGCAGTGCATGTCATGCAAGTCACCCAAGGTCCCTTCCCTCTGTAAATACCACTCTCATGCATTTTCCCAAACATTCTCCCATGCCCTTGCTAATTTTAGCCTCTATACTCCACTGAAAAGGCCTCTTTGGCACCCTCAAGTATTTCATGTGATTGTGTAAACTCAGGCAATGGTCACTTAACTATCTTCGTCTTTATAACAGAAACAAGTCCTAAAAGACCCACTGTTAAATTTCCAGTTCAGGCTTCTTCCTAAAAATAGTCCTTGGATTACATGTGGGCTAGAGACATGATTTCATACCTGCTATTCCTGGAACTTCTTTCCTGACCATGAGCACTGCCCGGTTATAACCCCTCCTAAATGCACTTCCTTAAGGAGACTTCTAAAAGATAAATGATGGGTGTGATGTTGCAAGCCTGAGGTTGCTTTTTGAACAAGGAAGAGGCTCTTTGTCCCCATGTGTGAGTGTGATAACCATTGAGCAAAACACAGCATTGTTGATACAGATGTTACAAGAGACCCTGCATTCCTACCAAGCCAATTTTGCATTTGCCTCCTTACACTGCCAGTGTTTCCTATTACTCCTTTCTTACCATAGCTGCAACATAGTAGCCCCATGCCTGTAAGTGTGGGAAACAGCTGTTCACATCCACGCTGCCATTTTAGAAAACAGTACATTTGAAAATGTGATCCTCGTGATGAATGAGAATAATTCTTCCATTTTATGCCTCTGGGAGTTATAAGCCCACTGAAGTACTTCGTACTAACAGCAAAGATAGGCTGCTTGGGCTGTATTGGAGGGCAGTACCTCTAAGGAGCACAAGGGCTGTGGAGATGTGATAGTTCTGAACAAACAGATGGTGCTCTGCTCTCTTCCTTGACCTTCTGCCATACGGTACTGTTGAGGGGGTGTCTAACCAATCCTGATCGCATCTACGTTCAGCATAGACATTTCAGCATTAGATCAGGTCAGAATAGTGCCATAGTGCCTGGTTTACTTCAGATAAAATGTTAAAGAAGTGGTGACATTACTGGGTACTAAAAAAAACCCCAAAACCTCTTGACTTCTTTTTTGATAGAAGTAAACATCCTTGCCTCCTGTTACTGGCCAGATTGCCATTGCTTATCCCTGGAAAGTGTTTGATACCAAAATGTAAGTGATGGTATCCTTCAAAAAGCAATAAAAACATTATTCCTTTGGCAGCTATTGGAAAGTTACCGTGATGGTACAGAGAGGGATGATGTCTGAGTATGAGATGTAGTCCTGATCTACAGACCTTGCCTTTGTCACCTGAGTAACACAGCCCCTCATACTCATCTGCCTGGTCTCATAATCTCACAGTTAGTGTTACAGTGTTTTCACTGAAAAGCCCTATTTCCTGGAGTCACATGGTTTCTTGTAAACCTCAGCTTTCTCTTAGTAACAAAGAATAAGCAAATTCTTCATGACTTCAGAAAAAAGAATAAAAGAAGCTTGTAGGTAAGACTGCATGGGTCCCAGAAGAAGGCAATAAGGAACACAATTTTATTTAATTATTTTAAAGTTAGCTTCCTGTCACTTTTCAGATGTTTGAATGCATGTATTTAACAGGTCATATGTAAGGTAATAGGACAGTATTAGGAACTGAGGCACCAAGATGTTAAGGCTACATGAAACAGGAAGGTGGTTGCAGAGATGGAAGTGGAATTCATTTACCTGCATCTTAAATCCAGCTTTCTCACAGCTGCCTTGCTGGAAAAGGAACTGTTAACTTTATAGCAGTGAAAGACATTATTTGCAAGAGTCAGGTTGGGGATGGTGAGCAATACAGAACATTAAGATGTTAAAGTTGCAATAAAACCTCAATTCTTTAACAAAATGTCATCTATGTGTGACAGAGCAACAAAGTCATTATGAAGCTGGAAGCCTATAAAGTGGTGATTGATGGCTTCATTGTGTTTGGGACAGTTTCAGAATGCAATTCCTCAATACTTGCTGGAAGAGCAGTTTTTCCACTCTTCCTTAGGCTGAGAGTTAGACTGGTCTTTCCCAGAAGTGATGGGAATAAGCAGCTTTAGCTGGAACTGTCCTGCCACTTTCCAGCAAACGGACTCTTCCAATACAGCCCCACAAAACAAAAGCATGATTGTCCCCAGGCCCATAAAAAAATCCTGCTTGCTGATGTGAAGTGAGCAACTTTAAAAGAGGAAACCAAGTTTTGATAGATGCCAGTCTCTAGTCACCATCAGGCTGCTGTCACGCTCTGATGATTCATACACAAAGTGTATCAAGAAAGGCCTAGAAAGCTGAGCATAATGTGTGATTTCCTTCCTCTTCCTCTCCGAGGGCAGCAGTTCACATATGGCCCAACTGACCTTTAGTCTCAGAAGAGGTGAGAGGCTAAAGAGCTGACAGAGGTGCATATTCAGGTAAAGAAAGTATTGAAGTCTTGTTTTCTGGGACTGCTTGTGTTTCATGCATTGGTTCTTTCCAAATTAAAGCAGGGGAAACAAAACAAGTCAGAGGTTTGTCTCCGGCTTTGGCAGAACTCTTTCATACTCTATGCTGTTGCTTAAAATGTCACAAGCAGCTCGCAATTTACAAGAAGCCTGTGCACTAATGGGACAGAAAATCCCACACAGCTCATTTTCTTTCTCTAAAGCTGACAAATCCTATCTGCAGCAGGATGCAAATGGCTGTTATGATGCAGAGTGGAGCTGCTGCATGAGTCTTACCTCCAAACCCAGGCCAAACTGCAAATCCCTGTGCAAGCACACCTTTGTGATTTTATTACCTTGTAAAGAGCTACTTTCTCCACTCTGACCTCAGAGTCTCTACCTTTGGGCATAAACACGGGGAGGTCACCAGTGAACATCAGGGCCTTCTCCCAGGAGCCTGCAGAGGTGACCAAGCACACTTGCTTGGGGAAGCAATCCTGCAGCTGACTTCCCGGTCCCCATCCAGAACTGCACTGCCTCAAGTTATAGTTAAAGACAGTAGTGATACAAAGGAACCACAGGGTCCTGCAATAACATTAATGTTAACAGCTCTGGAGTTACTGGGATAGGAGTTGGTTGCACCCTCTTGTGCTCCCCCATAGGCCTTCCTTCCCCACAAGTCCTCAGACTGCCTGAGAGACTGAAATTTTTGCCCCTTCAGCTGGTCTGTATGAGAATCCCTTTGCTGTCAGTACAGCCTCGCAATACCTTTTGAAGAAAGCCAGTATTATAACCATTGCAACTACTAAAAAGTTAAGTTTTACTCCAGTAGGTAAAGCTTGTAGGAGACAGGAATACACTCCAGGATCTGGTCCCACGGCAGCTGACACCAAGCATACCAGATGGAGAATAGCAGACATTTGCTAACACCAGGTTGCTGTATTTTTGGCCACATTTCTCTTGTTTGTAAGTGATTTCTGCAGTTATAGAGCAGGTGGCACCTTGAAGCTTGACAGCACAGAATTCACTGGTTTTTTTCAGAACTACGAGCCAAGGGGACGTACCTGGAAGGCAGCGGCTTCCTCAGTTTCCATCGAAGAGGCTATTTCCATTTCACACCAGGTGAGCAATGGCATGTGTCACCCAGCAGAGAGCACTGCAGACCCAGAAAGGGTTCTGTTCTGGGCGGGGGGGAAGACAAATTCTCACAAATTCATCATAACAATTTTTACCTGGATTTCTCTCTTTTTAAGGGGGTTTCCTCTCCTACCTTCCTCATGCCTTTTTTTCCCGGTAAAACCAATCCCATCTTTTCAGGAGAAGTTGAACAGATCACAGCAAAGGTCACATGTGAATGTAAAAACTCATCAGGATACACACAGGGTCAGAGCTGGGTGTAGGGCCGCCAGCCCCACTCATCTGAAGTGTGAAGGTCATTATAAAATGCTGAGCCTATCTTTAAAGAGCATGTGGCCTTAAAAATAACATGATCCAGGTACCTTGGTACCTCTTGATTTTGGTACAGAAAATTAGAGATCATGTTCTCACCCAAACATTTCTCTAGAAATATAACAAAATTTTGCTCTTCTTGCTTTGAGATGAGATTCAGCTCATATCATTTTGCTCTGGAAAGTGAGCTTTAAAGAGCATCAATACTTGGTGTAAAATCACAAGACTAGTGTTTTGAAAGAGCAGAGAAAATCAAGTCATCAGCAAAGCTACATCTGTGATGAATGAAGTAAAATCTCTGGAGCGGTCCCTGTAGACTGACTTTAAAGAACTGTATTTACATTTGATATTTGTTCTGAGATGCAAGATAGGCATGTGCCAAAGGTCCTGTCTTACCACATCAGGGAGGAAAATCAAATTCTGAGGTTGGCCACGGTTTTTCTTGGACTCTTTTTCTGTGCCTCATTTATTTACCTATAAGAGAGCGATTATGTTTTCTGCTCACAGCTTTGTCTCTTGTCTGTTTGACTTAGGAGTTCTTTGGACTAGAGAGACTTGTTTATTAAAGGCTTGGATGCTACTGTAGTGCACAAATGAAGATAATTCAAACATTTACATGTTTCCATAAACAGTCTGAATGCTGTAACCCTTACATTTCTCCATATATGCTGCTGACTTAGATTTTGATTTAAGTATGATTTGAGATAACTGGTTACTCAAAATACTGGTTTATTTATGGATGATAAGCAATTAATAACATTTGCTGTTGAAGCCAAGAACTATTATAGATTCAAGAAAAAAACTAGACTAAAAAAAACCTCAACACTACATTTCTTATGAATTACTAGACAGAACTGATACTAAAAAGCGGAAACCGTTCTCTACACATCACATTGCACAAAACATCCTCCCATCTGAATGTAAGGATCTCTATTGAGTGGAATCTGGGGTCTGGTGCTGGCTTAGCTTTCTTGGGCAAAGAACTCCATAGGAAAAGGGTAATTTAAGAAGTTCTACATCCACACAGATGGACATCTTTAATTCATTTCTTTTGGAGCGTGTCGCCAAAAGAGCTCATGATCTAGCCTGCATACCATTCTGTGGACAGTAGCAGTTTTGTTTAAATCAAGCCCTCCCGGTCTGATTATGCAGATTAGCTGCAAAGAGACCCTTCCTCGCCAAGTACAAGGATGGCTGTGCAATGTGTATTCCGCTGCAGCAGTGAGTATTAAGCCAGGGCAGGTAGTTTTCTGGTATTTAGTGGCTCAAGCCTTTATCACAAGAGGGTCACATCAGAAGATGCAATACTTGTCTTGGCTGAATGCCATCCTGGCAGCTCTTCACCAAACACAAACCTGTAAGCAGGTCAGTCCACTTCCAGCTTCTCTAATGTCTCATGAGCCAGTGGACACAGTAAATAAACCTTATAAAGCCAAGCGGCCTTTATACCTTCCCCTGGGACACCACAGTAAATGCCCGCACAGTTGCCGCCCCTCCAGAAACAAGATTATCGTGCCAATTACAGCACAAGTACTGAGCTTTTCCCAGGCTCAGGAAATGAACCTTGGTGGTCAGCTGGCCACCACCGTGTTTGAGTTACACAGACACACAGGGAGGTAGTCATCCCCATATCCATCCATGTTATAGCACAATCAATATATCCAACTTCCCTTTATTGCAAGTCTTTCTTCACTATGAATATGGCTCATTAGGATCTGGTCATTTGTTGATCCCATTACTGTCATGATGTACTCTGTTTAGCTAGATTTTTATTCATGATGTTGTGTTGGAGTATAGTCAGGAGAGGGTTCTCTAGGCAGTAGAACAAATTCACCTATGATAGCACTGAGATCAGAGAAATGGCATTAGCAAATTGCAGGCCAGATGTAGTGCTGATTTATATAACAACAGAAAAAAACGTGCCACCCACCTAATTCTTGTTTGTTCTCCTGAGTGTGCTAATTGTAGCTGCTTCACTTGATTAATAGGACTGAATGAACAGCGCCTTTGGAATTGGTGTCAAGAAAATCACTTGGTGAGTTAGAAACCTCCCTTTGATGCCAGGTGGCCTACAGCCCTTCTAGGATGTCTTGCTGTTTTGCAGATGTGTTGCTGAGGTCTGTAGGCATGGGATAGTTTCTCAGCTGCCCCCATTCCTGGGGGGATCCTTATTTTAGAAATGCCAATGGCCTGACTAAAACCAGAACAGCTCTCTGGATTGGGACAGCAGCAAACAGATATCTCAGTCTTGTGACATGCCACATCAGGATCAAAGTTCTTCCCAAACTAAGTCTTCTCACCGCTGTTATCTGCAGTGGACCTTGGAATTTTTTTTTTTTTTTCTTTTCTTTCCCCTGATGCAATTAAGATGAAGCAATATTTCTCTTTTAAGTCTTTCCTCTGGACGTGTTTCTTCTGCTGTGACCACAAGGAGCTAGTCAATAATTAATAGTACCATCAAAGCATACCCTAATGGCTCCTGTGCAGGTGCACAGGAAGATGTGAATTTACACTGCTAATATCATACACTGATATATTTTTTCCATATATTTTCAATTTAATTTTTCCATCCTTGTATTTATTCTGGTACAAGATGCTTTTTTGCAATTGATGTTGTATCATTTGAAAGCAGATTAAGATAGTCTTGCCAAAGTCTTTTGGAGCAGGAGGTAACAGAAAAGGAAGTAGCATCAGTAAAATCTTAGTGGTTTAGTTATCCTGGTATAATTAAAAAGGAAACATGTTTCCACAGGTCATTGACCTGATCAGCTTTTTGTTTTGCCATGTATACGTAGCACCATGGGATTTCTGTGGCCTAACATCATCATTGAAAAAATAACACAAAAGCCATAAAGAGAAGCAGAAAAAAAATCACTTACTTATTCTAATAGAGCAGTAAATGACACCATATATATACAATTTTCTTTTATAATTCACCTTTAAAGCATATGTTTCTAGTTTAGTTGCTGAATTAGTTTTTAGCCATCTATCTCTTAAACTCTGACATTTATTGACAAAATAAAAAGGAACTCAAAGCTTCTGTTGGATTGTGTGGCTATTTCTCCAATTAACCTTATCTGTAGTGAACTTCTGATCTGAGTAATAAAAATGCAGTCTTAGTGAGTAATGCCTTTAAATTGAATCATATCCATCCAAGCAGCTATTTCTGCCCTTATGCTTTCCAGAGATGAAGGGTGAAATCAAGGTAGAGACCAGTTGGCATGACAAAAACACCATGTTTTTCTGCAGAGTGTACAAGATTTGGAAAGATGATAGATGGGAGAAAGCACAGGTAAATGGCAGTTCATATTTTAAAGGGGTGGCAAGTAAGGAAAAGCTTCCTATGTCTGTGTTTCAGAAACACACAGTGACAGCTTTCCTCTCCAGCTTTAAATACTCCTAAACTCCTGTCTTTGATTATAATTTCTAATATGTCTCCTTGAAAATGCTAGTTCGATCTTGCAATGGGAGCATAGGTCTGCACAGCATATCATAATTTATAGCAGTATAATACACATTTGTTCATGATGATGAATGGGATCCGTAGGGCACGCTTGCGTGACTAATACTATTCATTTCAGTGGGACTCAGGCCAGGTCTGCTCTTTGCCAGTGCAGCCCTCAGTCAGAGTTTCTTTCCAAAGTAACAGTTCATCCATAACTCTTCCCTTGTACTTTGCAATTTCAGAGATTTCTGAGCACCAGCAATGCAACAGTACTTTTTGCCTCAGCTGTCCTGCACTTTAACTTCTTATACAGCTCCTATGTAGCAGCTAAACTCATAGCATCGGTGCCTAAATGTCATCCAAGCCTTTGTGACCTTTCTGAGGTTGTTTTTTTTTAATTATGTATGCATTTTACCCATACCAAGTCCCTGTGATTTTTGCCAGACTGAAAATCATGCTTATAGCTTTGCCAGTTCAGAGGACAGACTGAAAAACACATTATTTTACGTACTTTTTTAGAAAGTGGCTTTGAAACCCAAGAGTCCTATACTCATTCATTTTGAGTAGTCCCAGCCTTGAATGTAAACAGAGCTGTTCTTTCCCAATTCAGTTTAGATTTTGAAACGACCACAGCTTTGAAATATTAGTTACTGCAGGTTTTAAATAATTTGTAATGCACAAAAATGCATTCCTTTACTGGAATCTCACTTCATGTGTTATAGCAACAAATCCTTTTTGTTTTGTTTTTTAAGAGTTCAGTTTCCATAACTCCTTGACAGTAGGAATGTTACTCAATTAGCCAGAAAGCCGATCTCCTTTTCTCTCCTAGAGATCAAATGTGAAACAGGCGCCCCAGTGTTAACAACAATCAAGACCTGTTCCACGTCTGCATTTGCAGTATAGACAAAGCATCTCTCAGGATGTTATTCACTATTCACTTATGCCTTCAGTGGGCTGACTTTAGCAGCTTGTGCTGGAAAATGTGGACTTCAGGGACAGCCTGGGGATGACGTTAGCCCAACTTCTAAACTTAATTCTGGATTTGTGCTTAGTGCAGTTTTGCACCGAGAATGACTTTTATCCCCTAGATCTGTGCCTGCTCAGTGTCTTTCAGTTATGATTTGTCTTCCCCACCAAGACACTCAGGAGCAGTTCAGGGAGACATCACAGGCATTACAGGAGATTGCAGAGCTTTATTGAATTAAATACTCTGTATTTGACTATATCTCATGAAACGCTGTGTTGCTGGATGGCAGGGGAAAGAGGAAGTGTGCTTAGGACTCATTATTGCCTTCAATTCTGTGCATTAGACAGCAAAAATATCCCAGCAGTCTCATAACTACACAGTCTTGTGTTTCTATCTTCCTTAGCTATCATTAGAAAGTAGCTGTCATTCTGTGTTCAATTTAGAAACACCGAGGAAAGCAGATATACATATACAAAGGGCTGCAATGAGACGACTTCACCTGCAGGTGTTTCTGCTTCTATTATCTTCTTTCCATGTGCAGAGACAGTGCAGGCAGGAATTGTAGTTGGTTTTCATGTGAGTGGAAAGCTGTCCTTAACCGCACAGATGTAAGCTAAAGTTGTGTTGTCACTTAGACACATGAAGAATTGTGAAGTACTCTCCAATTAAATGAGAAAAAGTTCCTCATCTAGTGTGCAGGGGGCAAATTGAGCTATCTTTAATGTTTGTGTAGTTTGTGGAGACTAAGAAGTGAGGTCAGAGAGAGATGGGATCATGATTTCTGTCATGCTACCCCAGTCTAGCAACGCTAAGATAAGAGCCCGTAAATAAATATTTTTCTCCTTGATGCAACAAAGAACTCAGCCATCTGGAATAAAAGTGAGCATTCAGGATCTTCTGATCTCATGTTAGAAATAAATATCTGCCCCAGAACTTCTGTCTGGAGTTCAACTAGTTATACAAGGCATAACCTTGCTGATAACTAATATTGTTATAATGACTTAAACAAAGTTACTGATTACTTATCTGAAGTTTACACTGGCTTTCTTTTGTACATCAATAATTAAAGCTGTTCTGAAATAGTTTATTGCAGCTGGATTTGTGTGCTGTGTGGACTGGTGTTTATAAAACAAAATTACCCTTCTGCAGAAGCCAGCATCACACATAAAACCCATTTACCTTACTCAGGTGGTTCTAATCTGAAATAATTACTTGGATAAACAGTTTCTGCCTGACAGCTTTACCAGATTTCCCATGGGATCTTACATAACCTTTGTCCTTTATGAGAATATTGTGATATGTAAGGAAAAGAGGTTATGGGATTCATCCACCCTATTTCTAAACTGTTCCAATGGAAGACCTCATTCAGGATTAAAAACATAAATCACACAAAATACTTAGCAGTGTTATTCAGTCTCTCCCTAAGTAATTCAACTAAAATGCCGTATATGAATGTGGAAGATAAATATTGTTTTCGGAGCATTCCCAGAGAAATAGCTTCCTTCTGACTGAAGCTCCAGTTTTCTCTAGGACGTGCTTCTCTCTGATGCAAAGTTTCAGACAGCCACTGCAAGCCAGTGGTTGTAGGCTGAGGCTAGTCTGTCCCCTGGGCTCCCAAGGCAAGCAGTCACTGGGGACCAGTTTGCAAACCGTCCCTGCATCCTTAGGCGTTCCTTCACCCTGCTCCTCGTCTGAAGGCCAGACAGGAAGGCTTTGTGGGGATGGAGCTAGCAGGAAGCTATGTAGAGCTGGATTTTCATCTGAAAATCTGCTTAGCTCCATGGTATTTACACCATGAGAATCCAACCTAATAATTTTAGTGCCTATGTGAAAGAGACTTTGGCAGTTAAAGCACTGACTTTTCCAGGGCAGCAGAATATGGGATTTACTTTGGAAACGAGAGGAGCACGGTGTCTGAAATGCTCCCTCCTGCTTCCTCTCTGTGGTTACTCTCAGTCACAGCTGCTTGTTAAGGGCTGGGCTGTAATAGCATCTGTCTGCCTAGCCTGCTGCAGCCCTCACTGCACTGGCCAGGGCTCACCCCCAAAGCAGAGAGCAGCCAGCTCAGTGCTAGTCTCTTCCTGGAAGGTGGGACAGGGGCTTTATTGTTAGCTCAGATTGCCTTTCTTTTTTTTTTCCCCTTTGCCTTTTTTTTCTTCTCCTCCTTGTAACTGGCTGACAGCTGTTACTTAAGAACAGCTGTGAGGGAATTGATATCAGCCTGGGATAGATTTAATTGCAGTTAAGTCCAGGTTCTGTCCTCCTCAGGGAACTCCTTCCCTAGACCTTTAATCTCTCAGTTCCTCCCTCCCAGCCTTTTTTGGGGAAAGGGTTTTCTGGGGAGTACCCCATTTTGTGTCCTACATGAGTGCTGCTTCTCCTCAGATGCTTCTCTCCTGACTACGTGCTGGTACCCAGCGATTCCCTAGACTGGGCTGCCTGCCTGCCACAGCTTCTCTGCCTGTAAGTCATTTGTGGGTTTCTTATGCTTCTGGAAATGTTAATATCAAAGTTATAATGGCAGCTTCAGTCCTCAAAGTTTGTGCTGCTCACGTATCCAGGTCTGTCAGAAAGTGCTGCTATGAGCAAATGGAAGGGAGAATAAATATGCACCAATCAAAATTAGTCTTTTACTCTTATACTTCACAGAGATGTCTAGTACTCTTCTGGGAATTTAACTGGTTATCACCCAAAGGTCCCTGAGTCTTGTGGTGTTACAGGGAATGTCAGCAGCTTTGTAACTCATCTGTTATGGTACTTTTCAACCAGGTTTAATGTCTTCAAATCCTAATGCCACACAGCTTCTATTTCAGTTAGTCTTAGCTAATGAGGTGTGTCTTCCCTGATAACACTAGCATGAGCTTCAAGGGATATCTTGAGTTAGTCGTGTAGTGATAGTCTAGAAAAATCCGCAGGGATATCCTTCCTTCCTACAGCTGCAAAGTGCAGACATAAACATCTCTAACATTTAGGCATATCTGGATCAAGCAGTTAAGCCCTAGCTAAGCTTCTTGGGATGCAGTGTCCCTCTCCCTGGTTGCCCTACAGAGGAGGTACTGTGCTTTGAGAAGTTATTTCTGTATTCCTGGGAGAAGCTGCATGCCTGGCCTTACTGATGGGCTCAGGTTTGTACGACAGTCAGAACTAGACATTCCTGGAGGATGTTGGGGATGAATCTGTTGTGAGCCTCACCTTGTGGTATCCCACCATAGCAGGCAGAGGCTTGTAAATGTTTTAGATGATTATAAATACCCTCACTAATGAGGTAAGCTTGTGTACTTAGTCTAAAATTATCATTTATGTCCTGGGAAAAAGGTTAGAACTAACAGAGTAACTGATGCCAACAGAGCTGGGAGAAGCAGGCTGAGACTTCGTGGAGGCGGTTTTCTTTTGGAGTGGGTGGGACACGGTGTTCCAAGTTGGTGAAGAGGGGGAAGCAGGGATGTTGTTTTCTTCCTCCACTTCCATAAATCACAGCTTTTAGTGAACGTAACCTGAGGGGACCCTTCAAGAAGCCTCTCCTATAAGATTCCGCATGTAAGTCACATTTGCTAATTCCAGGACTGGAACTGTGATCTTGCAGAAATAGGCGCTTGGCAAGCCTAGCTTCTAGCTCAGTTCATGGAGGTGCTTAAGCAAGCATGTTTCCAGCTCACACATGCTTATGATATTTTCATGCCTTTTGAGAAAGCTCTGTAAGCATCTGTCTGGTAGCACTAACCAAGTCTTAAAAGCTCAGCCTCGAATGCTGTGCTGACAAGCATGGCAAAATGAAAAGCATTAACTATGCTGTAGACAAAGAGTGACAGGTAAATATAAAACAGTGTCAGTAGCAGGCCAACCTCTACCAGTGTACCCTTTGTTTATAGAGAAAACAAACAGGATTACAATATTTCAGTTGTTTTCTTGTTTGTACTGCAGCAGCCACAAGAAGCCCTGGTTATAACTAAGACCCAAGTGTGCTAGGTGTGATACGAATGTGAGGCGGGGAAGAAATCCAGAGACCATACAGCTTGAAAAACAAAGTGTTCTAAAACAAACAAACAAAAAATCTCTCAAAGTTGGCAACATTTATGAAAAGAAACTTATTCTGGATCATCTTGGACTCCTGACCACCTTTTCTTAATTTTCCTACAACTCCGTGTAGTGCCTAGTGCAACAGAGTCATCATTCTTGCCTGTGCTGCAGAAGCACCTCTGAAGTATAAGCAAGCACGTGTGATCCAAATTTGGATTTGGAAACAGATCTGGGCCTTTCCTTCATCTTGGGGACATCTGAGTCTGCCGACTCAGGGCTCGAGGCGTAGGCGTCCTAGAAAACAGAGTCAAGTATCATGGTGATACTGAGGCTTTACTGTGCTCAGGTACAGAGGGATGGAGCAGATCAGTAAATACTCCATGTCTGACATCCTGCCCCCAGTAGAACCATCTGTTCTATATTGCTGCATGGGATTAATAATAACAATAAAAACCAAAAACCCACTCAACCTTTCTAATACCAGTGCCCAGCCACAGAGTAAATGACCAAATTCTTCCTCAGTGAATTAGAAATTTCCACTTTCCTCTTGCCTGTTTTGACTACCTCTGTCATGCTTTCCTTTTTAAAAGAGCTTCTGACCCACTGAGTCTCAATTACTTATTTGTATCTTTCTGTTTTCCCTTGCCTGATAGTTCTGCTCCTGTCAGGAAATTTTTGCAAGCTGTTGCATCATCCCTTTTTCCTGTTAATTGTCTTTGCTGCCTACCCTGGTGAGGCTGTGCTTGCAATAGCTGGGTAGCGCAAGCAGCGTGTCAGTGTATTGCAGGACTAGCTCTGCTTCTGGCTCCCTCGACTCAGTTCCTGTCGACTTCACTGACTTTAATACCCAGAGCACACTTCAGTAGAGGATTGCAAAAGGGTTTATAGACATTAATTACACTCACCATGCAGAGTATGTTTCTAGATGGCTGTGAACACATCTAAAACCAGTTCTGCTCATCCCTAGCTAAACAGCACACTAAACGTGCTACTTTGCTCAGTTCCATTTTTCTCTTCATGAGCTGTTTTTAACTAGGCCAGACTGTTGAAGTGTGGTAACAACAGCAAAGCATACTTTAGTCTACAAACCACTTTCACCCATCTTAATAACATTCCGGGGGTGCGTTTTATTCCCTTCATTCCTGGATGTAGTGGTAATGGCCCTGGCAAATTTTCTGCATGTTGTTCCAGGATTGTAGAAATTATTTATTTCCTTCATCAGGCAGAACGGTTAAGTACATACTTCAAAATCACAGCTGGTTGCTATTCTTCACTTGTATCTGCATTCAAGTTGAGATGAAATGTTCTGGGTGGCACAGAACTCGCCAGTTCTTCCTTCAACCGGACAATATATGAGAAGCCTTGTTGTAATGATGCATGTATTTAGAACGAACAAAAAGAGGGAAATACTTGCTTCAATTTCTGAGTGAGTTATTAAGTAATATGGTGACACATACACTTTCTATTTCCTTGCAAGCTGGGTTTTCGTTCCTGAGGGAGTTCTGTCCTGTTGGCTTTGTTCTGTAGTACTCCTTGGAAAGTGGAAAGTTGATTTACAGTGTTTGGAGAAAGAGTTCGGGGAAATCTTCCTGGAAAGTAGGCCTGGGTGTCTGGGCTGAGCTTTCTAGAAGAGAAGATTGCTTGCTATTGGCAGTTGTCTCTTTTGTATATGTGCAAATAAGATAAGTTACATTGAAAATAGACTGAAATACCACATTACTTCTCTTTCACTGCATCTGACACACAAGTGTTGCCACTTGGCAGTGATGTAGCAATATAGACACAGAGCAGCAGGGATATTTATAGTCTTCTCAGGCTAAGGCTGTGCTCAGTAAGAGTTCTTTCTGCCTTGTCATAGACTTTTTGTACTTCACCCAAGAAAACAAGGACATGATCAGAAAATACATCTGCCAGTGAGACCAGGCTGTTGAAGTAGAAAAGTGCCTTTGCAATTCCAAGGCATTCTAGGCTCTTAAAATGTTAATAGCATGCCTGAGAATGAAAAAAAAATATTTCATTATGCTTATTTTATATAGTAGCTAAGCTGGTAGAAGTCAGGAAGGCATTTAGCATTGTTCATGCAAAAAGTAAAAAAGATGTGTTACTCGATCAAATGGGGTTGGATGGAATCTCCTTTCCATTTTTGACAGATACGCAGGAGTTGCACATCTTCCTTCCCTCCTAACTTCAGTCTGTGATTCGCCATGTGGGAAGTTCACGCAAATACAAAGGAAGTAAGTTACCAAAGGCTGCAAAGCTGTATGTCATGGTCACTAGACAATTGTAACTGTACTAGACTTGATTGGGCTGTGATGATTCAGCATCTGGCCTTGTCCGGATTGACCTTATCCTCTTGTCCAAATAAACAATATAATAGAGAGAAACCAAACATATTTGCTTTAACAGATTTGTGCAAACAGGGTGTCATCAAAAGGATGCCTTCTCTGCATAGCACCCTTGCCGGCTTGTTTGATGGGATCATTTGAGTCTGATAGCTCCGTAGAGCTCCGTAGAGCTTTTGCCACTAGCCCATAGGCAGTAAATGTGTGAATAACAGTTCTCCTCAGTCCCCTCTATTCCAGTTTCGCCTTTCTTCCTCAGAGTTCTTCACCACTCCACCAGTGCTGGAGCTGCTGCAAGGGTCTGGTCTTCCTAGGCAGGCACTGCTGGGCTGGGAGGAGCGTGGAAGCTGTTCTGCCATGCGTTGGGAGTGAGGGAGGGGAGAACAGTGCTTCTGCCCAGAGGTGAGGCTTCCTGTTGCTCTGTCTCCCACCCATCATCATGATGAAATTGGCCCCTCAGGAAGTGCCAGCTGCTCCCCTGGTGCTTGGCACCTAGTTACAGGAGTTACTTCTCATCCCTAAGCAAAAGTTTCTGCACTCTGAGAGGATCTGAGCCCTTCGCCTACCTGTCACCCAGCCAGGAACTGGGGTAGTTGGCAATTCTGTAGCACGGTTAATTTGTAACAAGCCACTGGCCCTGAGGGAAAGAATTTGGGTCTCCTGATCGCAACTTGCAAAATCCCGACCTGCTACATCGTATGAATTATGTAATACCCGATATGACAAAGAAGGGGCTTGCCAAAACAGTACTCTGGAAGAGCAAGGGAGTTAAGAGCTATGTTCAGTGCATACAGTTTTACAGCCTGTGGTCGCCATGGATGTGTGTTGCAGTCAGAACTCCATTGCCTACATTCTGCACAATGCAGGAGCATTACATCACATATGCTTTTGACCTTTGCTCATATAAAAGATTTGAAGATCTTGCTGTAGCTCCCCACAGTAAGTTTCACCAAGATTAGTGTCCTGTGGTCCTGAAAAGGAAAACTATACAGAGCCCTGCAGTAGCAGATTCCCACTAAAACTGTTGCAGGCAGATAGTGTTGATAAATCAGTCACCAGATGCGATATCAAGAAACTTTTATACAAGTTTTTAATAAAAAAAATTCAACAAAAAATATATATATAATCAGGCATTTTATGCAATGCATACATTCTTTATATCTGCAGGTACAGATAAATAACAGAAGGCAAAACCAAGTATTTTGCTTATCTTTGGCCATTAACCAATAATCACCCCTGAAGAGATATCATAGGGTTAAAGAATAATAAACTGAGTCTGTAAATTTCTCTCATTACAGACAAAGTATCAGGCAATAATACAGTAGTTAAATTTTTAGAAATGTAAGGAAATATTTATTTAACACTGCCTAATACTGAAATTGAACCTGGTTTGCTGCTATGGAACTTAAGGCCTTCTTTAGCTGACACACAGCCAACACTCCTGGGTTTGTATTAGACATACTCCAACCCTTCCCTTAACCTACTTCCCTTCACCATACATTGCTCTAAAAAGCCAAGCTGTACCTCTTCATGAAATAAACTAGCACGAATTCTTATCTGTGGATCAGTTTCCTGAACCCCAACCAATGTACATACATACAGAGCAGTTAAGCTTCCTTAAGTCAATATTTTTTCTAACTCAGTGTCCCAGAATAATAGCTATCCTTCCACTTTACAGCACAGATGCATCTGATGGCTCTACCAAAGCAATATATACATGATACACATTAAAAATCATAAAAGCAATTTTTAAAGGTACATTGATAACATGTAGCAGCTTATGTCTATATATGTACATGTTTTCACAGTTACATTTCAGAAAATTGAGAACACCAGGAATACTTCTACTGTGTTTTCTATAAATATTAAAAATTTACCTGTCAGGCATTTTGACAAAATAGTATTTAGGTTATCACTTTAAATAGCACTTGAAAACCTGTAGAGTTTTAAGCTTAAAGGCTGTAAAGTTTGAGGATTTTTTAAAGTGTTTAGCCAGTTTCAGCAGCTGGGCCACCTGCCAGTTTGATTATTTATTTAATTTTTTTTAATTCAAATCTGATAACAAAGGAACTCCACCACTTTTGATGGGACAGGCAAGTTCTTGACTTGGCTGGTGGGCATCACTCTTCGAATTGCCATGCGACATAGATGTTGGAGACTGGAAACTTGTCTTGGAGTTGCCCAGAAGTACACGCTGCCATCCTGTGTCCTGCACAAAAAAAAAAAAAAAAAAAAAAACCACCCACCAGAATTATCCCACCTGAATGATTTCAGCTTAGTGCAAATCCTCACATACATTGCTAGTTAGGGGGAACGCGCTCTGGACTTGCTTAGTTCTAGCTGTTCTGGACTCATTTACACCGGATGCCAGCTCTTCTTTTAAGCTATAGCAGCACAATAAGCAACTTGCTGATGATCTATGCGACAGGCCTGAGCAGATCTCCCAACAGTTATTGATTATACCACCTGCAACAGAGTAACTGCCCTTGATTATCTAATGGTCTTTTTCCAACCCACATGTTTGTGGGTCTTTTATTTATTCTCAAAGATAAGAAATTAGTTTATCAGTTTCTTGATTTTACTGCTATTCCAGGCATGTTTAAACAAATAGTACCAGAAGTAAAACCAAGTCAGAAGCATCAAGTTGCAAGTCACAACTGAAGATTTTTAGAACACTTAAGCCACTGTTTTCAACCTTTTGTGTTACCTTAATATTTTACGAATTAAAAAAAAAAAGTATATACTTGCCCTGCAGCTAGAACACTGCCATCAGTAGAAAAGGTACAGCAGAGCCCATTGTTCAGAGGTGCAACTTGTACAGGGTATTCTTCATCAATTCTCCAGAATCTTACCATTCTGAAAAGGGAAAAACAAAGTAGTGAGTTATCAGAGTAGACATTTCATTCTGCCTGATATATTCTCTGATGCTGCACAAGAAACTAGTCTGAAGCAGAGCTCAGGGAATTTTTATAAACATTATATACCTTGATCCATTCAACCTTCAACCATTTTAACTCTGTCAATTAAAATAAAAGATTGCCTTCAACAGCAGAAAGCAGTAACCTGAACTATAAGAGAGAGATTTTCTAAATCTAAGTGTCATATATGCTAGAAAAATCTCAACAATGCTTGTCTTAATTAAAAAAACTAAAACCCTCCTGTAGACACTTTAATACCCATTCTGTCATCT
Organism: Gavia stellata; assembly: GCF_030936135.1. NCBI lineage: Eukaryota > Metazoa > Chordata > Aves > Gaviiformes > Gaviidae > Gavia > Gavia stellata. The sequence continues at coordinate 12,044,781 of NC_082618.1, read as the reverse complement.
TGAGAAAGCATTCTTCATATTCTTAAAATACAGTTCTTCAAAATATTATTTGCAGTGTTAGCAGAAGTTGAATACGAGATCACAGAATACTTTGGAATCTGCTACTATACAAAAGACTTACACGCATTATTAACTTCATTTACATTTTTCACTGTTTACAACCCCTCTTCTTCTGTTTTCAGCTGTTACACACTTAAGTTATTCAGATCATCTACTCTGTACACAACTAATTATTTCTACATTCAGAATGAATATTAACATATACCAGACAACTCTTCTACTTTTACCAAGACCATTAGAAGCCATTTCTCAGTTAAAAAAAAAAAAAGCAGCTGACTTAGTATTTAAAAGTTCATGCCGTATGGGAAGAATTAGAGGAGTCTAACAAACCTTTCCTCATACTTACTTATCATCAGCAAGGCTTGCAATATGTAGTCCATCGTGACTAAAAGATACTGATCTGACCCATCGGTCATTTGCACCTCCAGCAAATATTGGAGTAGGAGGGGGAAAGAGATGCCTGGAGATAGAGAGACACTTAGCTAACAGCATGTTTAACAACTATAGAAGTGTTTCCTTCAGCCATGACTAGCAAAGCTGAGGAAGAAAAAATGGATTGAACATTTAACTATGAAATCAGGAGTGGAGATTGAACTACTCTATCTTTTGTAGTACTGAATGCTTCAGCTATGTTGAAGATGCTTAAATTAGTACACTAAGAATTTAAAGCACTGGTATTTTTCTCAGATGGAAGAATAATCTCTGCCACTTCAGGATTTCTATCAGCCACTCCTGAGATTTTTCCCAAATCTAACTATCAGTTAAATACACAAACCCATTAATTTTAGTAGTCATCTTCACTCTAGGAGAAAGTTTCCAGATGTGACAGCTTTACTTACCCAAATTCCATAAGAATAACTCCAATATGTGGATCCCAGACATAGACTCGAGTATCATAAGATGCAGTAGCCAGTAAAGCTCCATCAGGAGAAAACTCACAAGCTACAACATCATTGTGATGTCCTTCAAGTTTCCGTATCATAGAGTATTTATCCATATCCCAGAGAAAAACCTGCAATTAAATAGGCTAACGTTATAGCTCTGCTCAGAGATACAATGAAGCGTTTACTTTCTTTTTTAAAGTATAGCTGCTAGTCTTATTTGGGATTATATTAAAATCAGGCATTATGAATTACTACAATTAAGAAATATGCTCAGTGTCATACTCAGATTAAAATCAAGTTTTTTAAAAATAATTAAAGCAGACATGCAAGTTCTAACTCAAGTTTGTTAAATGTTATTAACAAAATAAGCCAAAATATAAGATAAAGGCAACACAATTTAACCATGTAGCTTACTGAAATTCATGTATTACGAAACTATTTTATTAAAATATGCAGAAATAAATAGGGTTAAACTCTACAGTCCCCTCTTTTCAATAACTACCAAAATTTTAAGAAATATACAGACAGAAAACGTAAGGTTAACATATTGTTACTCCAGTGGCATCCCTTTGAGTTTAAGATCACTTGTTTACAATTGGCTTGGATCACCAACGTCAGCCTAGGAAGAGAAACAGATACTGCAAGCAAAAAGAATTTTCACAGCCAAAAGTTATGTCTTTGGCAAAACAATAGGGAAGTCTAACCACATTATTAGAAAGAATTTATGCATTTTAAATCAAGTCAACAGTAAAAAAAGACATTAATATTACAATTTACCCGGCTAATTGCATATTGTATTATAAAAACTGATAAAAGAGGATAGTATTCTGGGATTTTACATGCAATTGTACATTATATATAATCAAAATAAAGACTGTGCAGAATTACTTAATAGGAACGATCTATGTACTGCAGCATAATTTTGTAGAAAATGTAAGTCTTTAGCATAAGATGTTATGTCCCTAAAAGAGCTCATTAGGGTCCTTGATTTTTCCCCTCAGTTTTACTGCACAGATTAAATACTGACATCTTGGATAAATTTTTATGTTTGACCAAAGCAAACATAGCTTTAGTGCCTCACATACTTCCTAAAACTGACCATTTTACAGTCAGTTATAAATGTGTCGATCAATTTCTCCAAGGAGACCCCAACATTCCACAAAACTGGAAACTAAGTTTTAGGAGTCAGTGCGCTTCACTGCTGTGAAAATTATTAAAAAAAAAAAAAAGAAAGAAAGAAAGCAGAAAGTGGACATCAACCAGCACCTGCGTACGTACAGTACACCTTGCAGTCGAATGCAAGGTTACTTCGTCCTATGGTAAAGTTCGCCCCCAGCCTGGTAGCCAGAGATGCCACTCTTTCTGCCCAGCTAACACCATTGTGCTCCTGTGTGAGTGGTGCCAGCTTAACCTCAATCACACCAATATTGCTGCCACCACCTGTGACAGGGAAAGCAAGAAGCTTATGGAAAACACACAGCCTAAAGATAGCAATGTATACATCCACATCTGCTCTATTTAAAGAAAAAACAAAACCCAGACCTCGACTATTCTCTATCAAATCTGCACTGATAATTTAAAGTATAAAATGCATTTGAACAGTCATCCATGTAAAGTAGTATCCAATGATTGAATTGTGCTTTTTACTCAGCATCACTAGGCTTCATTAAACTACCTACAAAGCCCCTGTAACTAGACGGACTTCCCCTTTCCGTTTTATCCTAATTCTTCAGTGCCAAGAAAAGCAGCTTATGGCATACGTGCTTTACCTGCACTGCTTTCAGTTCTCTAGCAGGGCATTAGAATACAGTTAAAAACAAAACCAGTACGCTGTTCTTCGTTCTAGATCTTTTAGACACGACTGCCATTTTGTATTGGAAAACATGTAGAAACATTTTTGTTCAGTGAGAGATACCGTGACTGGCTCAGACTTTGAAAAGTCCTTTTCATTGAGCAGGGAATAGAAAGGATAAAATCAGTAACAAAATAGTTTTATGCATTAATCTAAGTATCTTTTAACACCGGAAGCTTTAGTCTTCTTTGGTTTTATACTATGTACATGTGCAGATGCGTAGAACTATTTCTTAAAGAATGCTTACAGTTTCTTCAACTAAAAGCAGTGCAAGTTCAATTCATCAATCAGTGTCTCAATGCACCATTTGCTAGTTTAATTTCATGCACTTTTACATCATCGTAAAACATTAGAAGTTCATGACACCGAGCACAAGCTTAATGTTACTTAGATTTAAAATGATTATGCACACAATTCAGTAGATTCAACGAACAAGAAACTCTGACACATACTGCTTTACTAGCTCCAACAGAACAGAGAATAGAAGAGTCTGGAGAGAATGCACAACCATATACCCAGTTCTGATGTCCTCTCAACACTTTCATCATATTTCCTGAAAAGAAAGACATTCCTGTAAGAACTGATTAAAAATTGCAAATTCAAATTGAAAAGCTTTTCTAAATTAGTTCTTCCTTTATAAAATTTTACACTATTTTTCCGAACAACATCTTGCAGAGTCATGCTACACAGAAATAAAAATTGTCATGCAGCCTCTAAATCCTATGTCCCTATTCAAAAAGGTCACTTCATGCGCTGTTTTAACTTAACCCAAAAACCAGCTTATACCTTTAGGGTACAAACAGATAAAGACTTTCAAGAGAGCATACAGAGTGAGTGACTAATAGAAGAAAATTAATTTTTTAAGAAATCCTGACCTAACTGAGTTTATAGCAATAAAAGAGGAGAGTACATGGATGTTTCTCCTGTGTATTACAGCACGTGAACTTCAAATGCATACCATCATCTTTCAGGTCCCACACTCTCAGTGTTTTGTCTCTGGACGCAGACACTAAAATCAGGCTGCCATCTGGGGCAAAGGTTAAATCTCTAACAACTTCTGTATGGTCCATCAGGTTAAGGAGGAGTTTTCCTGTTACATGAAAACACCACAATTTCAAATGAAGGACTGTACTTCTATTCAGATCAAATGCTTTATGGATACAATTACAGAATACAAAATTATAGCACGTAAAGCCAAATTTTCTTTGTAGAAATGCTCCCTACAGTAAGAAACACGTGTATCCTTTTAGACTCTTCTGTATCGAGAGACAATTTCATGAAAAGCTAGCAAATCTATACACTAAAACCACATGCCTCAGAAATAAGGCAAGACTTGTCTTCTGATAGACATCTCTGTTCTAAGCTTAAATTTACAAGATAACGACACATTACTCAATAGTCATTAGTTTCTTTTTTTTAAAGCTGAGTTCTCTCCCAACCTAGCAGCTGTGCTACCAGCTAAACTGAGATTCCCTAATTTCAGATTCAGTCTCTTATCATTTGAACAATTATTTGCTTTTTAAAAAAAAACTAAAAGGTCCTCATCAACATAATCCATCCCCATACTCAAGAACAGAGAGCAACTTCATGTTTTGAAAGTTTCCTTTGTTTGAAAGTATATTAAAACTACAATCCAGCAGATTTTAGAGTAAACAACCAATATGTACAAAGTCAATCACATACTTAACCATTTTGCAGCAACAAGGCTTCATCTCCCATCACCTCCATCTCAAAGCATGACCTGAGTCTGTTCCTTCCTCTTAGCAGTATTTGAACATTTCTAGTTGCAGGAGTTCATGCTTTTTTTAGATTACTTAATTTGTATTCAAGGTTCAGTTCCCAATTAAAATTCTGTAAGCAATTCATTCTGTGTATTAATGATGTTCCTACTGCACAAAGTGACAACGAAGTGCCAACATTCTCTCACATACTCTACCTGTATATACATCCCATATCTTGATGCGCCCATTGTTCAAGCCTGTTGCAAGTAGAAGCTGGTCTTGCCCAAATTTGAAACGGTGCCATTCTATGTTGACACAGCGGCTCTGCTTCTCAGGCACTGAAGACCCAAAAGCAAGGCTCCAGACGATATCACCACAGTCTATTATATGTTCACAAGGCTTATTTTTCTGACCGCTGTCACTATTCTGCCTCGGAAGTCTTGTACTGATAGAGTTTGCAACATTCTTTGTGCCATGCAACAAGCTGCAAAAGAAACAAAAAATACAAAAAAATAGCATAAAGTATCTTGAAAAATAAGTAGAACAAAAAGTAAGTTGCCATAACATACATTTTGGAGGCCCATAATGATGCATTTTTACTTTCAAATTATAAAAGCAGCTTTTTCTTGTAACTGTCAAAAATTGTTAACACCTGGAAACCTTCTTACACAATATAATGCTATTATATTATATATGTTTTTACCTCTGTAGAGAGCAATATATTAACCCACTGTGGAAAACAACATTTTTAAGCATTTACAGAAAAATGAATTACAAAAATTTATAAGATTTTCTATTAAATGAGCAAGAAGTTCCCTGCAATTCACTTATGTGCGTTAAATACTGGGAACAGATACCGAGGCCAGCATGTGAAAACCAAGTAACCCACCACCAGAAATAGAAAAAAAAAAAAAGGAGGCGGGATTTGCTGGGAAGGGAAATGTAACCAGCTACAAAAATGCAACTGCTGGTTACTAACTTCATTAAAACGCAACCTGCAAGTGAAAATAAAATGTGTCTTTTGGAATTTAACCTGCATTCTAATAAGAATGATAAGGAAGGAGATTCGCCTTTAAGTAAATTCCTAAAAGGTACAACCAGTGAGCTTTCTGATAGGAAATTTAAAAGTCCAGATCTGCCCAAGTCTTTACATTTCATTTTCATTCTAACTTCCTTGTATTTTACAGCATCTGAATCAATTAATAAATCACTCCTCCATAGCCTTTGTGAGGTTGCAGTACTGTTGTTTCTCTTGCTGGCCACAGAGAAGAGAGAAAACAATAGCTGTTACTTTAAAGAATTCGTTTTTCCCAAAGCTGTCAAAGCCTGAAAAGCCAATACGTGTGTTTTAATCTATGAAAAGATATCTCCTATTTTGAAATTCTAAAGTTTTTCAGGTGCATTAAAAGCCATATGGTTTTGTCTTACAAGTTATTAAGGCACTGAGACCAGGGGACCAGCTTCACTATGCGATGCCCTTGTGACCAAGCAAAGTAAGATCCATCGGGAGCAAATGCAACAGTCCAGTTTTCACGTCCACACTTCTTGTCAAAAGGAGAAGTTGGGGCCAAGAGTTCTCCTACAGTGCGTGATCGTGCTAAAAAGAAAACAGAGAGGAAATTCCATTTTTTAAAAAAAGCCAGCATATTTTAAAAGGTTACCAGGGAACCAGGCAATATATTAATTACTTGACTTCCTTGCGCTTTCAGCCGGGCAGCACCCGCTCACTTTTACATCTGGGAAGGAAGGGCCAGCGGCTGGGAAAGGAACAATGTCACCTAAATGCTATTTAACAAGATTTTGCCCATTAATGGAAGGAAGCAGCTTCGGGCGAAGGAAGCCTCTTTGAATGATGCATTGTGGTTAGTTTAAAACGGGCTGTGTCGCCGACAGCCATCCCACTCTAAAGTCCAGGAGGACCGAGGCGGTTTCCCCCCCCGGTGAAAGCTGCTGCTCCTGCGTACAAAGAAATCGGAAAGAAGGCGGCCGAAGGGAAGGCCCTGCGTCCCGCTCCGCGCTGCAGCCGTGCGCCCGCGCCCCGCCGCCGCCCCGCCCGCTCCCCCTCAGCCGGGGGGCCCGCAGCACCTCCGCCACCCCCGAAGGCCGAGCGCGGAGCCAGCCCCGGTCACGGAGCCGCTGAACGCGCTCACGGACGGCGCTACCCAACCCGCGCCCCGCAGCGGCCGCCCTCCCGGCCCGGGCCGAGCCAGCCCCGCTCCCCCGGCCGCGCCCGCCCCTCACCGATGAGCTTCTCGTTAACACTCAGGGGAAAGCTGGCCATCTACGGGGCCGCCCTTCGGACCGGCTGGGGACCTGCAACGGAGCGAGAGCGACCGCCGCTCGCCGGAGACGCAGGGACTGGGACAAAATGGCGGCGGCGGCGCGGGGTGTAGCGCGGGGCGGGGAGGCGGCGGCCTCGCCCCGCTGCCGGGGGACGCGCCCCCCCTCGCTCCTCCCGCGGGCTGACCGGGCCTGCGGGCGCGGGGGGGCCGCTGGCAGGGCCGCTGCGGCCCGCGCCTCGCCGGGGAGCCGCTCTTCTCACCCTGCGCTTTCTCCTAGCCTGCCCTTCCGCGCTTTCACCGCCGGATTGGCTTCTGTTCCGCGGCCGTACCGCTGGCCTCGCCCCGGGCTGCAGCCGTGCGCCCCTTCCCTGCGCTGCAGCGCTCCGGTTCTCGACACCCGGCGGGGCCTCGTCCTCTCCGCCCGCGCTGCCTCGGCACCTCCTGGCTTCCCACATCGCTTTGGCTCTCCCCGCCCCATGGCCCCCTCCACCCCGCAAAATGCAGCGTTGTGTCCCTAGAGATGGCCACAGCACGGGTCTGGGAAGAACCCAGCCTTTGCTGTAAGATACCCTCCAGGACGTGCTTGAACTACACCCCGTTCCTGCTGGGTCTGGGGGAGCAATGGTGCACGGCAACACGGTAGCGAGACTGGGCTGCCGTGCCGTCCTGGCAGGGTCTGCAGTTACAGCTCGTTTTAGCAACGTCTTTCAATCCCGTCTGCGCCAAGAGATGAGTCACATTTCAACTATATTAAGGGACTAAATCTGCAATAACCTGGGTCCCGCAAAACATGGGGGTTCACAGAACGAAGAACCATAGTGACTCCCCCAATACTGCAATCAAAAGGCTTTTTGTAGCTGCTGTTGTGGGGATGTACTGATGAGGTTGTGTCGATAAACTGCAGTCCTCAAAGGGGATAAGAAATGTTCTTACGTTGCTTAAATGCCCAACCAGCAGCAGTTAACATTCCTGCCGCAGTGAGTTAGATAGAGGTTGTCTTCATTATCTTTTAAGCCAGGTTGTGACATCCTTGATGTCTGTTTGACCATGGAACTGCAAGGCAACACGTAAACCAAAAAATACGTGAAAGCTTATATGACTGGGTTGTGGAATGTGTGTAGGACAGTGACGTGTGCACTCCATTTCATCCTCCCTAACCTGGGGCTGGAAAACTCTTGGGAGTTTCCTGCTCTTTGACGTTTCTTTCTAAACGGGTATAGTTCAGCATCTAAATCCAGCAAGATCTGGTTTATGATAAAGTTTTGAATTTACTGTTAATGCAGTTGTCCATAAACAAGTTGGAGAAAGTGACCCTGAGGCCACCTCATTCTCGGCGTGATTTTGTATTAACATCTGTGTATTCCCCTGTCTCCCTCCCTTCCTTTTCCTCTTTCTTTCTCCTTTTGCATATCTAAGTTCTGCCCCTCTTCTAAGACGAGGTGATTCCTTCCTTGCTCTTTCTTTTGACTTCAAAAAAGCACATATCAGGATAATTAACTGCAGGTAATAACTGTGATTTCATCCCAAAGTAGTGGCCTCGCTGGTAGATGCACTGAAACAGCTGTATGGATTAGCTATTCCGCTGTAGCAACATCCAGAAATCACCCTTATGTAAGCAAGGTCAGGAAAGCATTTTTTAAATGATGTAGTGAGACAACATCAAAGAAAGGAGCAGGAAGAAGTTTTGAATATGTTTGGTGGTCCAAACACTAGCATGGATTAACACTGGTTTGTATAAACTCTCTTAGCACATCATAGCACTAATTTGACACAAAACTTTTTAGCAGCATAATCCTGTTCCTGCTCTATCATTCCTCTGCTGCCTGCAGGTGGAAAAGCCCTAAGCAGCTATCTTCACTTAATCCCTCAACAACTTTTTATAACAAGGCAGATTTGTAGCCAGTGCATATTGTGAAATGCTGCTTTGGAGTTACTCATAAGCTGTGAATGTTTGAACCAGGCCATCTCATAGCTGAGCTGACTCACTTTGTAAGATTTCTCCCGAGGGTCTGAGCCTCATACAGCCAGAGTAAGGTTGGGTTCTGTTTGCTTACCTTGGGGGGCTGCTATAGCCAGAGAAAGACAGCAGTCGAGTTACGCAGCTTTGTAGGAACGTTACCACATTGCTGGCTTTCTTGCGAGTTTTCTTTAAAAGAAGCAAAGTATTTGGCAATTTATTATGTCTTTAAGTCTCTGTATTTCTGTAAGTACTGCTCCAATAGTTGGTGTTTCTTCCTCAGCTCATTAATGTAATAGATTTGAGGGCCAGGAGAGATGATTAGCTCATTTAGTCTGGTCTTTGTATAACAGAGGAATATAATTTCATCTAATTTAATGCAACTTCAAACAGTGAGGATTTCCAGCAGTTACACTGTTGTTCAGCCTTTACAACACTGGAGTCTTAATGGCAATCTTTGAACAGTCCCCATTTTGCGTGTTACGGACATAAAGGCAAATTGTGATATGTAAATTCCCAGGTTTTTGCAAGCTTATTAGAAACTGTTTGATGTCACAGGCTGTCCTGGAGACATTACTAGCACCTTCTGTTTTCGCGCCTGGCTGGAAGGGCTGTTGTCTTGTGTCTGAAGCCGGCGTAGGAGAGGTGGAAAGCCGGGTTCTGTCTGCAAGCTACCAACTCGACCATTCCGGTCAGAAAAACGTATCTTTCTAAAATTCAGTCAAAACTTGAGGAGATAAAGAAGCCACACCTTGCTTTCTCGGCACCCTTGTCATGTTTATTTTCCTCGTAAGTGAACCACATTGGTTGATTTTTCGGATGATTTTTACATTCTTCACTGGTGAGGCATAGCTGTGGAATCAAGGGTGGCACCAGGCTGCATACCCCACACAGTCACATGCTGCAAGGGCCTGCAAGGCTGCACAAGTGACTCAAGGCTGATTTATGTGTTTTCCATTATCTTCCTTTATGGATGCAGCTGCCAAGTCTGCACAGTGCTGTTCAGCTGGGAAGCTAATAAACTCAGTGCCATCTTTCTCCATCAAGACTTTACACACTGCAATAAGCTTTCACAAATGAAAGGACTTCTGCTGTCTGCCTGTCTTGGAAATACTTTCCAAGATCCAGGTTACGGAGCTTTTCCCCAGGCTGCTGAAGCACCAGGATCTGCTTATTTCACATTCTTGTGTTCTGACATGGTGAATCTAGTTATACCCATTTCACTTGTTTTTTCTTCTCTGATTTTTTTAACTGATTTGTGATTGTATGTTTCTTAATCAGCTTTGCTGAAGTCTTTTTGACTCAGTCAGTCATTAGACTGGACTAGGAAGGCCATCTGAAATTAGTGTGTATCCCAAATAAGGGACTGTGCTGCTTTTATAGAAATTGGTTTGGGAGCTGTTTTCTCTTTGCATCCCTTTGTAATATTATCTGGGGTTTCTAAAATGAGCCTAGGTGTTTGCTGCATGTGTTTCCTGTCTTCTAGCTACTTGCAAGACTCTCAGCAGTGCGCTTGCTGTGCTTCATTTCCATTGCTATGGCTTCCTGCTGGAAGGCTTCCACCACTGAAAGGCTGATCGTTCCGCTTTATGAAACCTGCTACAGACCAGCAGTGAATTTACATCACAGCTTCTGTCCAAGTTCTGCTTGTTGTGCAGTTCCCCATTCAGCTAGCGCAAGCCATCCCAGCAAGGTTATTCTGCTCAGGGACCACCAAGGCTATCGGTTTCTGTTAGCTGTGGTTGTTTAGGTTGTATAGACAAACCTCTGGAAGTTAGATCAGCACAGTAACTGTAAAATACATAGCAAATTACTAGAAAAGCCCATGGACCTTTTTCAGACCCACAAGTTATGTCCCCCCTCTTCACAGTTGTCATTCTATTAAAGCATTCCTGACAGATGATAGGTAAGGAAACAACCCAGGGCAGTCACACTAAGACCAAGGTAGCTGATCTGTGCAATAGTGCATGCATTTTGGTGGTTTGGCTATCATTAAAAATTATGCTATTTATAGTCTACGCTGTTAATAATTCACAAGCTCCCGTTTGTTTTGAGTAGCCTCCTTGGGATGGAGAAAGTTCAGCGTGAGTTTGTGGAGGCAAAAGAGAAGGTGAAAGCAAAAAGCAGAATGGAAGAAAGAAAGAGAGGGCAAAGAGGGTTGAAGAGAAAAAGGGATTGCAGTGAAGAGAATGGTGAGCAGCAGAGAAGTTGTGTTGGTCAGGGAGAAGAAAGTGCCATCAGAGTCCCAAAATAGATTAGCTGCCGTTATTGTCATAGTGCACGCTGGAAAACTCAGCACCGACTGACTAACGATTCCAGGGGCCTGGGGAAGCAGGGAAAGCTTGAACCTCTCCCTTGAGAGGCTGAGTAGTTATAGCCCTCACAGATATCACTGAGCACTGCATCTCCCAACTGCAGTCTTGATGGAAGCGTTACCCCATAGGTACAGACCTACACTGGGAGAATTGCAGTCTATCCTACACGACTTTCCATTTGGCCTTTCTTGCAGCAATTGTCACTACCAGGTCCTGTCTCTGCCCTCAGCAGAGTACAGGAGCCAGGACTGTAGTGATCTCTTATGTGGCTATGAGAGGAAGGTGCCTTGTGCTCAGCCTGTGCAGGCCTTAGTGGTAATCTTCCTTAGGAGGAAAAAATGTAAAGAAGGATGGATCATTGACCTGTGAGAGAATGTAACAAAGGTCCGACTCAAACAAAAAGATATTTTCAAAAGCACTGAGAGCTGTGTGCTCAGTGCTTGTTGAATTACTATGGGAATTGAGTGAAAAAATTCCTTTTTCTCTTTGAAAAGCTTTAGGCCAAAATAGTGGGTTAATGGACTTTCCAAGCAGTGACCAAATAGCACTAAAGTTCATCAGAAGGTGAAGGTGGTCCAAGTGACAGCCCCACAAGTTGAAGGGTTAAAAAAACTTGACATACAAATAAAGAAACACCCCAGCCCTGCAAGAAAATGCTAAGAGTGTATGAGACCTTCTGTACTAGGCTTTGCAATTTCATATACTGTAAATATTTTTTTTAAAGTCTAAGCAGTCTTTGCCCCTTTCAGTCTCTCCCTGCCACCCTTGCTGTAGGGTATTCCTTGCCATGAAATGCCGCTGTGACTGGCACAGTTTCGGCTGTTATATCATTTCACGTACATGTTATTTGCCTGGTGACTACCAGTAATATTGGCACAGTTCAGCTGCTTAGTATGGGACTGGCCCTGAAGAGTTTGCAGTCTAAATAGATGAGACAAACAGTGGTTGGGAGGGGAAGCAGGGAGTTGAGGCTGCTTTTTCAGGGTCATCATGGAGCAGCCAGGAGCATAATCTTCTGATTTTCCCACAGGCACCTCATGCACTAGACGAGCCTGCCTCCCTTATTGGAATTCTGAGCTGTCATTTCTCTGTCCCCTTCTCCCCCATTGCTATGTAGCTTATTCACCATTGCTTATCATGAAAATTAGAATTCGTTTTCTATAGATGGATGTACATTGATGCATGTCTGGTACCTAAGGGGTTAATCTGTAAAGATATGCTAAAAGAGTATGCCGTGGAAAAGTTGCACAGGCGGAATATCAGAGATAGACTACAGCAATTTTTTCTCTGCATTCTTTTGGTCTCTTTGGGATTTTATAATTTTTGGACCACGTCTTTGGGTATAATAAATAAGGCAGATGGCTTAGTGTGTGTGGTGAATTCAGCGCTTTCACAATGAGTAGCTGCACTGGAATAAGGGAGACAGAGGTTCGGGTTTATTCCTTTTAGGCTTTAAACCATTCCTTCTTTGTAAGCTGGCCATGGGTATTGTACCTTCTACGGGAGCTGCTTTCAGAAACATCTGTGCTGAATTTACCCACTGAAGTTACAAGAGCTGTTACCTCAGATGGCTGAAAGTCATGCTGAGAGTTTTGAACTTGAACTGCCCTAAACAAGGATAGTAGAAAAGGGTCCCTGTATTATAGAGACAGCAAGTCAGCCTCGCTGGAGTTCGCTGTATCCACACCCTAATATATGCCAGGATAATCTCAAATATCACTGAGCTCTACCACACAGCTGTTTCACTTCTTCTTTAAGAAATCCTGTCTGAAATATACACGTAGTTTTATGTGTTCCTCTTCAGCCTGTGTTTTCTCTGAACTCGGCTGCCAATAACTTCAATTTGTTTGAAGGCATTCAGGCTCCTTGCAGGGGGAGCGTGATGCCTGGCAGGCGCAGGCACTCAGTCTGCAGTGTTTCTGTGTAATTTGAAATGACGCTCTTTTCTACTGTGCAGCGAAAGATGTTGCTGAGCTGTTTTGTATTCCTTTGGCTTCAATTCCCTCACTCTGCTCTGTAATTATATCTGATTATTTACAATGGTCCAAAACACCAAGTGTCTCATTATAACCAGCATTAAAAATATTGTTCAAATTGGTTTGTTAAAATCAGAGAGGATACAAGGCCTTGTGGCGAAAGCATGGGATGTAGAATCAGAAGAGCTAGCATCTCTTCCTAACTTTGCTACCTGCTTCCTAGGTGAATTTGGATAAGTCATTAAGCCCAGACTTAAACCAAACTTAAATATAACCAACTCAGTTCAGGTATGGTAACATAGTGCTCTGAGACAGAGATGCTAAGTCTTATGAGAACTGCAAAATACTATAATTGAATACTGAATTATTTTGTGGATAAGTTTCTTTTCTACCCTGTAGATTTAGAAGCCTCCTACATCCAAGCAAAATGTACCATGAGGGAATAATATAAATTAAGGCAGAGGTGTTAAACCATAGAAAATCAGGCCTGATGACATACTGGTATTCGTGCAGGGTGAGGATGGGGACAGTGCCCTTCAGCAATCACTATGTGCCATTTGACTGAATGCAGAGCCACTCCTCGACACAAATTCCTGCCAGTGCTTGATAGGGTTTGAGCAAAGGTCCAGCCCTGGCCTGCGTCCTGTTGCATGCACATAAAAGAAATTCAAATCTTCGGCAGAGGCCTCTTCTCTTCTCTCCTGCCATCTCCTCCCGCCACAAAGCAGCGCAGGCAGGCAGCCCAGAAGCTGTTTGAGAGATGAAGCCTCTTGGCCCCCTTGCCTTTGCCAGCACAGCTGCAGACTCCAGGCAGACGTGGCTTAGCTCTTGTTTGGTTGTTGAGAGCTGTACTTCAGTCCCCTCTGTTTTCTGTTCATTTTGTAAATTTGCTCCCCTTCCTTCCCCAAGATGCCAGATTCCTAATTTGACTTTCATCTTCAGGGCACCAAGGTCTGGCTGGCAGGGCTGATCAAACAGCTCTCAGCACAGCAGTGCTGTCAGATGAGACAGACCCACCTTGCGAGAACATTCATTTCACTTTGATATGGAGGTGGAGGATCTATCCAGCGGACATTCTGGTCTGCAACAAGCCCTGTCTGCCAGATCTAAAATAACCTTTCTTGGACTGCTTATTCTTCTGTCCTGCTTTTCGTTCCCTGCTCCTGATAAGTACAGCACAGTTAAATATTCCAGCCAGAGCCTGCTGGGGAGGAGAAGCTGGGGCAGAGGCCCCGGGCGGGCAGGCAAGGCGAGGTGATGAGGAAGCAGAGCGTGTCTCCGCAGCCCTCGCTTCAGCGCTTGCTTGCGCTTGGGGTCGACTCTGAGCTAGAGACGGTTCTCGTCGTGGCTCCTCAGCAGCATGCACCGTCCCGAAGGGAAAGCACCCAGGACTATTTGGTACATACAAGCTAGAAGAGCTGAATGTCCCAGCGGGTAACAAGCTGCACCTTTCAAAGCAAAAGTGCTGCCTCTGCAAGTGCTAAGGGGATGTGTACTCTCTTCTGCCTGATGCGATTGTGCATTAGCCAAAAAGGGCTGGGATGGGGAAGCTGATGTGAGACCAGAGGAATGTCAACGCCGCCACATAACAAGTCAGAATAAGGGCTGACTGTGAGTGTAACAGATAGCAAGATAGCAGGGACTATTCTGAATCATTCCAGTCCCATACACTCTTGTGTAAATACGAAATAGCTGCTTTTTTTTTTTAAATACCTGACCCGAGGCAGAAACATACAGTGATTTATGCTAACTTAGGATGGTGTCAGGAATAACATGCTGAACATGTTTACAATAGGAAGACTATTTTTGCTTTTTATGAAAACTGTGTTTTGGCATTGGACTAGCAGGATTATGCAAACAGAGGGAAAATCAATTGCATGAAGGGTGTCATTGTGAATTTCAGTAACTTTTCTATAAATTCAATTTATAGAAAAGCAAGTTGAGTTTAATAGGAAAAATGAAAGGGATAGACTACCTACATTCTGCGAAGCAGATCAATGAAATAATAAGAACAGAGAAAGTCAGCATGTTGGGGAATTACGGGGTTGTGTCTGACAGCTTCTGCCTGGAAACAGACAAGGCTGCATTCCTGCTGCGGCCGAGTTGGGAAAGAGCGGGTTGCTTATAGATAAAGAGTGTTTGCTTACAGATCAGAGGTGGGCCTGAGCTGATGTGGAACTGAGCTTGAAAATATTTGGGTGGTTTGTATCTAGGCCCGTTGCTGCAGGGGCTACAGAAAAGGTGAAGAATCTGAGAGAAAAGGAGGTTCTCTGAAGCTGGAGATTGGACAAAATAATTTCTTAAGACCCATTCTAGCCCCCATTTTTGATGGGTTGTAAAAATGTTGGAAATAAATAGGCATAAGAGTGAGGGGAGAAAATGGGAACTCGCTTGCTTGCAATGGAGCCTTTTACATTACACTGAGAATGCGCGCCTGTGTTTGCCCAGTGTATGCAGAGTAAGAGTGGTGCAAAGGAGTCTTGTAGTAAATATTAGAATATGAACTTGAATAAATAGTAGTGTAAAGACAGATATTAGGACAAACAAAAGTAATGCCCTAAGACCAAATTTCTTTATTAGGAAACACGTATACCTTTCATTGCTTTTAGGACAATTCCCACAAACACATCTGCAGCTCAGAGGGCAGAATTTCTCCAGGCAGGCACATTCAGAATAAAATACAGGTGTGGTTAGTAAAGGTAACTAGTGACATTTGAGTAAAAGTGAGTATTCTTGGTTGTATCACTGACTCAGAACTCACATTACTGCCAGACACTTAGAATCTTGAACCAAAGAATGACAGGGGAAGAAGAAGGAAAAACAGGTTAGGGGAACAGGAATTGGTCAAGATTAGAAAAACAAGATTTTGTATAAAATCAGGCCATGACTTGGGAGAGTTTATTGCCAAACATGACCCTGGTATCTTATTGTAACTTTTTTGCAAGAGATTGTTACTCATTTTCATGGTAGCAGGAATGTCCAGCAGTGCAATCTCTGGGTGTCTTTGCACTCTGAAGAGAAAGCCATAAGGAAAGGTATATTGAAGAACTGGGATAACGTTTAAAAGCTGAAGAAAAAAGTAGGCAGGAGATATAAGCAGCAAAGATTTCAAGCAAATGAGCAAAGGCCCATTAATAACCAGAAGTAGAAACAGTGTTTAGAAAAGGTTTCTCTAGTTCCTTTCATAGGAATGGGTTAACAGAGCTTCCATCTCACTGCCCGTTTTATCCTTTCTTGCAAACATTGCGTTCTGCAGGCTGCCTAAGGAGCTCTTGGCCTAGAAAAAGTCAGTATGTGGTAACACCACTTCTACAGACACAGACCAATGTAGTTTTAAGAAAAGCTAGGCATGTCGAGCCTTTCAGTAGTGTCATCGTCTTCAATTCTTCCTTCCCCACCAGATCTCTGCTTTATCCAAATTTCTGTAATGTGGCAGTTGGGCAGAGTCATTTGACATCTCAGCTAGGTCCGTGCAAATCTGAGTGCTAGTCTGCAGGCAGTTTTCTGTCATTGTAAGAAAAACAATCTGGGAAGTAGACGTAGTTAAAAACTACAGACTCGTACTGCAAGTTGAGCTGTAATCATGTAAAAGTACCTTATATGAGCACAGCCCATTCCTGTAAATTAAGGGAATGAGCTATAGCAATACAGAACCAGCTATCCTCCCCACTGCAGGCTTTGTTTCATTATATCTATTTCTAAACCGACTTGGATACAGAGGCACCAGAACTGTGACTGTTGTAATTTACCTCATGCGTTTCTTTTTTTCTTCACTGAAGCGTCACATCTGGCTCTGTGATCAGCCAGACAGGATCACTCCAGTGAATCTGATAGCTTTTAAGGGAAGGACCTGCTCTCTGCATTAATGTAATTGCAGGTTATTTGTGAGATTCCTTCCATGTCTTACTTCCTGAAGGCCTGGCACAGAAATCCGGTTTTGCAATTTGAGTACTAACGAGTGGCTGTATGTGATTATGTGCTCCATTATTCCAGCAGCCTCTGTAGCATGAAAAGTAAAAGCTCAGTGTTGCCATTAGTACTGAAAATACACAAGTTGGTACATAATCACTATCTTGTGCAAGCAGTGTAGTGGGCAGTGTGTACACAGGTATGACTTCAAGTTTAACTAGGGTCTATTTTGTGCTGTTTATAAACGTTTCCTTAAAGCGACTGACGAGATTTCTAGTTATAGGCTCATTGTATCTCTCTTGAAGTCACAGATTGTACAAAAAATGTGTAATAAATAAACCTTGACAGTAGCAATAGGTTCCCCGCTAAAGCAAAGGAGAATTTTGGGGGAGCATAATTTGCCTTTTTGCCAGATGTCGTTTTGATGACCATAAACAGGCGGAATGAGATGTACGTGCTCAGACATACAGACGGATTGATTGGCTGCAGAACAAACGTAATTGTGGCTGAACATTTTGTCTCACAGCAGCCGTACGCTGCCCTTTTGGCTCTGTGAATGCTCTGGTCACTGGAGTTTTGAATGGGAAAGAGCTGCTGTTAAATAAAGACACAGGAAAGACCTTGCAAGACCTGAAATTTAAGCCTATATCCAGACATGAATAGGAAGTACATATCCTAATTCAGTTACACACTGTATGTTAAAAATATGCATTGTAGAATTTGGGCTATAAATTCTGCTTTTCAGTCAGACATCCTGTGCTGTGATGGTAATAACACTTTGTACTCCTGCAAACAGAAACGTATTACACTAAAGATTTAAAGCTCACAACAGCTTTGACTACTGGTTATTATTAGTGTTGTTTTATAGATGAATACACAAATTCAGACCGAAGATCAAGGATTTACCAAAGTTTGTATGGAATAGTCTATAGAAGAACTAAAACTCCTCCAGAGCCAGAGTCCAGTACTTCAGCCGAGGTACATTCCTTTCATCCCTACTGGGGCTGACAGCCGGAGCTTCACACACATGGTGCTGAATTACGTGGGTTCTGGATACTCCCAGTAGATCTCCTTAGCTGGTGCTTCACTTCAGGCCAGAATCCACGTGTAGGGCATGCTGCTGTAGGAAAACGCACTGGCTGTGAAACAGTAACTCTCTCATGAAGGCAGCAAATGTCAGTAATGTTCCTGTAAAGAAGCCCTGCACGGGGCCAGCTGTAAGCATCAGCGTTGCATATTGTTGACCAGGGTAATGCGGACAGAAGAGGACTGTATTTCCTCTGTCTTCTTTGCTAATGCCCAGGTTTCCAAAAGTCAGGTTGGCTCCTGGCCCTCCTCCTGGGTGGGGATAGGGGGGATGTGGCATTGGCTGTTCTGGGAGGTGGCCTGTCTGGGCAGCTGCCGTCATCTCCCCAGGTCTTCCCTCTCAGCTGAGACCTTTCTGTCTACTGCATGGGCACCGGTTCAGTCAGGCAAAACCTGTGCTATGTGACAGGCCCAATGTCACTTGAGAAATGGCAAAGCATCAGCTGCAGGTGTGCAGAAGAGCAGCCCCTGCAAGAGGAGGGGACCCCATCATACGCTGCTGCTTCACTGGAAACAGGGACCAGGGCTTTGGATGAGCAGCTGGTCCTGCTGCTGGTGTGGTAGAATCGATGCAGGATGTAATGCCGTGGCATCATGTGGTAATGCCTCGTCAGGCATTGATGCAACGTCAGATATAAACATCCTGTGCCACCAAACACGGTTTACAGTGCAATTAGAAGGCCAATAGCACTGTTCGTAGGAATACACGAGGCAGTGTTGTCAAGTAATATGGCAATGTGAGAGTAGATCTTATTGATATAGTACCTTCCACTGCTATAGTAGTAAATAAAAATGGGTAAACTCACTTTTTTTTGCTACAGTGTCCAAATCAGAAGCTATTAATTAGTGTTTATCCTCACGTATGCTGCTAAGCTCCAAGCCTGCATTCTTCTAGAGACAATTCAGCTGTTCTCTGAGGATCTGGTGAAGAGACAGTTTTCTAGCAGGAAGGGCACTGATCTGGAGCCAGGAGACTGACATTGTACTCATGGCTGTGTTACTGACTTGCTGCATGACCACTGAGTCGGTCATACTAGCCTTTGGTGCTTCTGTTTGCCCTCTTGACTTTTGCCTGCTTCATCTTTTAAGGTTGCGAGGAAGGGACTTCTTTTTAATCTGTATTGGTACAGCACCCAATATAAAGGGATCTAGGTTTCAGTGGGAGTCCTTACAAGCTACTGCAATGCAAACAGCACATCGTATGGTGAAGAGCTGTGTTACACAACTTCGGTGTAAGGGTCATAAAGCCGCCACGTGGAGGCTGGGCAGATTTACTCATGCTCAATTTATGTCTGTGCAGCTTCTAATCTCTAAACTGCAATTAGAATCTCTTCCATGCTAGTGTGATAAAGCCTTCTGTCTCACAAGACAGCTCAGTCAATGCCCTTCTGGTCTATATTTGAAGGTTGTACTACCATGACTGCGTCAAGAAAGGGTGTAATTTTTTTTTTTAAACTTAGATCAATGTGCCAGTGAAAGTTCTGATAAAGACACAGCTGTAAAAGTGCACAGGACTGCATAATATCTTTACTTTTCAGAATAGAAATAGACTTTTATAGCACTGTAACTATTTCTGTATATGGAAGGAAAAGATGAATTGACCACTTCAATTCTGCCAGTCTAACCCAGCAAAATATTTTAAGTGCAATGCCACTACAGGATTAAGTCGGGGGAAGCTCCTGTGCTTCACAGGTGTAACCTTGTCTTTTCCTTTCCTTTCTTACTGAGCTAGGAAATATTTTTCCCTCTTGCTCTCTCCTTTCTTTTACAGCTTGCTTCTCCTGTCATACTACATACTCTCAAAAGAGCTTGGCATTTTTCCCTGCCCTTTGCAGCTTTGGAATGTTTTCTTCCTGTTTCTCAATCCCTGTTACAACTGCAAGTAAGGCAGAGGTGGTGTCTTTGTTTCACTGCTGCTTTTAAGTCACATGATGATATTTAGGAAATCTGCGGACCTGCAGTACTGCAAGATTACACCCATAATGAAAAAGAGATTACAAAAACGCAAAATGGGTTAATGAGTGTCCATATCCTCAAAGGGTTAGGTTCAAGTTTAGGGCAACAATAGCTACTAGGGGCCAGCAGTTTGATTCTCCAACATCTGCATTGCCCATGTGGCCAGATAATTAAAAAAATAATAAAAAAAGAAAGACTGGACCTATGTTTGGATACTAGCCGAGAGTTCACCGGGAAACTACAAATGTAAACATGATGTTCACAAGAGGGCCATGGCTCTGGGGTCCTTCACAGTGCCAGGTATGCTGTTGCTTTAAGGATTAAAAATAAATGGATGCCCACTGTTCTCAGAAACAAGAAACACCCCTCAACATGTCCAACAGAGCCTTTCTGCTATCCTTTTTCTTTGTGGCTTTATCTGTACAAAAGAAAAGATGGTAGAAGGTGATACCATAGGCCTCTGTGTTGCTTCCTAGAGTTCATGTAAGACTTTACTAAGAGGTAGCAGGCAGGCAGTTAATTATTACTTTAGACTGAGGTCTTGATATTAGTGCCAGTCAGGTCACGATTTGCCATTGATAAAAGCATTGTGCAGTGCCAAGTATAGCAATGCTTCAAAGACAGTAGCAAAAATAGAACCCCTGGTTGCTTAGCAAGTATCCGTAAATTTAGCAAATACCCATTTATTTATCTGTCTATCTGTCTATCTATCCATAGCCCAGGTAAAGGATGACCCTCAAGTCTAATTAATTTCAATGGGGTTAAAATTTACCTTCGTACTTTTCTCCTTATGGATTTTCAAATAGCAGTACTGTTACTTTTCTGTCCTAGGTAAGCTTCATTCTCAGTTTTCAGCCCCATTTAACAGCAGTTCTAAGACACTGCAACTGAGGACTCCATGCTGTTCAGCATTGTTTGGAAGCCCAGCAAACCAGATGTATTGTATCCACAGGGCAGTGCCATATACCGTCCATTCAAACCACTTGATGTCTATTTCAAATAAGCTTTTTAAAAATTTTGTTTTAGAAAAGCTTTTGTGGGCTTAAGCAGCAGTTGAAATTAAATAGGGCAGCATAAGCTAATAGCATGACTCATGGGAAGGAAATAGAGCAGCAGTTGGTAAAAACTGTTCGGTAACAAAGAGTCTTTATATTCATAAATTCATACAGGCTGACATGAGGCTTACAAAAAGGTTGTTTAAGAAGCAGAAAACTAAATTCCAGTCTTGAGATTCTCCCAGTTCTTAAAGACTTATCTTTCCATCAGACACTTTCCTTTCCCTCTTCAGTGCCTCTTGTACACCTGATTATTTAAGAAGAGAGAGGAGGAAAAAAAGGCAATCTTTGGTGAATGGGCTGCTTCAGTGGCATTTCTGCACAAGTATCTGTGTTTAAAGTAAGTTAAAATAACAGTACAGATACACCAACTATGAATTTATGCAGATCTTTGCTAAACCATTGACTTGTACCTAGAAGTAAATCATATGTTTCTGATACCAGCCATTTTGTCATTACTGAATTGAGCAGGAGTGCAGTAGGGATGCTATTGTGTCAGCAGAGCTTAGACCTCGGATGCTGCAACAAAAGACATACTTTATTGATGTGCTGATGTTACTCAATCCAAATGCTGACTCTGAGACTATGTGATTATAATCTAAAATCAGCTGATCTAACTGAGAAATAATTCCACTGAAGTTAATGGAAATTACACAGGTTTTTATATAGTGTCAGGGGAAAAAAAGTATCAGGCCCAGTCTTCTATTGTGCAAGTTGAGACTGGGTTTAACTTCACAGTCCATCTGAGTAATGGGCATTCATCTGTGACTTGTTGGGTAGGTTGGTTTGGGTGTGAGTAGCCTTTGACACAGCTGATCACAAGGCACTAGAAAGCTTTATGAAGACAAGCACTCAAGCAAATATAATATGATTTTACAAAGAATCCTGCCTGGTGAAGTAAAGATAAGGCATTACCCAGAAGGAGCATTGCTTACAGTGGAAACACTGTGCAGGATACACCCTGCAGAACGTAGAATAGATGGAGACTGTAAGCAAGCTGAAAGGAGAGTGAATGTCTATCGTCCAGCAAAAAGCAGACAGGAAGAGCTTACATGTTCCCAGGCGGGCTGTGCTGCAGGAGGTTGTACCCTTAGCAGGTTAGCTGCTTTGCTACCAAGTGAGTGTGCAAAGGTAACAGATTTTGCTTAAAAGGCATCAGACAATAATGCCGACGGATTTAAGAGGGATGTTCTTAGATGGATACACACATGATGCTTGAGAATAGGAACACGCCTTGCATGAGTCAGTGGGTGAATTTACTGAACATGTAGGAATATCCAGTTTCTGGGAAGGGCTGGAAGGATGCTGGATGCTCTGGCAAGAGCAATGGTCAGAAAAATTCTTTATGTGAGGTCTGCCATATCTTACAATCTGCATTCAGGTAATAAGACCTAGTGCATTGCTGCAGAATTCAGAGAATTCAGCTCTTAATGGGAATGGAGCATAAGATATCCTGAGGGATACTCAAAACAACAGGAGAGCAGTGAACAGCAAAGGCAAAAGGCTGCTGGAGAAAACCAAAACAGATAAGAAGGAACACGTACAATTTAATGTTTCCGAATGAAACAGAGTTAGGGCCCCAAACAGAAATTCACAGACTGGAAAACCAAGACTGCTTTCCCTGGGGAGCAGTTTGTGTAAGCAGTTAAAAGGTCCCAAGCCACAGACAGAGTAACAACAAAGATAACGAGTATCATTGGTCATTACACATGGATGACCATATGCTGTAGCCACCCAGAGCTTTGGCTAGAGGCAGCTGTCCCACATTGCAGAGCACACAGCAATATGAGGTACAAATAAAGATTAAAAGCATAAAAACCAATTAATCACAGCACAACCAAGAGAAGGAGGTAAACATTTGTGCTATTTATAGCAGCATCCACTATAGGGAGTTAACGGAGAGTTAATCTGCACCTTCCCAGTAACAGAACTGCGGTATCTGCAATATTCTTGATTTGTTATGAAGGAGAAAACCAATGCTGAAGTGTTTCAGTGCCGTTAGGAAGTAAGTACAATCGCTTCACCTGGAAGACTGAATCTAATGAAAACACCTTACAGTGATAGAGCACAGGAGGTTCATGACTGGCCTGCAGCTCTTACCACGTTTTTGTCTCTCTTGGTCTCATCCCAGTGACACTCCAGACCTCCAGCTTTCTTTCTGTGACTGAAGCTCCTGCCCTTTCTGTGAGATCACCCAGAAAAGAAGCCAGAAAATATCAGTCAGTACTAAAGTCACAAGGTCTGTCTGGTCTTCCTCTCCTGTGAAATCTCTCCTCTTTTTTGACCCCTGTTGTATGATAAACTAGTAAGGAAACAGAATTTCAGGGAGCGGACGTGACAGCCTTGAATTATCCTTTGGGGCAATGTGATAATCTAGGCTGAGCTCATTAGTCATCCAGAACAATTAAAATATTGCTTTGTAATATTTAACTAACTTAACCTCTGCAAATGACTGTAATATCTGGGAAAGGCGTTGCTTGCGAGGGGAAGAAAAATGTAGATACACAAAATGATCTCATTCCTCTGAAGTTTTTATAACCTACACACATACACGGGGAGAGGTTGTGACCAAACACACTTCAACTAGGATTTGACAAAGAGCTTGTTTATACCTCTAAGGCAAAACGGCAGACACTAACTTAATATGTCTTTATCCATTTCCAGTGCATGGCATAAGCCTCCATTTCAGAAAATATTCTGTTCCATTACGTTCCCTTAGAATATCTGAGCTCTTATGATGTCTTGATAATGGACATCTTTGCATCAGAACAAGCATCAGGGATTAAACTCCTGGTGTTTTGCATCCAAATGAGATTCTACTGGAACAGAAATATTGGCGTTTAGAAATTGATTGTGTGAAACAATGAGCTACAATTTTAATCATCCTTTGCTGATAAGGCTTTCCGGGATAAAAGTTCCAGTGTGAATATTTTGTATAGAATCTCTAATTTCTCTAAAGTATAATCTATCATTCTGTGGTTACCATTCCTCTGGTATGATCATTTGCTTGTCCGGCTCACATGTAACATCCTACTGCAGTCAGGGAGGAACTGGGAAGCAGAGAATGCAAAAGAAAATCCATGGCTTAATCTTTCAGAAGAGGTTTCTTCACATTTTGAAATCTACCCAGCACATGTCAGATCACTCAAGAAGATACACGTCACGGAAAGAATACAAAAGCACCGCTCATTTATCAAACCAAACGAAACAGGGAGCAGGTTCCTCTCCTCCAGGCAGGGGTTTCGTGGCCTGTAATGCCCTCTAACGGACAAACCTGCCGGAGCACCGGCCCGCAGCCCGGGCAAGGGGGCACGACCGAGCGGCTCCGCGGAGACGAGCTGCGGCGCGGCCGCGGGGGCCGCACAGCGTCCCTGGAGCCTGCCCGCTCTCAGGGGCGACCTGCGCAGGGGGTTTGTCGCTTACAGATACTGAGTCACCTCCTACCAAAATCTTGGCAGATCCTTTCCTTCCTCCCTCCCGCCCTCGTTCACTTGAGTTGGTTTGTTTAGCGTCACCTACGAACAGTAGGAAAACATTATTGACACTGATCCCAGATTTGGCACGTTTCCTCCAGAGTGATCCTCTATCCATCAGGAACTGAAACCAAACACGTGCCTTACAGAGGAATACCTCCCTAAGTGACGGTAGGTTTCCGGACCAGAGCTGATAAATAGAAATCACATAGCATATTGGAGCCACTGCTGGAGTGTTTAACAAATGCTGATGAAAACGAGGAAGTGGGACGGAGGAATGAAGAGAAGACATTGAAGTATGCAGCAATGAAGACATTGAAGTACGCAGCAGACACTTCAGGGAGTCAGAGGAAAAAAGGATAGGTTAATCAATAAATAATTTGAGTTGAAAATAAGAAGTAAATAAAAGCAAAAGATAAAGATGCGGGAGGGGAAAAAAGCCATACTCTCTGGCAAGAAGCCAAGAGAAGTGTCACCTTCAAGAGCCAGTTCAGGCATAATAAAAAAGAGGCTCAGATCTCCTGAGTAAATTGTAGGTGATATCTAGAAATTAACTGAATCTTAAAAGGTAAAACACATCAGAAAGAAAGGAAATGCTTAAGGGCTTCTAGCTTTAAAGGGAATTTTATTGGAAGTTGTGTTGTTAAATGAGGCTGTCTAACAACATAGGATCAACACCTTTACTCTGGAGTAAAGGACAAAGTGAGTGAGTTGAGAATTAGTGTGGATTTTACTACAGATCTGGCCAGGTCATTTTCTCTGCGTGCCTCGACTTTCTTATCTGGTTCCCCATCCTCTTACTCAGGCTAAAAGCAGAAGTGCCAGAATACCTCCAAGGAAGTGACTGAAGTGGCATTTTCTGGCTTGACTAGAAACATTGGTGCCTGGAAATCTCATGTTCTCACATAGATAAATTTCCAACTCGTGCTTCTAGTGGCTTGGCTCTTCAGGTTTTAGTAGCTCTAAACCTATGTTGAGAGGGAATAGAGGCCATAGCTGGGACTTTCCTCTTACGTGTGACTCCTACCACTAATGCCACTTTTGACAGCCACAACGGGAGATTTTTAGTGAGGAAAACCCATTGGCATTCACACTAAAGCCTGACAAGACTTTGCGGTTGCCTGAGGCTGTAATTTCTTATTTTAGTTTACATACAAGCTTAAGGTAGTGCATTAAGAAGCTCTTGCTGAAGTGTCTTAAAAAAATCCACCAAAATGGCCAAGAAGCATGAGATTGTCAAGAGCTGCTAAAGAAATGGTACCACGACTCAGAAGTTACCCGGAGCTAGGGAACTTGGAATGAATTATCTTCAAATAATACCTAACTAGCAGTTATAAACTGCCATGTGTCTGTCTGTTGGAGGACAAAATCATGTGGGTTTTCATGTATCCAACAGATAGCACAAAAATTAGTAGTAGAGGTACTGTGGTTTTTTCTAGGACAACAGATCACTCCTAGGGTAGTGGCTCTCAGGGCACTTTGTATTGAACCTAGGAAAAAGAGGAAACAATTAAAAGGAAGCAGAGAGCACTGGGAAAGAATGATCTTGACCAAAGACTGGCTGGAATTTTCCAAAGAGTTTTGGGGAAACACTATGAGAATTTCCAACTTTGCTGTTCAACCTCTGAAGTTTCCCCTCGTCTAAAATCTGGGAATACTACAGCAAGTCATGTTTGCTTTTAGGGAACAGATTTGCTTTGGGAAAAACACTATGAGAAACAGGAAGAAGCACTGTTTGTTTTGTTTAGTAAATTCTGAAGGGAAGAAATAGCCTGTTTTTTTCTCCCTAAGTCGAGAGTTCCCAAGATGCTTCTCTCTCGGCTAATCTTATCACCCCCGATTTCTTTCTGGCTTTTTGAGACATGTTTTTCATAAGCATATCAGTAAGCTGAAGCCCTTTCCTGCTCCCTACATGGATTATTGTTGTTTAGATTTTTGGCAGAATGTAGAGATCCCTATGAAGATTGTGGCTGTATTGCCTGAAGTGGGTATTACTCCTGCCTGATTGCTATGGGATACTTAGAGGTCAAATATATAAACAGCTGAAAAAAGGACATTTGACAAATTCATGGAGGAAGGGCCCAGCAGGAGTGGTTCAGCCTCCAGAAATCCCAGAACTGCTGTCCGCTGGGAATTTGAAAGGTATATCAGCGGAGGGAGTGCTCTGCTCGCACTGCTGTGCTGCGGAGACACTGTCTGTAAGCACGGCAATGGACTTGCTGGGAAAAACAGGTAACTGTTCTGAGGCATGCCCTCTTACCTACCATCGGCAAAATGTGCCAGCTTAGGTCAGGCCAGTGAGGAAGGTGAGGATGAGAGAAAGCTGGCTGACTGTGCCTGCACGTGGAGCAGGGAGTGTTCACGCAATCCCTCACAGCGGCAGGTGTCGGTCAAGGACAAGCAGCGATCCCATCTCCAGCCAAGACAGCATTGGCAGAGAGCGTACGTCTGTGGCCTGAGTAAGGCCTCACTCCATACAGATTTAGACGGGTTTTAATGCTACTGCTCCTACTTCTCTGCCAGCCCAAGGGACCGTTGGAGGAGTTACTGAATATGAGAAGGGGTGAGACTTATCCCTCAGGGTTTTTTTTTTTAATCATAAGTTAATCAACAATTCTAGGTAAGATCTTTGTTCTGCTGAATCCATTGAGTGTTTTGTGATCGTTTCTGCTTTTATACTCTTTGTGACAAAGCCTTTTCTGTCAGCCCAAACAGTTTCTGGGTGTGTAGTGGAGTGAACCAGGCTCTGTGATCTCAGGGAGCTCGGTGCTGGTCCTGCTCCCTGCGCACCTGTATGGGGAAGAAGACCAGTAGGAGTTGGAAGTCTTGAACAGACCCCTAGCCTCATCCTATTTTCCAGAGTTCGGAGTAACCATTTACCTATTCAAGGGGAATGTTGGGGAGAATAACAAATGCTTATAAAATGATGCGGTGATATAAACTGCTCTTTTGCTGATGTGGTTGTTGGCTGAGCCCTTCTTTGTGCTCAGCCATACAAATATGATTAGAAAAGGTTCCAGGGACCAGCTTCATTCTCCATCCAGCTCAGTTAAGACCTTGATAATTAAGCAAATACATACACATACCATGTAGGCTTGATTTGGATATGAGTATATATAGCCAATACATTAGAAGTCTTTTCTAGAACAAAAGACAACATTTAGTTTTAAAAATCTTTTTGAAACACATTAATGCTGACCATTATAATGCACTCTAAATGCGAAGGAATCAATAGCCTTTACACCACAGCTAGTTTATTGTACACAGCAAATGAATTATACAAAATTCAGTGCACTTAACAGGTCAATATTAGACGTCACAATCTGTATAAATCAGAATGCTTTTTGCATTTCCTGAAAGATAGTACCACAAGTTGTACAGACAGAAAACTACTATTTCTTCTTCAACCAATTGTTTTTTTCTTAAATAAAATATTTGCAATCAATTTTCATGTTTTTATAAAACATCTGCCTCTTCAAATATTTGCTATGAACCATGTTCCTGAATTTGTTGCTAGAATGCAATGGAATTGTTCATACTGTAAATCTGAATTACAGGAATTTCATCGTTCGTTATTTACAGGGAAAGTTATCTCAGAATATATTTCATATTGCTGTTGCTGGTAATAATTAATATGTGCTACGATAATAGCAAGAGTCTCCAAGTCAAATCAAGGCCCCTGCTGGGGGGGAGTAACAGAAAGAAAGTCCATTTTATTCTCCAGTTCTTCACTAAGCATTTGACAATTTAAAATCCTATATTCAAGAGGTTTTACCTCAAGTTGCATCTTTGTTGTCAGAATTTTAACTTGACTCTAGCATGAAAGGACATTATTTTGTGCTCCTGTCTACCGAGAAGGAAAACAAATTAACATTCCCAAGAAGGAAACTTGAAATGGATGTTTATTTGTCTTGTTAGCCACGTATCCTACTTTTCTGAGTCACAAAGAGTATAAACAATTGGCTGGGTACTCTAGAACTAGGTTGGGGAAGGATTTTTGTGCACTACATTACGTATTTTTAGTTACTGCTAGAGTTCTGCAGTGAAGCCTTGAGACGTAACAGAAGCCATTAAATGGAAATAAACTAATTTATTAAAGAACCTTTTTTAAATTAAAAGGTAAAACACAGCTATACACTCCAGTCTGTGTATAACATCAAAATCATAGAGAATCTCTGTGAAGCGCAGTGGCTTTGAAATGGCCACTGCAATTTGAATGAAGTGAGCATCTGCCAAGCTTCTTGTGTTCCTGCCAAGAGAAGGGCAGGAGATGATTTTACATCATCATGTAAAATCCTACTGAAGCTTTAGACCAATGCGCGCCTCAAGTTTGGAGGGGCAAAACATTCCCTATAGCCTGTGGTCAAAGGATAGAAATTTGGTTTATGGTAATTTATTGAAGAAATAATTTCAAGGGAGACTTTTAAAACAACCCTCTATTTTGAAGAGTGGTTTACACTACGGCAGTACTTCCTAACTTGTGAGGGGTTTTGTGCCTTTCTCTCTCTTTCCCTGGCTCTGCAGGGTGAGCAAGGGTAAGCATTTACACAGAGCGGGGCCGGAGGGAAACTGCCCCGCACGTTTTCCCACGTGCAGCCTCATGAGCAACCGCCCGTGTTTTCTTTGCGAGGCGATGAACCACCTCGTCGGGCCCTTCCTTGCTCTGCCCCAGGGACAACCGGCAGGTCAGGCAGCTCCTCCTGGAGGCCGCCGGACCCTGCGCCGATTCGGAACCGGAGGACCAGCCGCAGGCTAGAGCCTCAAGCCAGCTCCCGGCACCGGCTGTACGAGCAGCACTCATCCCCCCCGCTGTCAGGGCCGCGGCTGCCGGTCCGGCGGCGCCGAAGCTCGGGGGAAGGACCGCAAGTGGCCGGTGCAGCCAGAGGCGCCCCCCGTGCTCCCTCCGGAGGCGAGGCCGCTCGGGGAGAACCGCGAGCCCAGGCCCAGACTCCCCTCGCCGGGACCCGCCGCTCCCCCCAACGCACTCAGGGTCCACAGGCGAGACCCGGCGGCCCGTCGGGTTCCCGGCCCGGCCCCCGGGGGCACAGCACGGCGCTGCCATGCCTGCGGGGCGCCGGGCTCCCTCCCCGCACACTCTGAGCGCCGCGCCGAGCACAGGCAGCGCCCGAGAGGGGAGGGGGCAGCGCCGGGCCCGGGCCAGGCCGCCAGCGGCGACCGGGCCGGGCAGACAACCGTACCCGCAGCCGCCGCTGACCCGACCCCCACAAAACCCCGCGCATGGCGCATGCGCCACGGCCCCTCCCCGCCTCCCTCTTGGCCCCTTCTGCGGCGCAGGCGCAGGCGCGGCGCAGGCCGGGCGGGGGCGGGAGGCGCAGGCGCAGCGTCGCCCCTCCCCGCAGGCGCGCAGGCGCGTTGCGTCCCCGCGGCCGCGCAGGCGCTGCCCGCCGCCGCCGCCTGTGTCTCGGCGCTCCCCCTGGCGCGGCGGCCGCGGCGCTGCTGCTCGGGCGGGCGGGGGCGGCCTGGGCTCCCGCTTCCGGTGTGGTGTCATGGCGGGCCCTGGGCGCTGATGGCTGCGGGGAGCTGAGGGCCCCGGAGCGCGCCAGGGATACGGAGACCCTCCCCTCGCCCGGCGCCTTTCCTGCCGCCCTCCCTGTGGGGATCCGCCCCCCTCCCTGGCCGGGCAGGCGGGGGGACATGGCGGCCCACAAGCCGGTGGAGTGGGTGCAGGCCGTGGTGAACCGCTTCGATGAGCAGGTAGCGGGGGCGGCCGTGAGGAGGGGCGGCGGCGCGGCTGCCCCCGCCGCGCTGGGCCGGGGCCGGCGGGGGAGCAGGGGCGGCGCGGGGGGTGCCGGGCCGCGGGGAGGGCTGGGGCGGGTCGCTGCCGGAGGTGAGGGGTCTCTGCGGGCCGGGGGCTGGAGGCGCGGGCCGCTGCGGGCGGGGAGGGGGCGAGCGGCGGGGGCGGCTGCCCCGCTCCCCGGGGCGGAGGCGGCGGGTGGGAGCGCTGCCGCCTGCCTTCTCCCCCGCCGCCGGCTTCCTGGCCGTGCCGGGGGGCCGAGGGAGCTGGCCCCCCCAGCGCCGGGCTCGGCGGCGGGTCCCTGCTCAGCCCCGGCCGGGGGGCGGCGGCTCGCTGCGCCCATTGTGCTGGGCAGGGTGGCTGGGTGGGGCCGGGTGCTGCCTGCCGCTGTTATCCCTTCCACTCAACCTGATGCTTCCCACCTATTTCTGGAGGGGGGATCCCAGTCTCGGCTGTGGCGTGGCCTCCCCCGTGCCAGTCTGCTCAAGACGCAGTGGCGTATCAATCAGTTCTGTACAGCGGGCGGGGGGGTGAGATGCCCGGTTCCTCTTAGCTTCTGCTCCCCCATCTCTTCCAAAAGTGTATTTGCTTTTCATAGACATTCCTGTGAAATTTGCTTCTTTGCTTTACATCACCTTGTTCATCAGAAGGGAGGTAAAGCCTCAAGAATGAGTTTAAGCAGGACTATGTGAAACTGCTCGGGCAATTCCACCTTCTTCCCTGTAGCATAACGGTGGATGTCAGGAGGAAATTTCATCCACATCACTGGGAGCACAGTTGGATGGGATGAAGATGGTTTTCTAGCCAATGTTGTTGTAGTGATGAATATTTACTTTTCTTTACAAAAGTCAGTGCTAGTAGTTCGGAGAAGGATTTTCTGAATGGAAGAGGGATTTGTTGGCCTTAGACTTTGTATTTCTCTGATCCACAAGCAGAAACTGCTTACTGGGATTAGGTGGCATGACTTTCTCAGTGGGGCTAAGCTTAGTGCTTAGACTCTGCATTTTTACTCCCAAGATGCTTTCCTGACATGTAAGCATGAGCTCAGTTTGGGCTGAATTATCAGTTTCTGTGTTGTCTGTCTCATTTTGCTACACTGTGAGTACAGCCTTTGTGCCACACAAGACACAGCTCTGTGAGAGCCTGTTCAGTGTAACATCTATCAAAAACATTAAGCTGGTTCTATAGATTGAATTTTGTTCCCCTGCCTTAAAATCATATGTCCCTCTCAGTGACACTTGGCTTTTAACAACCTGCAGAAATGTTGTGGCCTGGTTGAATAAAAATAAGCCGTTCCTTTTTACACTTATATTAAAGCTGCTGTAAATGAAGTTTATTTAAGAAAGGAAAATATCAAACTTTGTGTTTTGACATTAGAATGATGCAGATTTTTCCAATACATTTTAGGCATATTTGTATAGTTAACTTATCCCCCCCCCCCTTATCTTGAGCCATAGATCATTTTTTCCATAAGCTTAAAAAGCATGGTACTGATTATGCTCCCAATAATGCAAGAAAATGTTTCTTTGTGTACTGGTGTTAAAAGGCCCTAGGCTTTGTCGTTTGCTTTGTTATGTATATTGTGGAATAGGGCTTGCCAACATCTGTTAGGAGTTAAGAACTTCAGCTTTTTGAAAAGAATTATCTTCTATACATTTTATGGGGTAACTACAGATAGGTGTATGGGAGGAATCCTCTCCTGATGGGAGGAAAGCTGTTCTGATTTTTGAGATGCTAAAATATCAGAGTTGTAGGGATAATATACGTCAAATACGGTATTGACTATTGTAGTGTAGCTTGTGTGATAGGTGCTATTTACAAAATTTTGATTAGTTTATTGCATATTTTTGTTTAACCAGTGCATTTTTTTAATATTGTATCATCAAGTGAATGAAGGAGTGAAGTAAGGATGAGGCATTCATCTCTTCTTTTTTGTAAGAAGTCTTCTCATTTATTAATTTCCACTCGGGGTTCTCTATTTTGTTTGTTTGCTTTTAATACATCATTCCTCTGCCTTGCCTGGTCTGACAGTCATGTTCGCGGTGGAAAGGTGACTGTTCTTAACTGAATGCCCCAATGCCATGTTATTGTGACACCATCACTACTGCTAAATGCATTGTCCATCAGTGGTGATGTTTATGTGCTTCTTGTAACTCCTTATGTTTGTGTCATTTTGGGGTAGTAGTGGTTATTAAGTTATCTACTTGTTACATTTTAGACTGCTCATTTGAGCATCAAGTTCATACTTCATAAAAATTTACTGAATATAGGCACGTTATTTTAGTGGTGATAGTGCATTTTTGAGTTTTTGCATACTATGTCTGCCCTTCTAAATGCAGGACCTCTTGATTCAGCACTGAAGGAGCCGCTACTTATTATATCATTGGTACGTTTGAATAAGGAAAGGGAGCTCATGTTTGTTGTGGGTTGTTTAGTTTTGGTTTGGTTTTTTTTCTGCGGGGGAGAAGACAAAATTTTTCAAGGTTTCTTCCTTCCTTTACAAAGGAGGAAAATGTAACAGTCTTTTCACGAAAATTTATAGATGTAGACAGGCTTTTCATTCATTTTCTAAGTGCTTGAATTCATTTTAAGACAGATGAAACAACAAACTGAGAGAACGCTAATCTGTATTGAAAACAAGAAAAATCAGTGCAAACCAGTCTGTTCTGGTCTACTCTTGTTTATTGTTATAAATGCTGCTTTAACCAAAATCTGCTTTTGTGTGTGTGTACAATTCTCCGGGCCTAAAATGACTGGCAAGCAGAGTTTTATGAATTAACCAATGACTGGCTCACTGAATAAATTTTTCAAGTATACTGCCAGTCGTGCCCAGCTGCGCTCGCTTCTGAGACTGCAACTGCTGCAATGCACTCTTCTTTGAGCTACCCTTGAAGACTGCGTGAAGGTTTCAGCTGGTGCAGAGAGAAGCTATTGATGGTACATGTGAGACTAGGTTGCATTTCTTATAGAGCACATACAAAATCAAGCAAGAGATTTCATATGTAGGACTGGTTACTATATTTTTCAAAACTTTCAGTGATGAGGAGAGCGTTAGGCGGCAGTAGCACAAAGAGGCTAGGCTATGTTTTAGTAAAATTCTCTGTGGTTTCAGACATAATCAGGTCTTTGTAAAATAAAATTATCTCTTTTTTTTCTATGAAAATGTTCACTCACAATTTTATGTACTGTATTTTTATGGTATTTTTTAAGTGTGTTACAAGCTGAAATCATGGGAAGGCTGATACAGTAGTGAAATAGTTCTAAGCATAGTCAGAGAAGCCTTGCTACCTAAACCATTTAAATCCAGACTGTTCTAAAATTATCAGATATAATAAAAGGTATTAATGCTGTATAAACTTGTGGCGACTTAAGTTATTATGATATGCTTTAAAGAAAGAAGCCCTTTATTATGTGGATTATGGTTTAGGCTCCCCATTTGTAGTTTATGAGATATGATTGCTTTCAGTTAAGAAAGCTTTTGTAAAAACTGAAATCCAGTAGGAATGTTCCTTTCTTACTTTCATTAAAAGACATTAAATTAAAGCAGATACTCCCCCCTCCTCTTGATTCTCTCTGCAGCATTTGAAATCTGTACAGAATCAGAGACCTGAAAAAGCACTGACTGCAAGTGCCAGCTTTGCGTTTTTCATTGCTGTTTTTCATCTTGGCTTGTTAAGAAATCCCTAGTAGTGAGTAGATGTATTTTAAAGTATTTCACGTGAGTTCTGCTGACTGTGCTCCCCAAGTGAAATGGTAGCTTTTGCTGGAAGGTAAGGCTGGTCTATGCAGAAGATGGAACTTTCTTCCACAACTACTCTGTCTGAAGCAGATTTCTACAGGAGCTAAGAACTGAGACAGACTATAATATTGCTTTTAAGCAGAAAGTGTGCTATTTCATCTTTCTGTAACATAAACCTGAAGCAGCTTTGGTCTTATTTTTCTAAAACAGCGTGTGTAATGTATTTCAAAACGAAGTGCTATACTGCACACAGACGGTGTCCTAAAGAATAGAAAAAGGAATGGCCCACGTGCAACAGATGTTACCTGAGTCCATTAATGAACTGCTGAAAAGCATCGAGATGATTTGATGATCCTTCCTTATTTAACACAGCAATTTGTGTTAACACTGTGGGTAAATATATGTTTGTTCACAGTACCAACTTTTAGATAACCCTTTGAAAATACTATTTTTTTTAGGGCAAGCTATATAAAAAAAATTTTCAGAGTTCCATGTTCTTCTGAAGGCTTAGTTGTGAGGTTCTTTTACTAAATAATGCCTCTTTAGAAGGTGATGCAGTGGGTGTTTATAGTTGGGAGGAGGATGCCTGTTGATTTTTGAAGAGATTTGTATCTGGTTCTGACAGTACTGGCGCTGAGGAAAGTGGTGCTGTGTGTTTTCTGTCTCACCAGTACATTTGTGTGTTACAGTCTGCTGAAGAAGTTCCAAGAAATTATTTGAAAGGGAAAAGCTAGGTAGATTTGTATGCGGTTAAGGGATTGCACTTGGGATTTTCTTTTCTAGATGTTATGTTTGTTACTTTCTCCTGAATCTGAGTCAAAGGCACAAGGCTCAGATGCATTCAGACATCTCAAGTTGCTTACTGAAAACGATGAGCCCATTACAGACCAGTGGAAAATTCCCTTCCCTAAGGTGGATCCCCTGGAACGGCCTCCTACCTTCCCTTCTCCAAAGGTGATTTAGAGCTCGGTGCTTTTCATGAGGTGGAGGTAATGGAGGCAGCGAGAGGGCTCTGCAGTCTGTCACCACTGCAAAGCTGAATCTTGGAAGCGTTGGATTGCGGAGTACCTGTGCATGGTTGGCTAGTGACCGCTGTCTGTACTAAGAGGTTTGTCAGGACAGTGATTTCAACAGCTGTCATTCTGGATCCTGTGGCAGACTAGGTTTATCTATCAGATTTTGCATTCTTGATGTTCTGCAAAGTTGTATCTTGCACAAAAAAGTTGAAATAGTGACTTTGTTTGAAGAGGTATAGCACTTACACTTGCTCCATAAACTCTGAATATAAGAACATTAAATACAGTCTTTTACTAAACAGAGGTGTTTAAACTTGGTGTTCATTAATTACAGGTGATAAAGAAAAATCCATGGCTTAATGTTAGCCTTTCTCAGCAGACTGAGTGGAATATCTTGCAGACCTTCAAGCCTATTAGTGGTGTTAGTTTCAAATCAATGTCCATGTACATTTAGCACAAGATTGTACCTTACTGCATCAGGCTAGAGGATACCTGAAACAGGTGCTAATACCTCTCCTACAGACATGGAAAACACCCATTTTTCTTAATAATAAATATCTATGATCAAAGAAGGAGTCCTTAGCTGAAAATTTTTGGATAAAAGTACATCAGTCTCTAAACTGAGGCCGCTTCCAAAGATACGGCAGTCTTCCATGCTATCAGATACCACAGTGCTTTCCACTTTTTAAACAGCTTTGCAATTCTGTAGTAGCACTTACTTTAAAGTTTCAAAGCCAGTTTTTGTAATTTGACTGTAAAGATCTTGTTAAAAATGCACATTAAATCTGTCGTCTTCTTTCCTCGGGAGTAGCCAAGTAGTTGCCTTTTTTTTTCCCCCTTAATTTTAAATGGGCAAAGTTATTGTCTCACAAGTCTGAAGCAACTGAAACGCTTTTATCTGCAGAATCAGATAGGTAAGAGTGATTAGGCATAGGAAAATGTTTGCATTTTCTCTCTTCAGCAGGATGACAGACCTCCTGGATATCCCTGTAGACAGAAAATTGACCAGATGACTTGTGGCTGCCAGACACCATTGTAGAATGGCTAATAACAGATGCCGTATTAATGCTTAGGGGCAGTCATTTTTCAGATGCCAAACTTGTGTGTTGAAAAAACTTTTGAAGTGCTGTTTTAGTAGTATTTTCTAAGATGCTAGCAGCTGACGGTGTGCTTTGATTCTGTGTATCTGTGAGTTGGCCTAGTCACTTTTTTTTCTTAAATGATGTTATTTTTTAATAATATTTGTGATTAGTGATTTAATTTACTTTTTTTCATGAAGGTGGAAGAATTTAATCTTACTTTGGCAAGTTGAGAGAGGCATTTGCATCTTTTGAGTGATAAATATTGGTTTAAAAAAATTAGTATCTTTTAATAGCCACTAATTCAGCTGGATTAGTTTTAACAATCCTGTCTTCTAGAGGGTATGTGGTTCAGATCTCTATTTCTAAGGTTTATCTCTTACTGTATGCCTTTTGGAAATGTAAAGAAAATAATAATCTCCTATGATCTGTGTTGCTTTTTCTCCCACTAATAGTGCTTTGTTATCTCTTTGCATTTAGTAAACCTTGTAAGAATGGTTCAGTTTCAGTATTGTATCAGTAGCAGATTTGGGAGAAGCTGTAGATAGGTCTGCAGGGCTTCTTAAATTGAAGTCAGAAATGCATTTCTAGAAACAAAGTTTGACTTAAACTGTCTATGTGGTCAAAAGATGTGTTTTAACAACTAGGGAGCTTGCATGGCTGGTGTAAGCTGGTAGATACTTTGATGCTTCATCTTACAGATTTGCTTTTCTGGTTGTTTCAGCAATACCTGATAAAGAAGATGACTTGCACCATGAATTCAGGGTACACTGGGTCTTGTACTGTATTGCTGCAGCTGTCAGGCTCAGCTACTTAATGGCTTTTCCTTGTCTTTTGCAGCAATGTTCTTTTTTTAATTGATCTTAAAAGATTTAAAATTTGATAGTTGGAAGGATTCCAGAATTCATCTACCTATTTTGTCTTTGTCCGCTGCATAAAATAAGGCAAATTACAGACCAAAATGCCATTGTTCCCTGTCCTCTGTAGCTTATTTGACACCTTAACAAGATGTAGTCAAACTGGATTAGAGAGAGGGAGGGTATACGGCAGCATGCCTCAGTGTGAGTTGTACGCGCACCAGTGTAGTTATAAGGTTATTGACTATTGCTTCCTATTTCAGTGGTGAAGATAGCTGAATTAGAGTAGTGGACTATCCCTTTGCTAAACTGGGGTGAGTTCAAAATGGTGCACGTGTTCATAGTTTGAAGCTCCAGTTAGTTATATTTAAGCTTTGTGCTTTAATTTCTGTTTCTAATTCAAGTAAAAGCTAAACAGGAAACCATTTGTGTCAGTCTTTCTTTTTTCTAAAATAAAGCCAAAGGCAATGAAAGTAAAATTTCAACTTTTTTGCTTTTTTTTTCCTTTTCTTCTTTTTTTCTTGTGATGTTTAGATTGATGGATATTTGTATAGAAGTTAAATATTTTCTTTTTGGTCACTCAACACTGGCACTGCATTCCGTTAGAGGACATATAATGCTCCAGAATGTCAGAGTGCACAAAGGAAATAGCTGAGAAATAGAAAAAAAACCAAAACAACAGTGCTAATATTTCCTTTTTATATAGTTTCCTATTTTAAATGGTAGTATATAAAGCAGTTTTACTTCTAGGTGACCTTGTCGCAGTGGCTGTTGTGGCAGGAAGCTCCAACAGTGTGTGAGACGATGTTTTCTACAGCATGGAAGCATACAGAACTAGATCTATGACACGATTTCGTTGAGAGGCACTTCTGAAGTATTTTATCACTCAGTGGTATTGAGCTTTTCAGCTGTTGTCAGCACGGAGACTTGAAAATTCAAATAAAAAAGTACTAGTAATGGTGAAATTTTTAATTAAATGTATCTGTCTTCCACTGATGACTTCTGAAAATGTATTGTAAAAATAACATCCAACAATGAAAACAAAGCTTGAGTCATAAATGCTGTTTGTTCTGCTTTTTCCAGTTTTAAAATGAGCACATTGAAATGCATTGCAGTGTTTTAAAGCATTACAATCCGAACACTTGCAAGAGAATTACAAAATTAAGTGGAAATTACCTTGATTGCCCTATGGAACTTGTTGCTATAGGAGGTTGTACAGGCGAAAAGCATCAGACCTTCTTACGGAGGGGTAGTCCCTTAGTGTGCTTCCCTGGATGCAACACTTGGTGCCAGAGATCCCTAAGCCACTGTCTGAATCGAAAGCAAGCATTCCTCATGAACCTTCCTGTTGCTGTTGGGTCTTTGGTGTGATCTAGCGTGGCAGTTCAGTTATTTTTTTAAATTAAGAGTCAACCATTCTCTTAGGAAAAAACCAGCCAATTTCCATTGTGATCCTGGTCTGTGGTACCAAAAGAACTGATACGTAAAACCCAACCCAAACCACAGTTTATATGGAAAGAAAATTACACTTGGGCATAAAAACTAGATAGTATATTAAAGAGGTCCATTTCCCTGCAAATGGAAGATGTCGGTGTTAAGTAGACTGCATTTAATGATGCAGTCAAAACTGTTGAAAAAAAATGTTCCAAGTTTGGGGTTCTTTAATACAATTCACCTAGCGTTTTAAATATGGGCCTTTAAACTTTTATTAACAAGGACAGTGATGTTAAATGGTTGGCAGAGATGTTTGTGACTGCTGACAGCAGTTTAACTGGGTGACAGCATGGACAGTACCCTCACCAAGTCTGCAGAGGCCCCCAACCTGGAAAGTTGCTCTTTAAGCATTCTGCAGCTGTAAAGCTGATTGTAATTCCTTGGAGTCCTTCTTTTAACCTCTCTTAAATTCTCTCTCTCTCTCTCTTTTTTTTTTTTTAAATATACCCTTTCTCATGCAAAAATATTACATTGTGGCATTTACTTTGAGCTATCAGTGTCGTTCAGAATACAAGTTTACTGAGAATTCTAGTCAGAATTGGTTAAAACTTGTAGTAGCAATTAAAGTTTCTATAGAGAGTGAGTTTCTAGGTCATGCTTTAAAATACCGATGGCACATGTGAATTATGAAAAAAGGTGATAATACTGATTCCTTTTTTGTTCCCACGTTTGTTTGCTTTTTAAAAATATAAGTCCTCAGTAAAATGAATTTTTCCAAAGAATCGGTTCTCACGTTTTTGCATGGTGGTTCGTAACGGGCCGACTCCAGTGAGAAGCGTGCAGGGGAAGTGAGTGCGTGCTTGGGAAGTGACTTGTTTGTGACCCTTGAAGAATTTGGGTACAGCATGAAACAAAGTGCCTAGTGTTCACACAGTAGGAGAAACATCTCAGTTTTGTGCAGTCACTCTGAATCGTGTCTTTCCTGGAAAAGATGCATTTCAAGTCTAGTTTTTACCACTGGATGTTGGGCAAGGGTAGGTAATGGGGGGCACACAAGTTGTGTTTGGCTCGCAAGAGCTTGAAGCATATGTGAGGCTGAGACTTCATCGCCTGGCTAGCGGTGGGGTGTGTTTGTGTGGGAACTCCTAAGTAACCCAAGTCCTTAGGGCCTGCGGAGGCAGTCGGTAGTGGTTCCTCCTGGGACTCAGTTGTACCTCTTGGCCAGTTCTGTCCTGCGAAGGAGTAGAGGACACGCATAGAGCTGCTGTTACCACCTTCCAACTCGCCTGCCTTGTGAGCTACTGTCATTTTACCTCCTCTCAGGTTTCAAGATGCATTTTTTTTCTTGCAGGTATTAGCCTTGTGAATATTTGTGGTATTTAATGAGCCAATTTTTGAAATAAACTTTTCTTCTCAAAATTCTATCTTACTCGCATTTTTCTGCTCCTTTTGATTGCTTTGACATTTGGTTTGTACAAAATTTACCACAAAATAGAGGTTTAGTTTCAATTCTGAAAAAGGAATAGGCAAACTTCAGTGTTTTGTTTTATAGATAACTAATAGAAAGATGAATGTAGAGAAAATCAAATAACATGTTTGTAGTTGTCTCTTGTAGAATGTTTTTCAAGGTTGTTTCTGGTGTCTCAAAAATTTTTAACCCATCTTTAAAGCTGTAACTTTCAATGTAAAAAAGCTTATAATGCTTATCTCTCTTTGTAGCTTCCAATAAAGGCTAGCCAGCAGAATACCCACACCAAAGTCAGTACGGAGCACAACAAGGAATGTCTCATAAACATTTCCAAGTACAAGTTTTCTCTGGTCATCAGTGGTCTCACTAATATCTTAAAAAATGTTAATAACATGGTAAGTTTTCTAATTTTGGGTTGTTGGGTGATTTTTCAAAATGGTTGTTATTTATTCATGTCATACAATCTGCAGAGAGTCACTTGAAATTTAGTCGAGTTGTTGCTTGCCTTTTACACGGATTTTTTTTCTTTTCATCCTCATGTGCTAAAGTTCACCAACAGCACTGAATTGTGTCACATAAAAAGGCGATGAGATACTTGTGGCAGAGAGATCTAAAGGAAGGTGGTGATTAAGGGGAATCTTCTGTTAGTCAATGGGAGCAGTCTGTAGCTGGGAAGGTATGTGGCTAGCTAAGGAGTGGGTACATGAAGGTACCTAATACTACGTTGGGGCTCTGAGCAATATTTAGATACCAGTAGAATGCGCTCCTTGTCAGAAGGTGGGGGAGGATGTTTTCCATCGCATGGAAAGGTGCTTCAGTTAGCTAGGGAAGCAGTGCTAGCAGAGTCTGTAGAGGAGGAATGAATGCAGCAGGGCAAAGGAGCTGAGCAGCAGCACTAGGAGGTTTTTTCCCCCCTCATCTGTCCTGCCAGAGCATGACCTGCCAGGAATCATTTTAGGAGAGAAGGAAGGGAAAAGGATTTAAAACTTAAGCTATTTGAATTTTCCAGGCTGTTTGGATGTTTTAGTGTTTGTGTGTGTATATATATATATAAAATACATGTATTTTTTAACAACCGGATGGTTTTCAGCCAGAACCTTGTAAGAAAAATCTTTGAAAACAGTCTCTTGTCTAATACTGCCGCTATAGACTCATACCTCCAATATATAGGTCCTCGTACCTGACCTTTCTAGTCAGTAAGAAAAGTGAATGAAAAATGTGTGGGAGTGATACACATCTCTTCTGTTTACTGTTTGATATGGATCGCAGCCTGTCATTAAACTGCTTCATGTTGATACTTGAGGGCAGTACACTGGTGTGAAGGGATGACATTCAAGGTGATTTTTCTACGAGTTCCCAAAGAGAAATCTTTAGAGCCAGGCGTCTTAGTAGATGGTTTCCTTCTGCATACTGTTTTTTTGTTCTGCCTCCAAGGGAATCATAAAATGGTTCCTGAAATCCATCAAAATATTTGACTCATCAGCATCACTAAAACTGTCTTTTAAAATGGATCTCAGTGAAACCAAAGAGAAGAGAAACCTAGAAAGAAAAAAAATGAATGTGGGTGTCTATAGTGTGTCCACTCTAGAAAAATAACTGTTACCATCAGTTGGGTAAATGGAAAATTTAGGAATCCTTTATGAGGAGAAAGATGCAGTTTGATTAATTTTTTTTTCATGAAGGTCTGGTTTTGAATTTGTCATGAGAAAAGTTTAGTTCATTGTGTTTTGAAGCCATGTGATTTGTGATCATGTGGAATCTCCACAAACAGGTAACAGAACTGGCCAAACTCTAGCAGTACTTTTTTTTTGTGGTTTTAGTAAGATAGTTTGCAGTGAGCTCTTGGATGTCAGTTGTATAGAGGTGGGCGTCTGCTAAAACACCACAAAGGACTGATAAAATCAGAAAATAGGTTGCCCTACTTGGTAGCGATTTTAGGCTGCTTAGAGTTACCTGTAATCCCTTTTGAGCAAAAATTTATTTTAATTAAACTCCATAGGCATTAAGGAATGTGTTGATGTGTAAGATGATTGGTAAATGAGAAAACTATAGAGTTAAAACATATTTCTGTATATGAGATACAGATTTTGAGAGGAAAGACCTAGCTAAAAATGTCCATAAAAAAGTCAACATTTGCTTTGCACTGAGGAACAAGACTTAACATTTTTTATGTTTGATGGACTGAGCTATTGTATGAATCAGCAATATTTTTGAAGGATTTCTATAGCTGAAACAAGACAGACTGATAGACTGTCATAAAGGTCTTAACATTTAGAAAAAAGTCTTGAGGGTTTGCATTCTGCTGAAACTTAGACTTAGTTCAGCTAACCTCTCACGTGGTTTAAAAGACAGCTTCCTTTGGGTGACTTCTACATGAGTTCCATGTGTAGGCAGTAGTACCAATATGTTTTTGGCTAACTCTTTTCTGCTTTATTTTACTGTCTTAATATTGCTGGAACTAGTCACTATTGTTGGCAGTAAAATTGGGTGCTAGCTTAAACACCCGATGGAAATCTGCCTTCGTCCTGTATCTGAAGTGTGGCATGTTTTTGGAGGGTTTCTCTTCTTCCTGTGGTCTGTGCTAAATTTTGCAACACTCTAATAAGCTTGTCGATATGGATTTGTTGTGACATCAGTTCTATTAAGATGTTGGCAATTAAATACATAATTGGAAAAGAGTCAGCAGTAATTGATACCAAAATAGTTTCTGACAAGGTATATCCTTAATTTCTGAATAGATTATGGGCCTGATGAAGGTAAGGGGATGCAATGTACCTCCAGTCTTACTTTGTGGTAACTGTTTGTTCCTTATTAGATTTGGCATTGCAGACTGGACAAAGATATTTTTTCAGCAATAAGGTTTTAATTCCTATTTTAATCTAATTTTTGCTGGCTTTATTTCTAAACTCAAAACCAGAGCAGTAAAGGAGCCATAACCTACTGTGCCACTTTGCTACATTACTTTAATGCGTTACAAGTCAAATTTCTGTGTCTCAGATGAATCCATATCCTTTCTACTTCTAGAGAATATTTGGAGAAACTGCTGAAAAGAATTTATATCTATCTCAGCTGATTATCTTGGATACACTGGAAAAATGTCTGGCAGGGGTGAGTAGGCTTGCATAAGCAATTGCTAAGTTGGAATCAAATGAGTTAGAGAATACAAGTCAAATGCCTGTGTATCTATTATTACTGGTACTAAAGTTAAAACTCATCTAATTTAGAGCAAAGTAGGATTAATGCCATTTAAAAAATACAAAAACTTCCTATAAATGCAAGTAGTCGATATAATTGATAAATTAAGGATTTGTGGGGTGCTTTTTTCTTGCCTAAAATTAGTGATTTTTTTAGCTAAATAGGTTCAAGTAAACTTCTGAATTTGTCCCTCCCACTACTCAACTAATTTGTGGAGTTATAAATAATGATTTTCTTTCAATAATTTGTTAAAAAGAATTGCAGACAACTGTACTCAGAGACATGTGTGAGCTTGGAGGAAGGGAAGACACAAACCCAAACGAAGAATTAGATGTGGTTATAAAGCTTCGCTAGATTTTTGAGCTTTGAATGCTTGTGGCGCATTCTGCTCAGTATTTTTTGAATAGATGCATGAAAACATTTTTATCCCACAATTTAACCGAAAAAGTAATGGGATAGTAAATCATGTTAAAAGTGGCAGGTAATTCAGTACAAGTATTTTAAGTTTTATGCTAGTAAGTTTTCTGCATACAGTGTTGATTTTTCTTTAAATTTCTTAAGCCTTTCATTTGGTGAAATCGTTTTTTCATGTACTTGTATATACAGCAGAAACATTGCTATCGCTATTCTAAAGATTACTTTTGCAGGTGTTTCCTAGATTACATTAGTTAACCATGTCCAGACTTCCACTGGGAGTCCAGTCCTGACGTTTCCGATCAGAGCTGTGCTGCAAGGCAGTTTGCTATTGCCTTTGGGATGTAAGCGGTTGTACATCTTACTGTGCTAAACTGTATAATTGCAAAGCCAAACTTCACTGTGAGCAAAATTTGCAATGGTTTATTCCTTTAACAAGAAAGGAATTTTTTTTTTAAAGCTGTATTCCTGGATGAATGTCATGAAATCATCTAAGCTCTTTGCTGTTTCCCTGCAACAGTTTTTGAAGGTTCTTTCTTTATAAGGTAATGACCTTATTATGGTTAGATTTGTCAAGCGGCATATCTTATATTACAGTACTAAAACAGTCTGAATAATTGTGGATTCTTCTAAATTCACAAAAGATCCAGGTAAACACATTTTCCAGAATAATTTTCAGCTTTTACAGCTGAGGTAAATACCTCTTTTTGGCACTTCTTCTGCCTTTGATGCAGTGAGTCAAAAAAAGTTTCAACTTCGGAAATTAATTCTTTTAAAATATTTCTTGTATGCATATTGTTTGAAACATTAGTGTTTTTTTCCTGATAGATGATGATATTTGAACAGCCTGAAATTGTGCTGAATACTTCTTGCTTTGTCAATTCAAATGAGAGCAAGTTGAGCCAGTATACGTTTAATAAGACTGAGCCAAAGTTCTATACAAAGAGTGTTGTGTTCTGTGATATCTTCAGACATATTTCTTGCTCGCTGTTCTTGCTCAATGTTTCATCAAGTTCTCATGGCAACAGGACTCAGGTCAACTAAGTGGGAGTCTCTGAAACTTCCCAATTCCCTATGGTAAATTCATTGGTAGAATTTTAGAAAGCTTTAATGCTGACCCTTCTGTTAAAACTTGCTCTTAGTAGAGCAAAGTTTCACTTTGAATTCTTTTGTAAATAGTTTCCTTATGTCTCATGCTGTGCAAACTGGCAAAAATTAGATTTTTCTTTTGCAGGAAAGTTAAGCCATTTTTTACTCATATAGAGCAATCCCAGACAAGAGCAAGGGAGAAGCACCTCTTTTTCGGTTCATTTTTTAATATAAAATATTTGCTGTCAAAATACAGTGGTTAGAACACTACCCAAAAGAGAAGCAGGGGTGGGTCTTTGCCCTTTGAGCTTCCACTCAAGGCTGAGATAGTTAATGCTCTACTGCTCATACTTTACACAGAGCAACAGGGTGCATTCAT
Source organism: Gavia stellata (assembly GCF_030936135.1). Taxonomy (NCBI): domain Eukaryota; kingdom Metazoa; phylum Chordata; class Aves; order Gaviiformes; family Gaviidae; genus Gavia; species Gavia stellata. Next base: position 11,999,830 of record NC_082618.1, on the reverse strand, counting down.
CAAAACAGAAATGTGTTTTACTTCAAAAACTAGTTTGATATTTTGCTTGATACTTGATGGTATTGACCAGCGTGATGTCCTACATATTTTGGAGACTTAACGGAAAATGTAAGATAGTTTGAATGATATGGGTTATTCTTCAAATGGAAAGACTACTTACACTATGGTCAGTGGTAGCCTGCAGGCAGAATTAGAAGTTCAGATTCAGGTCCTGTGCCTACTAGTGGCGGATGCTCCATTTTTTTTGCCTCCAAACCTACAAAACTGAATTTCATAAAATACTGAATGTTTATTTTTAGCAACCAAAGGATACCATGCGACTAGACGAGACTATGCTGGTAAAACAGTTGCTGCCAGAAATCTGCCACTTCATCCACACTTACCGTGAAGGGAACCAGCATGCAGCTGAACTACGAAATTCTGCCTCTGGGGTTCTTTTTTCTCTTAGCTGCAATAACTTTAATGCTGTGTTCAGCCGCATTTCCACCAGGTAGGTGTTTTTCAGTAGCCTGACTTAGTGTATTAGGAGATCTAGTAAATACTGGTGTCTAGAACATCTGTGATGAATTGTAGTCTTTCTGGTTTCAGAAAAGTTAACGGTTTAAATGATATATAACAAGATAATTCTTAAGTGAAACTCCCTCTACCTTTCAAAATTTTACTTCAGTTTCAGGTTACGAAACGAACCTGTTTCATGTCCATTCTAGGTAACTGCCAGCATATTTTCTGTGAGCTGCATGTATTGCTTTTTTAATCTGCTTTCGTAAGTACAAGTCAAATGCTGTTGTAGAGTGAAAATTATGATAACTCATTGAATAAGTTCTTGTGGGTGCAAGGTGTTTGGGAGAAAAAAGGATGCTGAAGGTAATGGGTTGTATCAATTTACTTCTGAGTTCAGAATGCAAAATTTCTGATTGTCTACAGTTCTGTTGGAGCCCCAAGGCTGTTTCCCCTCCTAATTTTTCCTGCTTGAAGGCTTTTATGTTAAATCTATTTTATGCCTGAAGGGGGCGAAACAGCTGGACTGTTTGTTAGTTGTTGGAAAAGACCCCTTTGTCTTCCGAATGACTTGAGTTTCACAGCCCATTTGCTGTAAAAATAACTGTCTTTTCTGCGTTTCTAAGTGAGAAGAGACAGGCCCGAAGTTTCCATCTATTCTTTGCTCTTTTTGCCCTGCTCCAGGTCTTTCTGATGCTTCAGCACTTGCCGGTCCACTAGAGTTGTGTATTAAGCTTTTTGTTGCTGAAATACTTTGATGTTTTTTGAAAGTTGCTTGAAAGCAGCTTAGCTCTTATCACACATTATTACAGCTAATATCATCCTTGATTTATTAGAAGTGGAGCTTGGGCAGCCTTATGTGGTTGCACAGCAGTGAGTGTGCCAATTTAATTGAAACTAAGATTTATATATTCCTTATAATGTAAAAACAATTCCATTCCAACGTTTTGGAAAATATTTGCATTTTAGAAATCAGTCTAGAATTACTTAATTATTTGGAATTTTAAGTATTTTAAAAACTTTCACAGAGCCTTTAATAACTTCTGTGTCAAGAACATAGACTTGGCAGCTGGCATGGAGGATGTGGTTTTACTCAATAGGTTGATTATGTTTTGCTGCTTATGGAAATGGAAACAATTTCTTTTGCTCCTTTTATAGGAAGTATTTTTCAGTTGAAATTTTTTGACAGTCTTTGAACCTAGTGCATGGATCTATATTTATTCATATGTCTGTAGCATGGTTTAGTTCTCAAGCTCCAAAGCCCTTCTTACCATCCATCTGAGCTGGAACATAGTGCTTTTTCCCTAACCTGTTTTTCACTGCAAGATGTCTTGTATGTAAATAGTTAAATATTTGACCAGTTGTTGCTGATCTCCACAGGGGTCAGCTTGCCGACAGTTAGCATTGCTGCTCTTTTGACCTGTGCTTCCTGTTTAGGCATATTTCTAGGCCTTGTACAGCAGCTGGGGGATTTTTGGCACAAGAAGCACAGCGGTGGGGACCTTCCCATTCCCAGCGAGGGCTGTTAAGTTTCCCTGGCGCTGAAGAAATGAAGAACTGCTTTTGTGTGTAGTACTAGAGATCACATTCCATGTCTAAAACACATCTGTAGCTTTGGAATAAGACATGGCAGTCTTTTTAGTTTGTGAGAACATATGATTTAGTTATTAGTGGCTTAGTATCTGGTGAGATGTTTAGTAAATCATCTAATACAAAACTGTGAAAAGGTGCCATTGTGTTTGAAATGGTGTGAGTAAACTTCAGCCTGTTTCTTTAGGCCAGAAAAACATGGACCTTCTTTAGCTTACAGAGAGTGGTTGTAGCTCACGTCAGCAATATTAAGTACCATCAGTCACTGCTTTACTCTTGAGAAATTAGCTGGGGCAAGGCTTGCTGTTAAGGAGGGTAGTCTAAAGATGTCATGATTCCATAAATTTAATATTTAGATGAAAAGATGACAAGATTACTGCTACAGTATGGTAGACAGCAGGAGGATTTAGGCAACTCTTGGGCATAAACAGACTATCACCAGGTGGTATTGGTATCTTGTAAGACTCACCACTAGTATTTCTAGATCCATTTTCAGTATGAGTATGGAATAAGACTATAATATTAACTCTTAACTCTTAATCAATGCAAGGTCTGTCTTTCATTTCTAAATCTGGGAGAGTTTATCTGAGGAGATCACATTATATGAGATCATTTGATATTCCCCTGCTGTTTAGGTGTATAGAATCATAGGTATGTGTTCATACCTATCTGATGTAATCTGATTGAGAAGTTAGTTTATTTTGCGTATTTTTAGATTACAGGAACTGACTGTTTGTTCAGAAGATAATGCTGATGTTCATGATATTGAACTTTTACAGTACATCAGTGTGGATTGTTCAAAACTAAAACGACTCTTGCAAGGTATGATTTGGGCCTGTGTTTTGAAGTATTTTTACCTAAATATGGCTAGTTAGAGACAATGGTATTGATACATATATCTTTTATTGCTGTGTTTTTATACATTTACCAAAATATTTAAAAATACTTAACTAGCATAAAGACATTGGTTTAAAAATTGCCTTGCACTTCAAATATCTTTTGTAATCTGTGTTGCTTTTTAGAACCAAGTTTTATTTCTAAATGCAGAAATGTTTTACTTTTACAGAGACTGTATTCAAGTTTAAAGCCCTTAAGAAAGTAGCTCAGTTAGCTGTTATCAACAGTCTTGAAAAGGTAGGTATTTTAATATTTATTTTCTGTTTCATTGCTTATTTGCAGACTTTGTCTAATTTAGGAATAGTTGCAATTCAGTAATTTACTATAAAATATATGTTGGTGCATCCCTTCGATGCATATATGTTTTGCAAGAAATGTCGGGGTGATTAGAAATAAGAGTAAAATCTCACTTCATTTAAATACATAACTCAAAAAATATTTTTAAGCTCTGGAATGTAAAGATGTTTTGCATTATCTGCAGGCATTTTGGAACTGGGTGGAAAACTATCCTGATGAATTCACGAAGCTGTATCAAACACCACAGACTGATATGGCTGGTAAGGCACAACAAATGACATAGTGTTCAAAAGTTGGTTTCTCGGACATCCCCGCATTCACTTGCATTTTGTGCCCTCTTTGTTTCCTGTGCAGCCTGCAAATAAGAAACAAATTTCTGTCAACCTTTGTCAGGGCAAGGATATATTGCTGTCTCTTTTCTCTCCTGACTCACCCTTTAAAGAGATTCATTTTCTGGTTCACAACACAAAGAAATAAACCCCAAAAGATGGAAACTCTTTAAATATATATATTTCGTCTTGATACAGGAAAAAAAACTTAAGAGAACATCACCTGTATTTGTCTCTAGTAAAAAAGAGAGGAAAATTTATATTTTCAGGTAAACTATGTCTTTAACTGGGTTGAGACCATTTTATCCCCAGTCACATGCAAAACAGACCTTTCTTCTGTGTAGGTGGAGCTATCACTCTGCTCTTTTATAACTTTTCTTCACCTTTTCATAATTAAAATTGGTATTGAACTTGGGGTTATATTTTATGCAGATTGTGCAGAGAAGTTGTTTGACTTAGTGGATGGCTTTGCTGAAAGCACAAAACGTAAAGCAGCAGTTTGGCCACTGCAAATCATACTCCTGGTCCTGTGTCCAGAGATAATCCAAGATATAGCAAAGGATGTGGTAGAGGAAACAAAAATGAACAAGGTAAGAGAAGAAAAGTATCTGAATTCCGGCTCTGATTTCTAGAGGATGCTTCTCTTTGCTTATTCTGTATTTCAGGTATATTTTATTTTGTCTTTCCTGCCTAAAAAGCACATTACAATTCCATGTGTAAATTTCTGCACCCTTTTTAAGTTCTCACCTAACATATGTTCTTTCACTGTCACTAATTTGTACAGATAGCATGTCCCAGACAATGTTATTACACAACTTTTGCATCTCCTTGGAGATCTGAATCCTAGTGTTGTGATTTCCCCTGCCTCCACCAGTAGCAAACTTAGCATTGCTTCTGGCTGGCCTATATTGTACTGATCTGGGTTTCTGCAGTGTGTGTACTGTGTGGTCCGTAACTGCAGTACCTGTAGCAGGTGTTGCATTTGATGTGGCTGCAAACATTATGGTTAAGAGTAAACAACCATCTCTCTTTGTGCCATTATGATTGCCCTAGATTGTTCAAAATTAATGTCTTTAATAAACATAATGTTTCTCCAGAATGCTGCATCAAGTTGTTTTTTGCAATCTCAATATCTTTGATTTCGGATCTGAAAATGCAATGTTGTTTGTTTTTAATATTAAAGGACCTAAAAACCTTGACCACAGATTATCAAAGCTCTGGTTATAACTATTCTTGATTTGAATTCTCCAGAAACTGTTCCTGGACAATCTTAGGAAAGCACTTGCAGGACACAGTGGGAGCAGACAGCTGACTGAAAGCGCTGCTATTGCTTGTGTTAAACTGTGCAAAGCATCTACCTACATCAACTGGGAAGATAATTCTGTCATTTTCCTACTAGTGCAGTCCATGGTAGTAGATCTTAAGGTAAAAATGTCTGTTTCCTAGTTGCAATGAAGAAATTTGAATTTTAAAATACTGAAATAAACTTTGAATTTCTCCTTAATTGAATACCATAGTGTTTCTCAGTGGAAAGTTTTGTATTGAAAGTAGACAAGAATAATCTTGGTATCTGATTTTTATATATATATATATTTTTTTTTTTTTTAAATATAGAATTTGCTGTTTAATCCAAGCAAACCTTTTTCAAGAGGCAATCAAAATGCAGATGTAGACCTTATGATTGACTGCTTAGTTTCCTGCTTCCGCATAAACCCTCATAATAACCAACACTTTAAGGTGAGAACACTACTTACTGGTAAGTCATTCTCCAGATCCTATTGATGACCTGTCAATTATAAAAGATATTCTAACAGCAGCTGGAACTCATAAATAAATTTAACTGTATAAGTATCCCTTAGTAATAAACCCCTGCATGTTTTTATAAATCTTTTCTTAGCTGGTTAGACTTTTTCATCTTTAGATTTGACAGCTTTGTCAATTTAATAAAAAGGCTCCAGTATGTTATTCAGTGTGATAAGAAAGATGGCAAAGAAAAAAAGATGTTCCTAAGTGGCTGTTATGTATTTTTATTGTAGATCTGCCTGGCACAGAATTCCCCATCAACATTTCATTATGTACTGGTAAATTCGCTCCACCGAATAATCACAAATGTAAGTTCTAAAAGTATTTAATCAGCCCAACAATCTGTGGCTTCTATTCAGATCAATATCTGCTTATTAAATACAATTTGAATAGTAGACCAAATCTTGTGGCCTGTATCCATGCAGCAAGAGTTGCTTGCTAATAAGGAAGGACATACAAATCTTCATTCATGCTGTCTACCAGTTGGATTCCCAGTTTGAGAGCTTGTATTCCAGTATAAAATTTCAATACAAACATGTTTTAATACACTCTAATATAGGAAGACAAATGAATCTTATGTGCTCTGGTGTTATAATAGGTACTGCTTTATTGATACATGAAAAACACTCTCAGGACATTCATCGTTACACCACCTTCTACTACTTCTAGTATATTGACATGGGAACTTAGGGGAAGAGCTGGCCTTATGGCTTTGCTCAGGGATTTGATCCAGTATGAATTTAAATAGTGTAAAACTGTAGTAAATGCTGAGTGCCAAAAACGTTCTGGAAGTTTGTGCAGTTGTTCATCTTCATTGTGTACTTTAAGTCACTAAAAAACAACTTTATACTGTTCAGAAATACTTCCCTGATCAGTATGAAAATAGAATCAGTCAGTGTTGAGCAACCAACCTTGCTTAATTTACATAACATTTTCTATTTCATTTATCTCAACATCGTAATGAAAACACTATATTTAAAAAAAAAAGTATTAGGCACTTTGATAAATAGGGGAGAAAATGCTACTGTAGATGTGGTGGTGTATCTGCGGTGGAGTAATACAGCTTTTCAGATATTATCAAGCACTTAAAATACCAATTTTCCATTGTTTTTTTAGTGTATCACAATGAATTGAGTGCACATTGTTTGTTTTGAAGTATTACTTCCTAGCATTCAGTATCCTGAAATCTACCATGGTTTCCTGCATTCATCATTTCAGAGTTTGTACTTGTTCAGAAAGAAGAGCAATGTAGTAAGCAGCTAAGTTGGAAGTATTGCTTCTGTTACAACTTATTTAAATATTATGAGTTTTAGGGTGAGAATGCAAAATTAACATAGATAATACTGTGTAAAATACTCATGTGTAAAGGTTAGTTATACTTCAGCTTTTGTAACTTTTAAAGGTATAAAATAAATCATAATGTAACTCATATATTACCAGTTTACCGTTTGAGCGTTTCTGTGTTTTCATTCTAGTCTGCGTTGGACTGGTGGCCTAAGATCGATGCTGTGTACTGCCATTCCATGGAGCTTCGCAGCATGTTCAGTGAGACACTTCATAAAGCTATTCAAGGCTGTGGGGCACATCCAGCAATTCGCATGACTCCAGTAAGACTTTTAAAGAAGCTGATAAAATGCAAACCTGTTGTTTTTCCTGTGTCTCCGTTCCATTCCAGCTTTTTTATTCATTAACTTTAGACTGGAAACTAGAGGGGGGAAGGACATTGCAATCCAAAAAGCAACAGAGAGCCATACATGCTCTGTGAACCTTGCCAGTTTTGGTGTATTGACTGTTTCTAGTCAGTTAGTGATGTATGTTTCTCAGTTTTTGTGCTGCTCTTAAACTGGCAACATAGAAGTATTTCTTCTGTAACTGTCCTCTGTGGCTAACTGTTCATTTTAAGCTTTCTTGCTGTGTGAATAGCTAGGTGATATGTCTGAAAAACAAAAGCATTCTGTATGTGAAGATAACTTCCGAAAACTGCAATGCTTTTACCATGATTGGCATGAGTATCCCTTCATTTGTCTTGCTTGCTTTCTGTTGAGTAAGTTGACTGTTTGGTCTTGGTGACAGCAGCAAAGTAAAAGATTTTTTCAACCATTATGAAACAAAGTTCAATATTCTTGGTTGTCTTGGAAAAAAATCTTGAGTAAATTCAAATTTGTAGTTCATCCAGATTTTTTTAGTAAGTTCACATGCAGCTGCGTTGCCTTTCTTCTGAACTTTCCATTTAGGACTTTCGATGTGTCACGTGAACTTGGTTGGTTGTTTTAGAAGGCCTAAAATGATACATGAAAATAGTCCTATTGGGCTTCTAAAATGAAAGCAAATGATCAAAATACCTGTAGTTGAAAGCTACAACATGTTTAACTTGCTTTTTACATGTATGTATTCATCTGTTGAGAGAATAGCAGGGGTGTTGTAATGGCAACTCTGACATTGATTGGTGGTGCTTTGTCTTCTGCTTCTTATTTTCCGTTCTTATTGGCTGCTGTCGCTCACATGGTCAGATGCCAACCAGTCACTGTTTTGCATGGCAGTGGGCCTCTGTTGCTGTAAGTATGACCCATTGTAACTACCGCAGAAAAGCCTTTCCTTACTCCGACTTTTCTGTGCATAGTTACCACTGCAGTCGCTTCACCTGGGATACAAGAGGTAGCATGTTTTTGCATAAGAACGTAGGACGGGAGGAGACCGCTTCAGCACTCCGCTTGGCAATTGCAAGGCGGTCCCTTTCACACCCGGTTGAGCTCCTTCCTGGAAGGAAAGGCTTTTTGTTCGTTCTGTTCTTCTCTTTCTGCCCCCTACTTTTCCATCACGATGCTCTTCCGCAGTCTCCCCACTCTGGTGGTTAGAACTGTTTTCTAATTTCCAGCCTAAACTTATTTATGTCTAACTTATCTCCACTTGTTCTTGTTCCAGTGTTGTCTGTTAGCTTCAAACCGGTGTTTATCCCCTTGATGTATTTGCAGAGAGCAGTCATGTCCCTGCCTTTGTTTATTGATAGTTTTTAGTTTTGATTGGTTTCTGTGAAGCAATTTATTTACTTCACACAATCAGCTTCTTTTGCCACGTGCTTCTTCTCAGAATTCCCCTAATTGTAGCAAACTAAGGTTTAGCACAGAATTGGCTACCTCTAAGTGTGGTATCAGTTTCTTGATCAGATGCTTTTTTATGTGGTAACTTTTATTCTGTATATTTTCACACTAACTATTTAGCAAAATAGCATGAGGTTCTAAATTGTTGCAGAATTTAATGATACAATGTCATATCTCTTCAGTTACTTTGAGGATGATTTCATGATTTCGAGCTAGGTTGTTTTTTTTTTTCTTCAAAACTTGTAAGTTTAGTGAAAATGAAAAACAAGTTCATGTTACTGTTTGAGATCTTTGCAAATAATAAACTAGACAAAATAGTTTAAAAAGCCGAGTTTCTAAAGAGTGTTGTGTTCTGTCTTGTGTTGAATATCCACAATGGCAGGGTTTTTGTCCAAATTACTGTCTCATAACTATTTTGGTAGCTGTAAGCAAAAATACTGATTTAATCCCTGCTGATGTAAGATTAAAATTAATGAATATATAAATTCTGTAAACTTATTAGAGAGAGATGAAAATATTTTGTCTTCGGATGTACTGGAGACAACGCAAGTTCACTTTTTTATATATGTTTTTATATATGTGTGTATATGTATGAACACACACACACACACACATATATATAGTATTTTTCACAGACTTTAATATGCATCCAAATTATTTTCGTTGAGATGAAGAAACTGCAGTTGATTGCCATACAACAGGGTGGTTCACTTTGGAGGGCTGTGCACACTGTAGGATTGAAGCATAAACTCAATTTTTGAAATCCTTACAACAGGTACAATCCGTATACACGTACTTCACAGCCGACACTGTGTGTGACTTTGTTAAATGTATTGGTCATATTGCTACCTGGATTCTGTTGTGTGAACAGCAGTAGTAGAACAGGATTCAGTTCACGCTGGGAGCAAATCAGAATACCTTATATGAACTCTGAATACATATTATAAAATATCCTTCATTTCACGTGAGGAAGTTGACTGGTACGGAAGTAGTTTACTGATTTTTCAGATGAAGCTAGATTTTATTTATTTATTTATTTAAGCGATGCACTCTGTACCTTGTGAAAACTGAAAGGTGCGTTTTTCAGAGACTGTACAGATGAAAATACTATCATCCAGACTATGATTATGGCAGAAAATAAAGAGAATATTTTGCTTTTGGAAAAAAATTCCCTACCCTGTCGTGTATTCAAGCTTACTTGGAAACATTTTTATTTCTTTCTCACACCAGAGAAAATACTTCCAAATTCTTATTAGTGCTTTTATCCATTTTTCTTGTGCCACAGTTTGTCTTATGCAAAAACTAAAACAATTCTTAAGTAAACTTTAAAGATAGAACAATGTGACAGCATATGCATATGTAAAAGGGGATTTTTAAGTAGAGGGCTATGTGACTATACTTGAGTGAATTTAATATACTTTTAAACTTTCTTGTGAATTATTGATTATAAAAGCAATACACTTCGTTAGATGTTTAATTACGACTACTGTGTAGACTACCTTACTGACAATGACTGTGATTTTTCCTTCCATCAGAGCCTTACATTTAAGGAGAAAATGACAAGCCTTAAATTCAAAGAAAAACCTACTGATTTGGAAACCAGAAGCTACAAGTTCTTGCTATTGTCCTTGGTAAAACTGATCCATGCTGATCCAAAGCTTTTGCTGTGTGTAAGTATATCATACTATTCATTCATTGTAAAATTTACTTTCGAAGCTACTAAATGAATAAAAATTAAAACATAAACCTGGCATGTAGGATACTTCCCTACTAGTTCTTTTCTCTGGTTATAAGGCTTCTGTTCTTTCAAAGGAAAAAGACAAAAACAAAAAGAAGCTGTAAGAAATTTTACAGAACCAGAGCAACACAATGAAAGGGAGCATAAAGCTCTGTAACTCTGAAGGGGATATGGGGGGGGAGGAGAGGAGAGTAGAACAAGAGGAAAACTAAAATAAGGCGGGGGAAAATTAGTCATCATTTCAATGAGTAGGAAGACGGATGCACTCTTAGATCTTCCATTTTCTCAGGTTTATTGTTTAATTTAAAAATATTTCAATTCTGTCAAAGATACGATATGCAAAGGGGTATCATAGCTTAAAAAGAAATGAGGTACTCTCTTAAAAATCTGGAAATCCCCCTAGTTTAATTACAGGAATGCCGCTATAGCGGTCAGTAACATGGTCAGTCATTAAAAAGTTCTACAACTTAAACTTGCTTTCCTTTTTGCTGTTTAGAATCCAAGGAAGCAAGGGCCTGAGACGCAAGGTAGCACGGCTGAATTAATTACAGGCCTTGTACAACTTGTTCCGCAATCCAGCATGCCAGATATAGCACAAGAAGCCATGGAGGTAAGGGGTAAATGTTCTCTATGCCAAATGACTAGTACACAGACAAATCAAGGCCTTTGTAGAAGCTCTGAAGTATTCATTAGCTGTGAAGTTCTGTGTCTTAAAGTTTGGTGTCTATTGATCTTTTTCTAAGTGTCTCCTGGACTGAAAGTTTTACAGGAGAGGCCTATAAGAAAATTTTAAAAAGCAATTCATACTGCCTCTTGTGACCACCCTGCACCTCCTAATATGGTTTGTTCGTCCCTGGTTTTGATCAAATACAGCTTGACGATTCCTCTGTTCCATCTTTGCAGAGAGCACCGTTAAGCTTTCCCTTTCTCTTCTGTTTTCTAAATGACTGTGAGAAAAATGCCTAATGCCGTGGCTGGTCCTGCATTCTGTTGTGAATCGGAGGAGGTTGCATGTGTGGGAGGGATGGATTGGATACTTCAAGGCTACTGAAATCTTCTTCCCGCCAGCTTTGACTGAAGAAGCTAACAAATCACCAAAGTTACTTCAGATTTTTAGCCTTTCCATGCAAAGTTGCCAATTCTGTGACTTTGCCAGTTCAGTTGTAACATTTGTATGTTTTTCACTATGGTGGGTTGCTGGCGCACTTCACATAGAATGAAAGCAGGCTTCAGCTTCTCCTTGTGCATAATGGAACAGAAATACGTTTTTTTTTTTTTTTAATCCATGGTGCCAGTTATGTTATCCTGCCTTCTTTAGATTCCCATTCTAAAAAGTGGACTGTAGAGTGTGTGCTTCGTTGACATCTTTCATGTTTTAGGTTTTCCCAGGTAGACTGAAAAAATGATGAACTATACCTCTGTGCTATTAAAGCTTTACATAAATAGTTGAATTTTAGTAGGTAAACTAAGGCTTTTCTGTTAAAACTTGCCTTAACAAGAATTGCCACGAACGGTGTCAATATATGAAATACATTTTTCTTGGTAGTTTAATGGTAGAATTCAAGAATATTTGTTGTATAAGAATAATCCTTTCCAGTGTGAAAGTCTCTGGGGAAGTTTATGTTGGGTGGTAACGTCCTTACAGTCATTTACAGGAACTTACAGATTGAAAAGTTTTGCCCGTTATGTAATTCAATTTTGGTGTGCTGTTCAATCTTGATTCTTTATTGATCTTAATCCCTAATCTACCTGTGTATTGGCTTAACTAGCTGAGGATTGGCCTCTCACGTCTGTTTTTGACTAGTAGGTTACTAAAGAAGTTCTGGAATATTTGTTTAAAAGAGGAAGCGATTTGAAATAACTACTTAAATATCGTTGGAGAGTAATATGAGTTGTTTTTTTTTAAAATGCCATTTTTAATAGCAATCTCTTTGCAGCAAACTTTTTTTAATTTGTGAGAAAAAATAGCTAAGACTTTCCTCATTTCTGTCTTTAACTTCTGTTTGCACCAAAGTGAAAATTTATTTGCCTGCATATCGGACAACCCCAAGTAATAGGTGACTTAAGAGGAGAGATTTTGTTTGCTGCAGTTGTTTGGTGTAATTAAGGATAAGCAACTTCTAATCAATAATTTTCTGTTTGTTTATAGCCTTCGACCAGTGTAATTTTTATCAGATAGGTATTCTGAAAATTGTCTTCAGCTAATTTATAAGTAGTTGATTTTTGAGATTTTTGGAGTTAGTCTGACTAAATCAAAAGCAGAGATTAAAGTTTTGGCCATAGTTCACCAGTATGTTCTTAGATGTGGTCAGAACCTATTCTTATCTAAGTTCTTGCTTGTACAGGGAATGGTTACAAAAAGCGAAGTATTTGACTGCCCTGACTTGGCAAACAGCCTGAACTACAGAAATACTGTTTTTGCCACTAGAAGTTTATATCCATAGGATTGGGGGTGCATTAATTTTTCTGCAGCTGGACATTAAGTAAATATTAAAGCCAAACCCTATCTTTTAAAAACATTGTGTCTGTGTGTCTGGTATGGATTTGTATGGAAATACAAGGTAAAACCTCTAGTTTTAGATTATAAATATGTAATAAAGACTAAAATGAAATACTTTTGACACGGACTAACAATGAACTCTTGTTCTTCTATGTAAAATGCTTTTTATATCTTTTTTTGTTTTTAAAGCAATTTGATTACTGTATGATTGCACCTATTTCTCTGCCTATGCTGTTGTACTTTGTGAATTTCTGCCTTTAAGTGAAACTACTTTGTTTTTAATTTAGGCCTTGCTAGTTCTTCACCAGTTAGACAGCATTGACTTGTGGAATCCTGATGCACCTATAGAAACATTCTGGGAAATTAGGTATGTAAGTTAACTTTTGTAAATTAGAGAAATAGCTGTTTTGAGTTGTCTTCTCTTTTGAAATAGCTGCGAAAGTTTTGGGAAACCTATGCAACATCGGCATGAATCTGCAGTCAAAATTATTATCTGTGTTCATGAAAACATTTTATCTTCCTTATACTATACAAATTTAACAAAAATATAACAAACATTTTGCTGGCTTTCTTAATGACTCTCTTCAGCCTGATGTTACAGTGTAGAAATGGTTATTAGTTTGAAAAGTTAGAGACTTTTCCACCTCATTCCAATGTTTGCTACTTGTTTAAATTCTATTTTATCTTTTTGGGACTGAGGGAGGGTAATGCTAAGCAGTTCTAGAAGTGTGGATTTGCTAATATTGACTCTGAAGCCCTCACGTAAAGAAGGTAGTAGTTTGCCCTGACCTGTGATCTCCATTTGTCTTTTCTGTGTATTTAAAGAATTTTCGTTCAAGTAATCTTGCTTTTTATAACTTCACAGCAGCTGTTGTGGTTGATTTCTTGGAGAATATTATGGGAAATGAGGTTCCAAAAAAGTCAGAATTAAACGAAATGCTAAACCTAAGAATAGGAATCTGTAAACTCAGATTTCTAAGAATTGCATGAGCTAGACAATTTTAAAAAGAAATACTTGGTGATCTAATCTGAATTGTTACAGATGCTTGTTTTAGAAGAAAGGGAACGACAGTCTAGGAGGAACACTCTTACCAGCATCAACAAATTGGCCTGCATGACTGCTAAATATGGCTCAAGGGGCTTGTTACGGGATAGGTTTGGGGCTGAGCCCTACCTAGATGGGCAATAACTGAAACTCATTACTGTAATTTCTAATGGTAGAAATGAGTTTGTGGTCTGTTCGGGCTGGGGGAAAAACCCATTAAAATTGACACTAATTTGGACCCTTTGGCAGTTTTAACAGAGAGTGTGAGGCCTGAATGGATATGAAGAAGGAACATCCCTAGATGTGTTCCTTCCAGAACAGAGTTGAGACACGTTATCAGAGCAGTGTAGGTAAACTTGTACTGCCACTGTCTGTGCTGTATCTGTTCTGTGGATAAATGGAGGACTTCTGAATCGACAGCCCTGGAGTCTGGACTTCTAACAAGTACCCCAATTGCTTAACTTCCTCTAGGGAACTAAAAAGGCCAGCTGGGCGGTGGGAAGGGTCAGAGGGGAGCTTGTCATTTAAAGTACACACCTATATTATATCTATTATGCATTTTAAAAGATGATGCTAGTATATGTGTAGGATATTCATGCTAATTGCCTATTTCTATGTAAAATGTAGTAACATCTTCATAGATTATAAAGCTAATGCTGAATTTCGTTTTGCTGCAGTTCACAAATGCTTTTTTATATCTGCAAGAAACTAACTAGTCATCAGATGCTCAGCAGTACAGAAATCCTCAAGTGGCTGCGAGAGATTCTCATCTGTAGGAATAAATTTCTTCTAAAAAATAAAGTAAGTGAATGTTAACATCTATCTGTTAGGAACATTAAAATGAATTGCTCTCTGTTTTGTCACTCCCTTTATTTACCAGGTTATTTTTATGATTGGAAGAGATTTAATAGCTACAGCTACACTTTCTGTTTTCCGATTTCCTCTCCGCTGAGAGACGGTGCTTTGTGAGGCGCCCTTGATTAGAATTGTTGACTGAAGTCAGGTTTAGGACTTTCTGTTTTACTTCAGCTATGCAGGTTGGCTTACTTGCCTGGAAAATGTATGTCCCTCAGAAACCTGGTGCTGATACCTATTTGCCTAATACAAAGAGAAATAGTCCACAAGGTGAGGAAAAGGGAAAGTTAGTTATGATAAAATATACTTCATGGATGAAATAAGAATTTCTGTTTGGATCTCATGTTCAGTTGAGTCCTAGAATTCTGACTGGCTGCTTTCCGATAATCTTGAGATACTTTTTCCAAGCCAAACGCATATTGTAATGCTGTACTTGCTAGAATTAAAACCAGACTTGCTGTATTACTTTCTGAATTCAAGATCTACTAGAAAAAATAAAGGGTTTCTGTTTTTTCTGTCTGACCTGAAAGTAGCTGTGCTATCTTGAGAAGGATACTATCTTATGTGTAGTATATAGCATGCTTAAAATGTCTTCTTTCAGCAAGAGGATTTTTGCCTTTAAATGACTTTTTTCTTTTCTTCTCTTTTCAACTTTGGTAGCTCTCTTACTGATGGATGCTACTTTGTGTTGGTGCTGAGTAGTAGGTTTTTTTCCTTTAGTATTTCCAATTTAACATATATTTGTGAAATATAATCTCACATATTGCAGCTGAAGACCTTAGGCATTCTGGCTTTCTGTGAATTCAGGAAGACGTTTACATTTGGCCTCTAAGTGGAAATCAACTGTCCTTCAAATAGAAAGTATGCTTAATATTATTGTTCTCCTTCCAGTTAAGAAATAATTAGTTGTTTTTAAAAATCTCTTTCCTCTTAGTGCTTAGAGGTTGTTCATTAATATCAGGATCAGAAAAAGATAATAATCGTTATTAGAGCTCTGCTTCACAATCTCAGTTCCTGCTTTTCTGATCTAATAGAAAATGTATAGAATATAATGTACAGTAATCCTGAGCTTGGCTTCTTTAGACTTAATTACATCTAAATTATATTTATGTTAGTATGTATTCTGTGGATTAAAACCAAGATGCCTATAGGGCTTTCAGGAGGCTCCAAGAAAGGGGGGAAAAGGCATAATTTTGTGCTTACCTCAAGGTGATGTTTTCTGAAGATGACTCTCCAGATAATTTCTTAAGGGGAAATATCATTCTAAGATACCATTAATATGGGTAACTTTATAAAGCCCTGAGAGCACCAGTGTGACAAGTACTGTTGAAATGTTGAAGAGCTTTTTACCTTCCTGAAATCTATCCTTTTTACCCTTTTTAAAAAAATAACTTATTATTTTTCTTCCCTCTCTTTATAGCAATCAGATAGGAGTTCCTGCCACTTTCTCTTCCTTTATGATGTCTCTGGAGGTGGAACGAGTCAAATTTCTCTTGATCATGAAGAGATGATACGCTGTGCTCCAGGAGCTACTCTCCGGAAAGGGAAAGGGAATTCTTCCATGGTAAGTAATATATGATAATAATTCTTTTTAACATTTGGGGAGAAAACCTGTGTGCAAGTAGAAAATAAATTGAGAGTAATTTTTAAAAATAAAATTGATTATTCTGAGGAGGAAAAGATATCTGTATCCTACATAATGTATGTATCTATTATGCGGGTTAGTAATGATATTTCAGACTTTTGAAAGTCACACCTTTTTCAAGTTAAAAAGTTGGTGAATGTTTTTTTTTCTTAGGATTGCACATAGCATCCCTACACATTAGTCTACTGCTAATAAATCTGAAATCTCACTTTTTAAAGTATTGCGTGCAGTTTGAATGTACCGCGAAGGATCATAAAATCAAGCATTTTAGTAAGGTATATCCTTTGACAGACAAGTTTCTCAAGCCTAGTTTTACTACTAGTTCTAGCAGCAGGAAAAAAATGAAGAGGATATTTAGAACATATTTTATGAGCTAAAACTTTCATTTTGTTTTTTAATGTACACTTTTCCAGTATCAATAACATTTTCCTAAGTACATGGTTATCCTTGTGAAAGGAGTAAGTTCTTAGCCACTGTATTCGTGGAACAGCATACAAGAGCTCTGATCTTATTTAGGATTGCTTATTCCTACTGGAATAAAAGGAGTTTTAAAGAACAATTTGGATAAGGCTGAATTTTAATAAAATTGCCATATTCATAAGCAATATTACCAAATTTGGATTTCTCTGTTTCCCAAGGAAAGTACAGCAGGATGCAGCGGAACACCAATTTGTCGCCAAGCCCAAACAAAATTGGAAGTAGCCTTATACATGTTTTTGTGGAGTCCGGATATTGAGGCAGTCCTTGTTGCAATGTCCTGTTTCCGTCACCTCTGTGAGGAAGCAGATATCAGATGTGGAGTAGATGAAGTCTCGGTGCATAATTTTTTGCCGAACTATAATACTTTCATGGAGTTTGCATCTGTTAGCAACATGATGTCAACAGGTAAGAATCATGAATCTGTAAAATACTTTTTTACCTGTATAATAAGACTATTATTTGTGTTTGAGTTCTTTACACAGGTTGGGATTCTTGGTTTGATTCCTACTTCTGCTTTCGGTGAAGTATCTTAATCATCGGAATTGCTGGGAAAAGTAAAGAATTCGGGTGTCTGAGTTCATGAGGATTTGGAAGTGTAACAAGAATAATCCTTTTCTAAACAGTTTAAGGGGATGTGTTCCTCTGTTAAATTAATAATCACTTTCGAAGATCTCATATTTGATGTAGGTGGGTTTTCAAAAAACTTGGTTAAATGTTCTGTGCTCCATTGTAGGGAGAGCAGCTCTTCAGAAGAGAGTGATGGCATTATTAAGACGCATTGAACATCCAACTGCAGGCAACACAGAGGTAAACTTTTTCCTGAATTCATATACTTTTTGCATGCATATTGTTTTGAAAACAGAAAATACCATTGCTACAAGTAGTTTTGAAGTTAAATCTTGATATATCTTATTTTAGGCCTGGGAAGATACACATGCAAAATGGGAACAAGCTACAAAACTAATCCTTAACTATCCAAAGACCAAAATGGAAGATGGGCAGGTGACTATGAATTTTTCCATAGGTTCAACCCTTAGAAATTAAAAATAACTATTTAAGCTTATTTATTTTAAGGAATTGAATTTTAATCTAGCAGATTAGTTTTGTAGGCAGACTTAAGCTCCATGAAAATGTTCCAGAAAAAAAAAGTTAGTCAGTTGTCTGCTATGCTTACTAAGAGACCAAGAAGTAATTTGACTTAAATTGCTGTAAGGGAGATGGAGGCTGAGCTTAAAAATTAAAAAGAAATTGAAAAAAAGAACAGTGAAAACTCTGGAATACTACTGGAGACATTATGAAATCGCTTTCACTGGAAGTTTTTAAACAAACTGCTGGCTATCATGATTTAAATATGCTTTATCCTGGTGCAGAGCAGGGAATTAACTAGGCAACCCCGTTCAGTTCTTTTTCGCTTTGTTTTTTCACCTTCTCTAAAAACAGTGCCTCCCTGTTCATACTATCACAATAAACTATAGGAGGTGAATCTTAGAAAATTCTTGAGACTGGAATTGTAAATGGCAGGATATGTTACGGAATACTTTAAAATTCTGATCTCTCTCCATTAGTTATATTTAATTGAAGAGCCATTCTTTTGCAGGTTACTGAAAGTCTTCATAAGACAATTGTTAAGAGACGAATGTCGCATGTTAGTGGGGGAGGCTCCATAGACTTGTCTGACACCGATTCTCTTCAGGAGTGGATCAACATGACGGGGTTTTTATGTGCCCTTGGAGGAGTGTGCCTACAGCATCGTAGCAATGCAGGATTAGCAACCTACAGTCCACCTATGGGCCCTGTCAATGAGCGTAAGGGCTCCATGATATCTATGGTGTCCACTGAGGGAAATTCAGAGACTCCTGTTAGCAAATTCATCGATCGGTTATTGACTCTGATGGTCTGTAACCATGAGAAAGTGGGACTTCAGATACGGACTAATATTAAAGATCTGGTGGGTTTGGAGTTGAGTCCAGCACTTTATCCAATGCTGTTTAACAAATTGAAGAATACCATCAGCAAGTTTTTTGATTCTCAAGGACAGGTAAAGTGTTGATATATTCCTTCATATTTGTGTCTTAATAAAAAGCGCCTGTCTTGTCTCTGACATAGGTAATTGAAATTGATACCTGTTCGTGTTTTGTACAAAAAACCTGCAAGCATTGTGATTGCATTTGACAACATGCATTAATAATTACTGTATTTGTGATTCCAGGCTATATTTAACATGAAGTAATTGCAAACATTCTTGAATTCTTAGTGAACTCTGAGTTCAGAATCTGTGAGAATGTTCTCAGATTCGTTATGGCTGGTAGTATTGACGTATTTAATCTTGACGTATATTGGAATTCTTTTGGCTAGGTGATACTAGAAAAATGCTTGTCCATTAGATTTTTGAAATGCTGCAGTATATTTGATAAATACCCTTTTTCTGGTTTTGTGTGTAAAGAATTAAGACCATGGATTTTCTCCCTATAGGTTTTGTTAACTGAAACCAACACACAATTTGTAGAGCAAACCATTGCTATAATGAAGAATTTGCTTGACAATCATACAGAAGGGAGCTCAGAACATCTTGGACAAGCCAGTATTGAGACAATGATGCTAAATCTGGTTAGGTAAGAAATCCTGTTGACCTCCTACACAGGGTAATATGTGAAGTGAGGTAGACCCTTCCAGTTTATATGATGTCTGTTTACATCCATGGGGAAGAAGCAGCTGATTTTCTGATCCTCTTCTGTATGGTTCTGACAACTTCAGTAATCATGGAGATCATTTGTACTGTAGCATAAAGTACGCTGATGGAGGGTGACTTTTTTTTTTTTAAAAGAACTAACCATTCCATAGCTTGGCCCCATTCTTGTAAGCATTCCTGGTTTCTTTCCTGTACAGTGTTGTTAGTGGTTAAAAACCAGCTGAAGGGCAGATTTCTGTTCAGTTTTATACTAATAGAAAACTTCTTTGGCCAGAAGAAATTTGGTGCTGGTCTTCAGCTGATGTAGGGGCTGGCTTGCTCACCTGGAAAATAAAAAAAGGTAGCCCAAACACTTGCTAACCCATTGTGCAGGTCTGCTGGGTCAGCCAGTCTGTAGGTTCCAGCATGGAGCTGAAAATATTTGTCAGATATGTGGCCCTTGTAGTATGTCATACTTAATCAATCTTTTTGTTTTTTTCTTCAGGTATGTGCGTGTGCTTGGAAATTTGGTACATGCAATTCAAATAAAAACTAAGCTATGTCAGTTAGTAGAAGTAATGATGGAGAGGAGAGATGACCTTTCATTTTGCCAAGAAATGAAATTTAGGTAAGTATTGCATTATATAACTTCTAGGATAGTGTAATGTGGACAAGTGTAATCTTGTTTGGTTACATGTTTAAAGAAATAAACCAAAAACTGTCTCACACCAATATTCCTGGTATAGGGCTAGCACTCCTGCCTTTGTCTTCAGAATAATTTAGAGCCTGGTGCTGCACTAAAATTTTATTTTGATTGTGGGGATACTGAACATATGTAAAAATGTGTGTGATACAGACCGGAGTATTACGTGGTATAATAAAATTAGTTCAGTTCATCTTCAGCGTGTGGTGGTTCAAATAGTTCTTACACTGAATTTGTAATAGTTAAGAATGATGCCAACAGTAGTAAGTGTGTTTGGGGAAAGGATTGTTAAAAAAAACTGAAAAAACCAAAGCAAAAGCATGATATCTATATGTAACAGGAACAAAATGGTGGAATATTTGACAGACTGGGTTATGGGAACGTCTAATCAAGCAACAGATGAGGATGTGAAATGCTTGACAAGGTAAGAAAGAATACTATTAAACTGTTGTTGAAGTTGCTAACAGTGTTCCAGGTGGTATTTGATATCCACAGATGAGCTGGCTCCTGTAGACTTCCTTTAGCGGTAGTAATTTTAAGGAAAAGACAAAAATTGAAACTTAAGTTTTGGTGCAACAACAGAATTAAATTTAATGCATAGTCTTAACTAACATGGCTCTTGAGGTGTGGTGTTTTTTTTTTTTTAAATCTACTGAATTTATTTAATTCCTTTTAATGCCTTTTCTGATTTAGCATTAGGATTGAACATTGTATTTGCTAGAGCTATATCTTCATATGATGCATTCTGAAGAACAAAATCATCAAACATTGTAGTGTTGAATTTATACTTAACTCATTTTTTAGTGATAAATTTGGTTTGCAGTTGTCCTTAGTAGATATATTGCTTGAACCTGTGCCACAGAATGTAATAGCTTTTTTCCTGATGGACAGAACTTTACTAGAATAACTTTTTTTTTAAAGATTCTTTTCACCTGAAGTTAGATGTATAAGGAAAAGGGGCATGGTATTGGATGGGAAAATTATCAAGGGGTAGGAGAGACTAATTCTGCTGAACTGATTCACAGCTGCTTAAAACTTTATTTTTCAGAGATTTGGACCAAGCGAGTATGGAAGCAGTGGTCTCTCTTCTTGCGGGGCTTCCACTACAGCCTGAAGAAGGAGATGGTGTTGAGTTGATGGAAGCGAAATCTCAGTTATTTCTTAAGTAAATAGTGGCTTTTAACTATTTTTCTATACAGTGGCTCGAAGTAGGTGCACCATATGACTTTTATTACAAACTATGGGTTTTCTTCTAGCAGAAGTAATTTTATTATCCAAACAGAAATTACCTCTTATATATCCCATTTCACAAATCTCTACTTCCTAGGTTTATGGAAACATTTTCATTTAGAAAATAATTATAAAATTTGGCTTTGTTTCTGCTTAATGCAGATGTATACTTAATCCATGGGAGTGATTAGCGTGCTTTGATATTATATTTTTATCCATGAAACTTAAAATCTCTTTCAAGACATCTGTTTGTAAAGACATGCCTGTGAAATGAATTTGCTTGGTTTGAGAAAATTTGCATACAAATTTTAGGACAGTGCTTTCTGGTTGTTGCAACACCTTTGAAAGCTCGGACTATGCTACAAGAAGGATGACTTGGTGCAGTTAAGAGATTTTTTTGGGAGGCTTACTGTCTCTTTGCTACTGTATGCAAATCTTTTCAGGGGGTTGCCTTTGCAGAATCTGTTTTATTTATCCAGGTCTTTTTCTTTTTCTTTAGATATTTCACACTGTTTATGAACCTTCTAAATGACTGTAGTGAAGTTGAAGATGAAAGTGCACAAACAGGTGGCAGGAAACGTGGAATGTCTCGAAGACTAGCTTCGCTACGGCACTGCACTGTTCTTGCTATGTCAAATTTACTCAATGCAAATGTGGACAGTGGTCTTATGCACTCGATAGGTAAAGTAGTTAGAGATAACCGTGCATAAATGAATACATAATGAAGGCATTGGTATTTAATTTGTTTTTACATCTTCCTTAGTAGTTATATTCTTTTTAATCAGGCTTGGGCTATCATAAAGACCTCCAAACAAGAGCTACGTTTATGGAAGTCCTCACCAAAATTCTGCAGCAGGGAACAGAATTTGACACGTTAGCAGAAACAGTGCTAGCAGATCGGTTTGAGAGATTGGTGGAGTTGGTTACAATGATGGGTGATCAGGGGGAGCTTCCTATTGCTATGGCTTTAGCCAATGTGGTGCCTTGTTCTCAGTGGGTAAGTTGATTCATGCATTTTATTTCCTACATTTTTGAAGATATTAAGACTCAAAATTAATGCAAACATTAAGGGTGTAACAGCAGGCTGCTAAAGAGAGATTAGACCTAGACCTAACCTTTCATGATAGCTAGCCTTTCCTAGGATATTCTTGAAAAGTGTACTGAATTTAGTTGTCACAGATCTTGATTATAAACTGCATTTTTATAGTAAATTTTTAGTTAATATTTAGGAATAATTTTATATACAGTTATTGTGATAAATGTATGTGTTTGGGCTGGTTATTTATTACACATTGTGTGTGCTGTAATGCAGACAAACAGAACTGTATTTGCTCCTCTAGATTTTAGCAAGATGAATTGGGCTTTGTTATACAGCAGAATAACTGCTTATCTATCTGGACTAACCATTATGAATTTGTATGACCGGGTATCATGAGGCAGATTTTTATACAAGCAATAGCATAGAAAAGACGTAAAGAGAGATTGTGTATGCTTAATTTGATATTTACATGCAAGACTCCATAGGAAATTGAAAGCATTAGTGCAAACTGCTTGGTGGTTTTTTCATAATTCTTTTTTTCGTACTTGCTTTGGCTCACTGCTAGTCAGGTTAACATTTCATTGCTTCTTTTAAGGATGAGCTAGCTCGTGTCCTGGTCACACTCTTTGATTCCCGGCACTTGCTCTACCAGCTACTTTGGAATATGTTTTCAAAGGAGGTTGAACTAGCGGATTCCATGCAGACACTCTTCCGAGGAAACAGCTTAGCCAGTAAAATAATGACTTTCTGTTTTAAGGTATATTATCTAATCTTTCTCTTTGCTGCAGATCACTTTAATAACAGGAAACGTTTAGTAATACAAAAATACAAAACTACCAGTCTACGGTCTTAAGGACTTGAGTAACTGGATTAGATGAAAGCAGTACAGAGTTGCCTTTGGGTCTCAGGTTAAGTTAGTCTCAGCTCTCACACCTGTTAAGTTTAGGGAGTTTTGCTTTTAATGTTTTAATGTTTGATGAACTAATTCTTGTAGATTTCTTATGCTCAGGCCCAACTAAAAAATACAAATCCTCCTGGAACTAACCTTGTGCCAAGATTTCATGACTCAACTAGTTAGGCTTAAGCTTACAGTTAGTCCTCTTGAAAGTTTCCATGGCAATAAATGTTTCATCTTGCCTAGTCTGTATACTCTGCATAGTAAAGAAGAAAACTGGTCGCAGTAACAAACACGTCTGCAAGATTCTCAGATTTCAACAGAGATTACTGGTTATTTAGAAAACATAACTGACAAACAGCTAAATATTTATAAAAGTTTTAGTTATCTTGAAGTCCTTTCCTAAATAATCTTCAGTCATAGTAGGGCTCTTTAAACTTCTGACTAGTTTAGTTATATGAGTGATTCTGGGGCTAGTACCAGCTTGAAGACTGTTCCTCATGGTCTTTTTGTAAGGGGCGATTTAAAGATGGGAGACAAACTGAGGTTTTGTTTATGCTCCATTTCAGTTTAAAAAGACGTGTAGTGCTATGCAAACAGAGATGGGGTGTTGAGTCACTGGGCTCTAAGAAAGAATCCCATCTGGTTATTGTGGTTATTAAAGTGACCTATAGTTTTCTCTAAATTGGAAATTAATTAAAATACTTGTAGAAATTGATCACAGATATATTTCAGAAGTGAGACTATAATATAGAAACACCAATTTTACAGAAATCTGGCTTATGCCAAAACAAATCAAATGTTTTCAGGCTCTTTTAACACAAAGTTTTGGAGTGTTCCTGTGAATTGCCATGTTGATCTGGCCACCTATTCTGATTTTCTTTCTACTCAGGTATATGGTGCTACGTATTTGCAGAAGCTTTTGGAACCTTTATTAAGGACTGTGATCACATCCTCTGAATGGCAGCATGTTAGCTTTGAGGTGGATCCAACAAGGTTTGAGATTCAAGGGGGGGGAGCAAATGCGTTTATTTGTAAACACGATTCCCAGTCATTGTAAATATAATAGGATTCCTTTTTCCTTGTTGCACATATTTTTCTCATACTTCATACTTTTCCACTCCTCACTTTACCAGACACATTAATTGTATCTGCAATCCTTATACGCAGGGAGAATTGTACAGAGCTGCCCAACACAGCGAGATGAGTTTTGCTGCATGTCCTCTAAGCCCTGAGAGAGTAAGGAAGATAGAGAGCTCTTGCAGGACCTCTTCTCCAACTTGCTACTTCATACTTTTATGTAGGCCACTAATGTGGGGATTTCCAGTAGTACCAGAAAGCATCTGCTTTCGGTCATTGAATTAATTGCAGAAGCAAGATGGAATGCCTGCATGTTGTGTGTAATATTTTTTGCTTTAATTTCTCTTATATCACTTCAAGACTTGGATTTAGTAGCTGTTGTTCTATTGCTTTGAATTACCTCTAACTCTTAGAAAAACTTCAAGTATTTGTCTTTTAAGTAGCTTACCAAAAGATAGGCCTTCATTTTAATAGTTCAACTCTCAAATATCTGTGTCTACCTCAAAAACTCCTTTCAGAGAAACCATCAAACTGATAATGCAATTATCAGTTGGAATTACGTATGCATGTCTTTGGATGGAATGGTGTGAGAGAGTCCCACTTATAGCTGTCTGTTACTGAGTTTTAAATGACCTTGTATTTGTAACTTACATGGTTTAAAATATTGACAGAAATTTGTGTAAAAGATCATAAATATTTCTGTAAGATTTCTGTTTACCCTGGGAAATAAGGTTACTACCAAACATATAAGTACAGCTTGTATAATTTATTTGATTGCTTGTCATACATTTATGGGTCTGTTTCAGGCTGGAGCCTACAGAAAGCCTTGAAGAGAACCAGCGGAGTCTCCTGCAAATGACAGAGAAATTTTTTCATGCAATCATTAATTCTTCTTCGGAGTTCCCACCACAACTTCGCAGTGTGTGCCATTGTTTATACCAGGTATGCCTGCAACGGTTGCCTGCCCCTAAACTTTGGGTTTTGTTTTTATAATTCTAGCAGTTTGGAGCTTGGCCCAGTAGTGGGTGCACAGTGGGCATTTCTTGAAGACTGTTTTCAGACGTTTGTTAAGTAACAGGAATCTAAACGTAGGGACTGAGTGGTGTTTTAAGACTTGGGTTGGCAATCAGGAGGTAACTAAACATTATTTTTTTACGGGGTTGAGTCACAGCTAAGAACTCAGACCTAATAAGGCAGCAGTAATCTCTGCTTTAGCCTCTCTATGGGAGACTAAAGATTACCTAGGGAGGTAATGGTTATACTTGCTTTTATTAGTTTATCATATGGGCCATCTATAGGGAAGGCAGCAAAAGGGGAAAATAGAAAAGAAATCACTGCTGGGTTGCGAGAATGCAAAACTGTGTTTTGAATATAGAAACAGTGTACTTGTTTACTTTTCATACAGGATCAATTAAATCAGAAATAAAGTGAATTAATTATCTAAAAGTCTTATGGATCACGTCTTTGATAAACCTTAGCTTTGTGAATAAAATAGCAGTTGCTGACTCTAGATAGTTCTCTGCATAAAATTAGAGGCAATTTCTTCAAGAACATTTTTCTCTGAAGTAAATTTTTCCAAAAATTGTCTATGAAATGTATTATTCGGGTCATTGCTCCAGGAATATTATTTAGTCATCCATTACAGGTAGGCACAATCTTAAACTTTCTGCCTTTGATAGAAAAGCAGGTTGAAAAGGGTGTAAGATGCTGATAAGAAAAACGCTGTGTGGTCTTCAGTGGGACCGCAGTAGTTACAAGTCCTAAATTTTAGAAACTGTGGATTGAAGCTGAATATAATGGAAGGTAATAGACATATAAAATGCTGTTGGCTGTACTTGGTAGAAAATTGTTTGTGGTTGTATGTTCTTCCCTAAAGAAGATCATTTGTGGGTGAGATCGAGACACTGCATCATTCAGGCTTTATTCTGATCACACTCAGTGTCGTGTCTCATAGTCATGTTCTGAAAGCAGGAGTCTCTAGCTTGCTGTGGATAACTGTGAGGGAAGTCGTTAACTTGTACTGGGAAGGAGGTCCCCTGGCATATGATTTGGTAAATAACATTAGCCTTGTAACTGGGATGCTGCGGATGCTCTGTACTTTTGAGGATGATACGTTCTTGTACTTGAGAGGTAGAATGACAACAGGAATACATTTTGGTCTACGAAATAAAGTATCTTCCATCTGCTATGGGCAACACATTCTGATGGAGGTACTGTTGCCTGTCAGAGGCCTGGAGTATGTTGTTGTATGCAAAGGGCTGCTCTACTTCGATTAAGCGCCTGACCAAACATTTTGCAAACACAGAGTATTGAGAAATTCAGCAGGTAAATAGGAGGAAGAGAACCTGGAAGAGACAGATAAATGTATTGATAGAGTTCTTTTAATGAGGCAAATTACAGAGACTAAAACTTTAATGCTGTCACACAAACCTTGGAAGGTTAGCAAGCTGAGACCACCCTCTTGCTTTTTTCTGGTATCATTTATGAATGACACTTAAGGAGCAGAAACCTTCCTGAGTGGTGCATTGTCATCTGTAGAGTAAGTTCTTCTCTAGTGGTACCCTCCTGGCCGCCTCCTGCTCAAGCACCAGCATTCCCCAGCCTCCATCCCTGACTCCTCTGCTCTGTCCCGTTCCTGCTGCTCTCTCTAGCAGCTCAGCAGCAGGTTGCTGAGCCCAGTATGCTTATAGGTTTCGCTCTTGCCTTTGTGTGCTTCTGATGGATTTAGCTGCTGCTAAAAATCCTAGTGGGGGATACTGCTGCTGCCCTCAGGGCTCATAGGAAATACAAATTCCAGTCCTGTTGGAGAACGGACACAGAAGATCTGTGCGTGGGAGAATATTTGAGCTGTGGTCTCAGTTGAGTGGTCTGGATGGGTTATTTTTGGCCTTTCAGCCATGGAATCTGTATCTCAGGTCTGAAGTAAAGCAAGGAAAACAGATTTTTTTGAGCTGTGAACTATTATGAGTAATAAAAAATTCTACGCAGTGTAGTCTACCCATATGTTTACAGTGAATGCTGTATTAATAAATGCAACTGCTGCGATTCTCAGAATTTGGAAATGAGAAACAGCGAGTTGTATGTTGTGACTGTTGTGGATCTTGGGTTGTTATTGTGAGCTGTTGGAATGAATTAGACATGCAAATGCTGTGCCTTTGTTTCTGCTGTAACAACTTGCATAAATGGCTTCTAAAGTCATTGGTTTCTTTTTCCGACAGCAGTTGTATTCAGGTTGGTGGGGGGTGGTTTGGGGAGGTTTTTTTAAATTGGGAAATGAGGGGACAAGTTGGTTTCCTTCAAGTTCAAACGGCCACAGTCTCACAGACGTTGACTAGGACTATATTTGAGTCTTATTGAAAATGTCGCCTGCAACCTTGATTGTTGCTTCTGTTATTTGACATTACGTTGTCCCACATCTTTTACTAGAATTGCTTTTATATGCTCTTACTATGATGTATCAGATTAATTTCCATTTCAGTGCTAGAAATTATTTCTATGCAAACCGTTTTTAATTCCTACATGAAGTGGACTTACTAAAGTGTACTCACCAGTGGGCAGTGCCAGAGATTCTTCTATGGAGGAATATCAGGTCTATTGGCTTTATTCTTGCCTTTATGTTTTTTTTGGTAACAAGGGTAATTTGTTCCTGAAAGAGATGGTTTACTGGCAAATATACAAGTGGTATTAACTGACACTCAGCTTCAACGTTTACTATTTTAACTGTTTCTAGTAACATGTATTTGTGTACAAGTGTTTTGTTCATCACAAATAATGAATAATTCATTCTGGACTTTCAAATTCCAGAGAGTTTTGAAGAGTCTGGCCTTTATCTGAAAGAAAGTACAATTAAAATCTGATTTTTTGGGGGGTATTAATCCATTTTAATCATAAGAACCAAATAGGTGGGTTTTTTATAAGGTGACTCCATTTTTTATAAGGTGAATGTGTTTCTTCCCAAGCAATAGTGTAATAGTAAATGAGACTGAATTTTGCAGTGTCTTTTTATGCTTAGAGTTTTAAAGTAAATCTGTGTGCAAAAAATACTCATCAGGGGTGTTCTGTAAATGATTTGTAGCTAATTTTAATCAATGTAGCAACATTATGGAAACGGTGTATTTAGTTGGATATTGGGGTCTACGCTGGCCGGCGTTTCTGTTCCAGAACAGAGCCCTAATAAGTGTTTTCATCTGGAAACATGGTGTGTAACTAGTTACCGTGACAGATTCACCCTTGCTCATTTTCAGGTAATGTATGTTCAGGAGTGTTACGTGGTCACAAACAAGCCTGACCAAAGTAGCTCATACAAAGAATTTGTGCTGGCTATGTCATAAAACCCACACAAACATACGTGATTTTTTTTCTTAATAAAGAGAGATGGAAGTTTTACTTGTGTTAAATGCAGTAGCCTGATGCACAGAGTGTGTATGTGACTGCTTCAGAAGCTAACTCTCTAGAAATTGCACAAAGTCAGAAATTTGGCAGGGGCACCATTGGTTAAATATTAATAGGTCCTGCACAAATTTGAACTATTTAAATTCAGCTTGGTTAGCAGAATAGCTTTTACTGACTATTTTTTTTTCCTTTTTACTCTGTCACATTGTTAAGCTGTAGAAATTCTCTCCAGTTCCAGTTTGTGTGATACTCTAAAGATTATTTGAACTGTTGGTGCATTTTTGCTCTCAAACTGCTAAATATTGCTAGCTTTCTACTGATACAGCTCCAGGTGTTGCTTGCTGTAGGGCTTCTCAGTGATGCTACTTTGCTGTTACAGCTAATATGAAGGATGCAGGATTGAGCTCCAAGGCCAAAATTTACCTCTGTGAAGGGGAGCAGTGCACAAGGCTGATGTACTACAGCTTTGCTCAGATCTCATGGGAAGGATGAGAGAATGTGATGGTTCTTGGTGGGTCCCTTTGCATTTCAATGAAATGCAGAAATAAGCAGAATCAAGTCAGCTATTTTGATTTGGAAATCTATAATAAATTAATGTAGACCCGCTGGCTTTTTTCTTCCTCTTTCCACAGAGTGTTTTAAGGCAGTGTGTAGCTATTAAAGTAGTAATAATGATTCCCAGATCTAACTAAATTGAAGGACACACAGAGAAACATTGGGAAGATTTAAAACTCTAAATTTATTTTAATAGTAATATGTGTTTCAAAGGTATAACACTTTAATATTTCTACTATTAAAACTATTTGGGGATGGTAAAATACATTTGAAAGCTGAATATACCATTTAATGCCCAATATTGTATATCATGAGCACATTAATGTGGTTTGACTTTAATCTAGCCAGAAATAGTAGAAATGATTGAAACACAACATTTGCTTGTTTTGTATTTAGTGCTTTGTAAATAAGATGTAATAAAATTGTGGAATAAAACCTCCATCATCAGTCTTTAGTTTATATATTTCATTTTCTGTTGGTTACGTTTGTTACATTTTACTGTGTAATTTATGTACAAGTCAACATTGGTTTTTTGTTGCTGTATGTAGTTGGTGCTGTGACTTGTTTGTGCTCATCTCTGTTCTGTAGGCAACTTGCCACTCTCTACTGAATAAAGCTACCGTAAAAGAAAAAAAGGAAAACAAAAAATCAGTAAGTTTGGAGACCTTTTTATTAGCCATTTCTTTCAAAGCACAAGAGAAACCTTTTGCTGTTTGTTCAAAACATCTTCACTTCAGTCTATTTGACCTCACTGTAAAATCATTCTACTAATTCTGGCACAAAATAGCTTTCATTTCAATTAACACTGGAATTAAGTTATATTTTAAATATTCTCTGTGTGCCTATTTGAGTAAACAAAAGACATTTTTAACATTACTGCTTAGTATTTAATACTCTGATTCTTCTACCCTTGCCACCATCTTCGAATTAAAAAAAATGTGGAAGAAAAATGTTTTCTTTGGTTTTGGGGAAAATCTGAGTCTGTTTAGGCATTTTAACACTCTGGTTGATAACTTGACTTCAGCTTGCATCCTGGGAGAAGAACAATTAATATATATGGGTTACTGAAAAGATGCTTATATAACTTGTTTCTGATATATTTTCTTTTGTTTGCCTTGTGACTAAGCAATAAAATTTAGCACTTGTATTGATTTACTGAGAAGAGCAGATTTCCCCTTTTAAGTAACTTGCTGTATTAAAGAGTTTAGATATGTATATTGTGATAGCGGTGTCATGAAAAGTTAAGACTTATCCTTTTCTTTGACAGTGACCTCAAATATAAAGTATGAATAAAACAGAGGCAGAATAGAAATTTAGACTTTTATTAACTACTCCCTTATTTTTTGCTGTAACTGAGCAGAATAGTATTTATGTTTAAATGCAAAATCTGTGTACAAACTAGTATTTTACAAGAAAATACTATCACTAATTCCATCACAAGGTAACTGAATGAACTTGGTACCGAACCATAGTGATTCTTGATATATTATGTGTGTACTAATGGCTTTATCTGTTTTAAGAAGCATGATTTGAGATTGCAGTAGTTAGGTTTTGAAGTATTTTAGTAAAATGGGGTTGGTTTGTTTTTTATTTCTTTTAAACAATATAACTTAAAGTATGAAGCTTGCTAATGTTATTCCGTGCAAAGGTAGAATCTGACTTGTTTTGATTAACCGTTGTTACTCATAAGAAAATATACATACAGATATTGAATCATTATAGAACCACATGTAGCATTTTTAAGAACTTTATTTTTGTCAGGGAGCTTTAACTTTTCAAAGTCAAATGAAAGATATCTAGAGAATAGACTATCCTCTTAGTAATACATAGTTGATTTCCTAGAAAGGAGATTTTTTTTCCTTACAACATTTTCGGAAAAGTGTGGTGGTTTTTTTTTCTAGATAGCAAAGAAGAATATTTTAAATCTGTAGTTCTTCTAGCAAATCCCTGTTAAGTGATTTTGGACGGTGTATGTATAGGCAGGGAGGTACACTGGCCACTGAGCTCTGGCTCATTCTGTCTCTCCTCCTTTGGCAAATCTGTTGAGATGTGATGGTTTGGAAGAGTATTTCTACAAATATCTCCTTCCCACAAATTTAAAATTACTCCTGAAACTTTACAGCATAAGTCTTATTGCTGGAGAGGCTCTTGTGATCAATAGTGAAATTATAAATAAATAAAAGACCCGCTGATTTAAAAATAATTACCCGTATTTGATGGGAAGACTGTGCACAGCTGAGTACGTACATACGGCATTTGTCTCCTTTACTGTCAGTGGCAGGGTCCTGGAATTAAGTGGTCAGTAACTCTGAAATAATATACCTTCTCCTCTTTGTCCAGTAGCTATTGTAGCAACTTCACCCTAGCAAGAAAGTTTGTACGAAAGCTGAAGTAAAGCTCGCTAGTGTCTGGTAGCCCCCTCACCCCTTACTCGTTTCCCTCTCGTTTCTGATTTGCCCTATGATGCAAGACCTGTCAAGGCAGGAGACCTACTCAAATGTATTGAGCTTGATTGGTACGGAAAGAATGCTTTAAGTTGGATTACCATACAAGGCTTTTCTCAGCTTGCTTTCCTTTTTCTTTAATGCAAAAATATTCTTCATAATTCTCAACTTCATAGGTTGTTAGTCAGCGATTTCCTCAGAACAGCATTGGAGCAGTTGGAAGTGCGATGTTCCTTCGGTTCATCAATCCTGCGATCGTCTCCCCTTATGAGGCAGGGATTTTAGATAAAAAGCCTCCACCAAGAATTGAAAGGGGATTGAAACTGATGTCAAAGGTGAATCAGTAAATATTTTTATTTGGCCATATTGTATGTTCTACCTGATTTAGTTCTGTTCTTTGACTAGTATGAGAAAATTTAGGTAACTTGTAGGTTTTTGTAGCAACCATCATGTTTATTTAAAGTACAGTTTCCATACTGTGTTTATACATCATGACATTAATGTTATAGCTCACAGCAATGCAAGGATGGGGAACAGTCTGTATGGAAGAAAACCACTTTGCCAAAATGATGTTTAAGATAACAGGATGCCTTCTGGCTCTTCACTTGAACTTCTAACCTTATTTGAAAACAATGAAACCAATGTTACTTTGAGCACAGTGAGAATAATGGCAGCCAGATATTAATTAAGTTCATACTAACACTAAAGAAGTATTTTTTCCTATCTTTAATCTCATTTGGTATTATTTCCTGTAAAAATGAAAAAAAGGTTTAATGATGGCATACAAATTCTGTGGTATGTGCATATTATCCATTTTAAATGTTGAGAAATCACAGTTTTCTTTAAATAGGCATATGTGATTGCTTTTCCATCTCTGTATAATTTCCAGAAGAAATATTTAACATATAATAAATGGTGGTTTTGAAAGATGATTTCTTTTCCTGGTCTAAACCCAAATAAAGTTCATAAATAAGGGAAGTCATTTTCTAGTATTTAAAAGTATGTGAAAGAAAATATCTTGAAAGTTGAGCATATTTTTAATTCCTTGGCTTGTTGGTGTTTTTTTGTCTTGAGGTTTCACAACAAGTTAAAATGAGTATTTCTGACGGTGAAGTTACACTGACTACCATAACAGTTAATACATTAAATCTTTATGTGTCTTTACCATCTTTTTATTATTTAGATACTTCAGAGTATTGCCAACCATGTCCTGTTTACAAAAGAAGAACATATGCGGCCTTTTAATGATTTTGTAAAAAG
This sequence comes from Gavia stellata, assembly GCF_030936135.1. Classification (NCBI taxonomy): domain Eukaryota; kingdom Metazoa; phylum Chordata; class Aves; order Gaviiformes; family Gaviidae; genus Gavia; species Gavia stellata. Next base: position 11,966,789 of record NC_082618.1, on the reverse strand, counting down.
CAATTTTGATGCAGCACGAAGGTAGGCCCTTTGGAAACTTGCACAAAGAGTCTGTGTCGTGTAAAGAGTAAGCAGAGAATGTTCTTATAGCCTTTTAATTTACGTTGAGTCTAGCTGGCAGATTTCCCTTACACGCTTATGGTTATTACTGGTTTTGAACTCTAGGTTTTTCCTTGATATCGCATCTGATTGCCCAGCTAGCGACACTGTCAATCACAGTCTGTCTTTCATCAGTGACGGCAATGTACTTGCTTTGCACCGGTTGCTGTGGAACAATCAGGAGAAAATTGGCCAGTACCTCTCCAGCAACAGGTAAGCCTTCAGAAATATTATGAAGAAGGGAGTTGCTGATGGGAAATGAATATTTCGAAATACTTTCAGATGCTTTTGTTACTATTGCTGAGAAGAATATCACGGCTGAAAAATCTTGCATTTGAAAACTTTTGTCTTATTGACAAGCCATTATTGGGAACATGCCTAACATCTTTGCTGCCCACTTTACTGCCAACCTTTTGTGCAAGTGTATAGTTTTCTTACCTGTTGTAAAAATTGTTCTGTGTGTAACATTTTTCTTATTTCTTCGTTGAACACTTTTTTTTTTTAAATTTTAAAAGAGAAAATCCAGCCTGTTCAAGGTAAGGAGGGGTAGTGGGCAAAAAAACAGGAATTGCTGAGTAAGGAAGGACTTTTCTTTTAAGTAATATGGTGTTTCTAGGGACCACAAGGCTGTTGGAAGACGACCTTTTGACAAGATGGCTACTCTTCTTGCCTATTTGGGTCCTCCTGAGCACAAACCTGTGGCAGATACCCATTGGTCCAGTTTAAATCTCACTAGTTCCAAATTTGAAGAATTTATGACAAGGTAATGAGATTATTGTGGAGGGGACACACATTGTAGGTTTATAGACTTTAGCATGTAAGGCAATATAAGTAGTTATTAAGACTCCAGCTTTAGTTTTGAAGAAGAGTTTAAAAAGGTGGGTCTACATGTACCTTTTAGGTTTCTGAGTAGATTTTAATTTCAAGAATTAAATTGAGAACTGGAGATGGTGGTAATGTGTTTGATTTAACAAAGGTTCAAGATTGTGTGAACTTAATACTCTTGTTTAAAGAAGCAAATAAAGAGGGTTTGGGATTTTTTAAATTTTTTTTTTTTTAAAGGCAGTTGTGAAAATTTGATGTCAATGTACTGCTTTTTAGGCATCAGGTACATGAAAAAGAGGAGTTCAAAGCACTGAAAACATTAAATATTTTCTACCAAGCTGGGACATCAAAAGCTGGCAATCCTGTTTTCTACTACATTGCTCGGCGGTAAGGAATCTTTCACCTTCCCTGTCTGAAACAAGTGTGTAAAATTAAAAGTATCAAGTGTATATAAGAAAGGACGCTAACTTTGTAACAAACAAGAATCTGAAAATAGCTTATTTGTCAAATTTTGGTGACAGTATTTTTTAATGGAGTTGTTTCCTAGATCAGAACTGTCATTGTTTTTTCCACCCAGCAGTATGTGAGTATCTGTGGAAAAATACCTAAAATTTTAAATACATTTTATTCGTTTTTCACTGTCTCGAGTAAACTACACCTACACCACATTACTGTTAACCCTTTATCAGTGATTTTAGCATCTTCATTTTCTGAATTATAAAATGAGTAACAAGCTAAAACATGGAATAAAATTTCTCAAAATGGTCCCTGTATCCCATTTTAAAGAGTAATACAAGTATTTAGAAGTTTCACACATAGTCAAGACTGTGATGTTGCTTCAGTTTCACCATTATGTTCTAAGTGACAATAATACCGTGTTTTTGGAAATGATTGAGATCTGTGGAAATATCTCTAAAGTAATAAGAAAAGCAGATCTGGAGGTGTGAACTTTGCAAAAGACTGTGTTTTTCCCATAAGGCAAAATTTTGAAAGTTTTAAGTCTTCCCTACTCTGGAAGATAGTGATTCATAACGATGAGTAACATATCCTGCAGTATTGAAGAATTTGGGAGGAATATCCCAAGATCAGTATTAGTCAATTTATGGTCAAGTAAGTCACTTAAAAAAAAAAAAAAAACACCAAACAAAAACCAAACCCAAAACCCCCCCAAAAAACCCAAACCCAACTAGTTTTACTTAAATTAATGTTTGCAGTCATAAAGCGGCAACTAGAGTAAGAATATAACTGAAACTCGATATTTCAATCTAGTTATTAAGTAACTGCAGTATAAAACCCATGGACGACAGTATGTACAAAACAGTTTCCATAGTAATTACACTCATTGCTAAAAGTCATTCTTAGTCTTTTTAAGAAAAGGAAAGTCATTGTGCTCACAACCAAGTGCAATCAAGGACAGAAATGTAAAGATAAGAGCTGTTGTACCTTTTCTCTGTGCTGTGTTGTTGGTGCCTTTGCTTTTGGTAACGGTGTTGCTGGTGAGGTGTGGGCTGGCAGCAGTGGGACCTCTGGTTTTGGCACCGGTGGGGTGTGTGGTGGTGCTGCCGAGGTCTGTGAAGTTCTCACCAGCACTGGTCGTGGTAGTGGGAGTCCTGATGTCAGTGTGGCACTTACGGACGCTGGCAGATCCTGTATGGATGTTCATGGTCGGGTTACTGCCGATGCATTTTGTGGCAGTGGGGCTCTTGGTTTTGCGTCTGCTGCTATTGCCAATATGGTTTTTGCTGGTGGTAGCTGAGTTCATGCTGGTGGAGCTCCCTGTGGCACCAGTGCTGGTGGAGTTCATGTGGTTGCTTTGGCTCTTCCTGGTGCTTCTGTTGCTGGTGGGGTGCCTGTTTGTGATGCCAGTGGGGTGGCTGCTGCACCACTGGGGTGCTTGCTTGTTGCTGATGTGCTTGTCTGTGGCATGGTTAGGGATGGGTGTGGTGCCTGGGGAGCTCTTGCTTGAGCTGCTTGTTGGGGTAAGGCTGGGAAAGAGCTTTTGATGCTGGTGCCAGTGTTGCTGTTCATGGTGTGCTCCTTGCTGGTAGTGGCACTGCTACTCATGGTGCCAGCGGTGGCAGTTTCATTGATGGTGCCACATCCAGCGAAAAGTATTGCTGTGATGTGAGGAGATGTTGTCAGTGGTGAACCTTCTGCAGCCCCTTTGAGTTCATGTAAGAACATGAAAACAAGCAGAGGAGACCACTTCTTTAGCAGTGTCTTCTGTTTGTATTCAACAATTTAAATAGTCAATACACATTTGCAAACAAGGCATTGTTCAAATTTACATATTTCTAATGAAAATCATACCCAACAGGCATGTAAGATTTTTTTTCAGGTTATCTTATTAATTTTCATAGTTTTTCATTGTTTTCAGTAGTGCTTTTTACTCTGTAGATTGAGTTACAAACTTACTTTCCTAGAAAATCTGTGCTCTGTTTTACCATGTGACTTTTGTCATTTCCCCTCAGAAATTTTCAAAATTTCCAAATTTTCTAATAAGGAACAATTGTAATGATTGGAAGATTTTGTTGTTTTACCACTGGATAATAAACATATCTTATTCCAAATTCAGGCTGGAGGCTAAAATAATGAGCAAGCTTTGAAGAATCTTTCCAAATATAACCTCTAACTTGGTAGTTGAATTCTGCTACTTAAATATGGTTTCCTAGCCAGGATGCAATTAGAGATCCAACAAATGAATATGTCTGTTCACATTTCTTTTTTATTATGTTTTTGATTTTCAGAGCAACAAACAAACAAAACTTCTGTTCAGTATCAATGTGGAAGGTAAAATAAATTTCACAACTGTTTCCTTCTTCTGGAATTTTGTACAGCCATGCCAAAGGGTTTTTTCATGCTTTTTAAAAAACCCCAAGCATAAAACACTTGCTTTCAAGCTGGTAATGTAGGGAGGAAATGCTTACGTTCTCTTAAATTTGTTGCTGTGAAAGTTCTCAAGCACTTGCTTCGCCACTAGCTCTTAAGAAGACTTTATGTGTAAGGCAGTCCAAAGGTGGAAGAAAAAAGAAAGTGTAATATGGCCAATACCATTTGGAAATAACATTTGTGTGAGTGAGACTGAAGTGCCCGTGCCTTTTGTCAGTTCTACACTTAATGTTTATCTGTAAGCTGATGCTAATCAAAGGAATACTAAATAACAGAAAGGAAGTCTCATTACATAGAAGTGGGTAAAAAGACAAAATTTATCTAAACTTTTTTCCAATGATTTATAGCTCTGAAATAGAATCTATATGAGAACACATTTCTCTAAGTCAGCCTTTAGCTTTCCCTTCATTTTGCTTGGGAAATTGCCTTCCTTTAACTTGACCCCTTTTCTGCATTTTCACGCCCTTGACTCTTTGGATGGAATGGAAGAAAGCAAGTTGAGTGGTACCACTTATCTCCTGTCCTAATTTTCTGTCTTCGAAAGCCGTACCATGCTTCTCTGTCCTCTTTAAGGTCTTTGAGTTAACCTGAGCCTATTGTGTTGGCTGAAGTGGGCCTTTATAAAATCTTATATGAAACTTCAGTTTGTGGTATAAATGGCTATATAAGTTTCTGACAGTAATTAACCGGTATCAAATTAGGTTATTGTGTGTATCTTTCACATTTTGCAACAAAATGGTTGAGAAGAGGGATAGCTTCTGGAAATTTCCCTTTTGGAATGCTAGTGATCGTTGTTGAAACAAAACCAAAATCCTTTTGTTTTCAGTGAAACATGTAGCTGCATATCTAGCATCTAATGCTGTTTTCTGCTTTTCAGAAAACATTGAACAGCACGTGACTTGTAGAGTGACTTTACTGGGATATCTGAATGTTCCATGTAATTCTGTACTAGGAGCAGATTTACTGAATCTTATGTTTGAGCATTGCATTTATGCTAGGCAGCAGAAAAAACATTAGTTGACAGTAAAGTGAGTGTATACAGTGCTGAAACTGAAATTAGTTTGCCTGTCTTCCATTTGTGTGTAAGTTCATTCTTTCCTAGAGATTCTTGAAACTGAATCTGCACACAAAGTTTCAAAAGTTTAACTAAGGACACATTTTTAAATGTTGCATTGTGTAGGGGACTAACTCGTGAGAACTTAAAATTGCATATCCTTGGATTACAAGTTTTGCTAAAGTTGATTTTTGCATAGGTTTAAAAGAGGATGTGTACTCATGGACAGCATGTGTCAGCTTAAATGTTTTTTTGAAAAGCATGTTGATTGCTTTAGACAACATAACTTTATGCAGTTGAATGTCAGTAGAATTTTGAAGAATATATGATGTATTATGTTCAGACCCTTTCTTAACTAGTTGTACTGCTGTCACAAGAAAAGACTGATCATGAAAATTCAGGAATAAAAATGGATGTTTGGAAACTCAATTTTTCTCCCAGTTGTTGTGTTTATTCACTGTTGTAATCAAGTAAGCTTGATAAGTTGTCAGACTATTGCAAATTAGAATGATCAGCTGGAGTCATTTTATCTCCCCACTCCCACCTGCATTTTTCTTCATCCCCTCGATTCCATCAAAGTAATTTCAGGAACTTTCCCTGAGACTTGTGCAAGTATATATCACGAGACAAAATATCTTCTCTTTAGGATAAAAAAAAAAGCAGAATATATACTTTCAGGAATACTTTAACTTTGTAAGACACCTTGTCCTTTCCTAAGGCAAACATTGGTGTGGTGGTGTTCCCCTCGCATCTTTCATGAGTCATGTTGTATATGCAACAACAAAAATATTGATATATTAAATTAATATTAAAAGTGCTATTGTATCCTTGCATAGTTCATTTTAGTGTGAGTTAGCCTGTTCAAATGAGATTTCTTCTTCCTTTCTTCAGGTGAGCTGTGTAGCGGACACAGGTAGATCTTTGAAGGGAGCTCTGAATGCCCGATAGCTTAATTTGGAGTAGGAGGATGATATTTCAGGGTCTGCTTCAGTAAGGGTGGTATCTTTTGCGTGCTCAACAGAGGGACGTAGTTGCAGTTTAATGAGAAAAGGGGTGTTGACTAGTTCTCTTCAGAAGTAAACTGGTGTTTTTCACCCTGATCGGGATTGTTTTTCTCTCTAAGCCACTTACACAACAGCATTAGGAAGCCTTATGGGAAAGGATTATTTGAAGCCTCTGTGCTAAACTGAACTCGGGTGCTCTAGGTAAAAGGCATTCAACGTCGAAGGTGCCACGGCTCCTGTAAGGAGGATTTTGTTGCAGTTAAAGACGGGGGGGGCAATGTGGTCGTAGAGGCCCACACATACGCTCCTGCTTGGGATGGAGCTAACAGTCGATGACCCTGCAGGGCTAACTGACAGAAAGGGGTATCCCCGAGGGAAGCTTCTTGTTTTCTAAAAGCAAGATCCGAGATGTCTAAGTCCCTTCCACACACAAAGTTAGAAGAGAAGGTAGTCTTTTGAATTCTCTTTTAAAATTTCACTGTGTTTGCTTGCCACATTTTTCTCCTCCAGTTTTTCCATTAGATACTGTCTTATTTCACGTCAAGTAAAATAAAATGCCTACGTTGTTATCCTGTTCAGACAAGAAATTAGGCATACGAGTGCCAAGAATAGTGATAACCCATCTTCAGAAAGTTTACTCTGGCAGTGATCCAAGGCATCCTTATATATTCTGTGAAGACTTGACATGCAGCGTGTTTTCTTCATTTGCAGAGCATGAAATGGTTATTTCATCCGTAAAGAAAGAATTTCTGGAAATAAACTGATACAGAACTGTGCAACACATGCTTGCTAGGCATAGATCACTTACCTACCTTTTCCTTAATAGTAGAAAAATAAAATTAATCACAGCTGGCTAAACTAATAGCAGTGTTGTATCTGTAAGGAAGTTAATAGGCGCAGTGGTTATGGCTTACTAATGAGTTCATGTGGAAGTGATCTCAGCAAAGATGTGTTGTTGTTTAAGTGGTACAAACTACTTCAATATTTTGAGCTGAGGCCTGCAAACTGTTTTTATAAATCTGTCATAAATGAAAATGACCTAGTGGTTATTTTGTGCTTATTTCAGTATTTGAAACCTTGACGTTTTACTGTTAGCTGGTCCCAGGTGCAGTGATATTTTAAGTGTGCTGTTAGAATGTTGGTGAGTGGAGGGAAAGTAAGCATTGGTGCATGTTTCGATAGGCATTTGGAGGGGTATTACTGATCTATAATAATGCCGTCCCTTCAGCACTGTGTGGTTTGCATCTCAAATTCTGTGAAGCAGAGTACATGAAAAGGAGGCGGAAGAGAGCTTAAGCCTTAAGTAGCTGTTCAAAATTCTTTTTTACTGAGGATGAGATAGGTTAAAGTTAATATCTGTGTAAGATAACTATAAACTTTTCTTGGGACTACATATAGCTAGAGAAATAAATAATTCTCACACAGTCAAACACCGATATCTGCAGAGAGGCTGGGGAATTGATTACCCACTCCTTGGAATTTGATTGTACCCATACAGGAATCCAAGAATGAAGCTGGTGAGATGTTTACAAAAATGTATAATCTGACATTGAAATGGGCTACAGTATTATTCACTATTAAGTATACATACTACTTGTCATGGGTGAAGATACTGTAAGCTAAAAGAATAGTGACAATAACTGTTATGGGGCTGAATTCTGCAGAATATCTAATCAAGTGCAGGTCAATCTGCTTTTCATAATTATGTGTAAGGGCTATTGACGAGGACTATGAGATTTTATGACCGATATCTTCATGCCCTTTACTTGCAAGTAATTCAACTTTTTCTGCTTGCTTCCTTACCTGAGAAAGTATATGATCATGAGCATCGTTAAATACTGATTGTGATTTGGGTATGCAGTATTCCTTGGAAAAAGGTGCCAGCTCAGTGGGTGACTCTACACAGATGTTTGAGTGTAAACCTTTCCAAATCTGGACACGCCAGTAATGGGCCCTAATAAAGCTAGTATATAAATAATAAAGCAGGATTCCACTTGTTTGTCATGTCAGTAGCTACTGAGTGTAACTATAGTAATCACAGTGTTGTTCTGTTATGGATGTATATTGAAATTTGGCTGTAAAACATGTCCACCAGAGAATTTACCTGTTGAGACAATAGATGTAAAAATTCAAAAAGGAGAATATTAAATAGAAAGCACTGCAAAGTACTTTTAAATTATCAGCTTACTAGTAGCTCATCACACACTGAGATAACACAACTGTAGGAAAAAAACCCAAACAAATATTTCATCTTCTGACTTGCCCAAGATAAGTTATGCCATCTTCATCTTTCTGAACCTTCTTGTATTAACTAGTAGCTGTTCAGACAGTATAAAATTCCTAGAATGGGAACTCTTTAGTTCTACGTATCTCGCTACTATGTATGTAATTCCGTTTGCATCGCTGTGAAACTTCAAAATATCTATTCTAGGTGTAATTCTGCATTTTAAGTTGATTTACTTTGCCAAGTAGTATGGATAACTGTGACCTTTTATTTAGTAACTGATGCTTAAGGATTGTTGAATTCAGCAGAAAGGAGTGGATGACTGAAAATAGAGCTTGAACATCAGACAATAGTGGAAGTGAATCCTCTTTCATAACTGGCCATCTGAAAGATGTTTGGAGGCAGGTGTTCGTGCAGGTTTGCTCTGGTGTTTTTCTAATGCTGCTTTGTGATCTGTATGCCCACGCAGCTGGTGGGTTCAACAGTCAGCAAACTGTCTGCTGCTGAATTGTGCTCTTGGGGTGAAAAGAGACTATAAATACGAATGAGCTCCAGAATGGCCTCTGATCTCCTGCAGATCTACTGTTCTGCAGTCTTACAAGGATGGAGATGATTTCCCTACTTTTTTTGATACTGAACTCTACAGAAACTGAAGTTTTAATCATTGACCAAGTTACCTGGCAGTTTAACAATCTGAAAAGTTGTATGTGATAAAACAGCTTTATAAACCCTGTCCCCGGGATTTTTGAATGAACACAAACCACATTTTCTCAAAGAAAAATGAAAAATCACTGCTAAACCATAGTGATCATGGTACAAGTCAGATAAGCATTCCTGCGTTGCATAAAGGGGTGGTAAGGGGCAGATGTCTGTACGTTTTATCCAGGTACTTAATGAAAATATTGTTACGCTTTGACATAAGCCTTGCTACTAGGTGGGATATTGCTTGCTTTTACCTCCCTTTTTATTGCTTGCTTTCTCTTCAGCAGCTATGTAATTCTTCAGTTTTTCTCCATGAGGCTGCCTTTTCAAACCTGGCAGGTGGGGCTTTGCTCGGGAATGATGCTCTGACATCTTTTCTAGTAATAGGGATGTGGCTAAGTGGTGCTTATTTGGGGTATTTGTCTTATGATTCTGAGCCAGATGTATTTTTAAGGTGTGAAATGTGGAAAGACTGTTTAGATTGGCGCTGCCAGTATGTTTGAGGGCCTGCACCAAGCTGATTTTGGTTTTGTTTTTTTCTTGATAGTTTGAGATCTTGTTGCTAGGGCATTGTTGAGTCATTTTACTAATATATCTGGATCAGTTTCTATCCTTCTTGTGCTGTGAAATTTAATCCCTTCTGTCATTTTTCTTCACATTTTGTTTCCTGGGCAACAGCCTGACTTCCAAAGCCACTGCTCTTCTGTTTTTTTTTATCCCTACACTGTTACTAAAATGATCAATAAATATTGATCCTGAAGTACTGCCATTAAGTTTTAAAGCTGATATCCCAAACTAATTAATAGGCATACAAACCTCTGAGTTACTGCTTTAGACGACAGCTATACCTACAGCAATTTTAACCTTTCAAAAGCAAGAATATTTCTACTACAAGGTGTCCTAGACCTTTTGGGGTGTTTTGAATATTGTCCTGAAATGCTAAATAGTTATTTTGGAAAAAATAATTTCTCTGAGAATAGAATGTTCTATATTTATCATGGACTGAATGACCAGCATGTTTAAAACAACACAAACCGATGCTGTCATGTTCACATCCATGCCTATCAGTTTTATTTCAATTTGACTGCACTGTTGCCAAGCAACAAGTGCACGACTCCCACATTTGCCTGCCTACTCCCTGCTCCGTTATCAACTCATTTGTATTCCAGAAAAATACAAGGAAACCTAAATTTCAGTCTGCTTTATTGAAGCAGTCTGACTAAGAAGCCCTCTTGCTTGCATCTACCCCAGGCAAGGTTTGGAGAGAGATCATAGCCCTAGAATTTGGGAGTGCCATCTCACTCTCATACTCATCTGCGTTTTTTTTTTTGTTTCCTAGCTTCCCAATCCTGTACGTGTATTTGGAAACCCCCCCAACCCTGTTTCCACTTCCAGGCTTTTATCAGCATGCTTAAGACATTCAGGTCTGGGTAGCAAGTCATTCAGTATGGGGACTTGCAATTTGCCCTGAACAACTTCTGGAAAACGGTATTTTACACAGAGTCGCTGTTCACTGAATAGTCTCATTACAGGCGAAACGTTCTCAGAGCATTTAAAGCTGACTTCATGTAGGTTTTTTGCATCCAATAGAATTTGGCATCCTATATTGAATTATTCATCAAAGACACGTGTAGTATTTCATGTAATTTCCTGAACTCAAGGTGGTTTAGTCACAGCACCTCATTTTGTGATCTCTGTCCTACCTTGCAAGCTAAGCTACTTTAAACTGTGTGGGACGAAACCATATGAATGAGATAATTCTAGGAAATACCTCGCTCTGAACATGGTAAGTAGGTTGATACTGTTTTAGCGTCAGTCAGTACTTAGCAAATACTGTCCAAAGAGAGCGGCAGGCGGTGACGTTTTTTTAATACTGATCCTAGTTAGTGGAATTTATCAGTTCACGTCAGATTATTTAACCTGGGGAAAATATATGGAAGTTGGGCAAGTGGGCAACTCTTTCAGACTGCTGGTAGCCACTTCATGTAATGAGGCACTTCTGCCGGCCGTTGGAGGTACCGTGCACATATTGCTTATGGTCTAGGTTGTCTAAACTTTGGCTTGGATAACTAGTTCTTGTCTACTGAAAACGTATATGAAATGTCTGTCTTTGGGTTTGTTTTTTTTAAGTTTTCTGTCCTATTAAACATGGAGAATCTTTTTTTGAGAGGGAGAAAGAGCGACCTTTTTCTAGTGGATAGAGATATGCCTTAGGTGTTTGCAAGTTCCAAAAGGTGGGAAGGGGAAGGGTAGACCCTACGTTGCTGTTATCTCATCAGCTTATTAATAAACATTATTGGGGATACATCAGTATCAAAATAATATAATTTGATTTAACCATAATTTTTCCCCATAAGACATGAAGATTGAACCAAATGTCTGCTTGAAATGGGTTTGTATAATAAAATATTATCTATTCAGTGATATTACTATGCTTATCTGAAAAGAAGCACTGTCACTAATTCAGTTCAATACAAACGTAACTTTATTTTTACTTAAATGCCAATGAAATAACTGTACAAATTCATTGTGTAACATTTACTGTTAGAAATTAAAATACATTTCTGGTTATAGAAATACTGTTCACAATTGGAAAGTTGTGATTTCTCTGATACCAGTGGTTGTAAATGGTCTACAGCCCTCATTGACACCTAGGAGAAATAGGTAGAGGACTCCAGTCTCAGTAGTGAGGTTTTCTGGGTTTTGCAGCACCTTCATGCTACAATAACTGGAAATCAAATGGCCTGAAATGAATGGAAAACATTGTATAAAGATCTGTAATATTGAGTAATACTTTTTTGATGAACTTGTTCTTCAGTTTTCATTTCATGCTGTTTGCAGAACTTCATCTGTAGTATATCAAGTACCTTTGCCATATAATTTAGATTATTTTCCTAGAGTGGACAGAACCATGCGTGCAACTATTTCTACTCACTGATGGTGCAGATGTCAAGGAGAATAGCATTCATGCTCATCCTTACAAAGCAAGGATTTGGGCATGTTCAATGCCATGGACTGAATTAATTTTTTTTTTAAGTCACAAAATTCAAGGATTGTTTCAATGACAGCTTGACAATTAATTGCTTAATTGATTTGTTACATAACTTGCATTAGAAATTGGCTGACATTTCATTTTACTGATCAGAAAGTAGTAGTTTGATACAGGCTGATTTGCGATATTCTTTTAATCTAATACACAAACATTTCAGATTTTTGGATGTCACTTGAAATAAAGTTAAGGAGTTCCATTTCATTAATTTGTGTAGCTAACTCCTTGTTTTTGGAGAATGTCATGGCATTGAACATCTTGTGTTTTCCTCTACTTTTATCTTTTTTTTTTTTAAATATGGACAGAGAGAAATAACTTGCCTGCAGTCTCTAAGTCAAGACATAGCAAAAAAGAGATATCAGCCCCTACCACTTTTCCCATGCTGAAGCTGGACTGTGTTGCCTTCTCAGTTTACACCCTCTTAGTAGACATCATGGCATTGTCATATTTAATTCCTAAATTCAAAACTGTTGTTCTTCATATTTAAAATATCCTAATACATATGAAGCAAACATAGATATACATGCTAGCAATTTTCCTCAGGAATAACTTCTGATTAGTGAAACAGCTAGGTTTAGTTCCTTTATTTTTTCCCTTTCTTTTGCATGTCGTCATAACTTACAAAGAATCTGTGCTGCTATATTACAAGAATTGCTCACTGGCAAGTCAAGCAAAACAATGCAGATATGATACAGGCCTTCTATTTTGTTCCCAGTTGTTTAATGACAAAATCATACATAAAATCAGTACTTAAAATTCTGATGTTTTATTCTGTGCAAGTAAAATTAAAAATTTAAATACAAAATAAGCACATTTTTAAAAACAAAATGATAGGTTAGTTTTACTCAGTTAAGACATATTAAAATAAGTAGCAGCTGAGTATCAAGACATTAGTGTGCACTTCTTTAATTAAGAACTGTTATTTTCTTTAGATCAGAGTCAGAACTTCAATGTCTTGTATTTTGATTCATTATTTGACCTGGATGTCTTAACTCCAGCTATGTATCACAGGAATAAACTCAATAATTTTCACAAGATACAAGCCCTTAGCCAATAAACATTGCCACTGCATTAAGCATTACAGCATAAACCAAATACATCTCACAGATACTTGCTTTGGAGGGCACATGAGTATTCAAAGTATTTGTAGTGGATTCCTCTTTCCTTAAGGTAGCAGTTGTGCTCTGAGGCATTCTGGAGTAGTTTGTTGGCATTCCACTGGTGATACTTAAAGTCATAGGAGTAGTGGATGATCCTGTTGGACGAGTCAGGCTTGAGTTCACCTCGGTAGAATCTTGGATGTAGATTGTGTGTGTGGCTGCTGCTTCTTGAGAACTCACCTTCCCAGTTGCCAGATCTTCTGGATAGAGGAGTAGTGGTCGGTCTGTGCTTGTAAACAGTACAGTTTGGCTTAAGGTAGCCAAGGTGGACACTTCCTTAGCTTTAAATTGTTTATGCATTTTTGTCGTTTTGGTTGGTTCAGTTGCCACTGGAGAAGCAGCTTTGTCTGCTGCCTTCATTCCTTTAATCATGAGGCTAGTGTCTGTAACTGTGGGAGCTGCTGAAGTTGGTGTGGCATTCATCCAGAGCACAGATTGATTAGCACAGGGAGTCCCTATAACACTGGCAGCTGTTCCCTGCACCCATTTAAGCAAATACAGGATATTTTGTTTATCGCTGCAGGACCATGGGTTGTTATATAGTGTTACTACTTGCAGCTGAAAGAGCTGGTCAAAAGCTTTGTCAGGAATGTACGTGAACTTGTTGTTGTGCAGGTAGAGGCTTGTAAGGTGTTGTAGTCTCACCAGTGTTCCTGGAAGGATCTGGGACAAGAAGTTATTGGATAGATCCACTGTCTCTATGTTGTAGGGCATATTGGTTGGAACTGTCCAAAGTTTGTTGCTACTGAGATTGAGAAACTTGAGACTGCTCAGCGTGTTGTTGATCAGAACAGCTCTTTCCACCATATTCCTGGAAACATCGAGCACTTTAAGATTCCACTGGTAAGCTGTATCAAGTTTCTGAAGAACTTTGATGTTGTTGTTTATGGCATATAATTCCCATAATGACTTGGGCAGATGAGCAGGAACATTCTTGAGCCAATTATTTGAAATATCAAGGGTCCTCAAATTGGTGAATCTCGTTAGCTGATGGTCGAGATCTACGAACTGGTTAAAGGACAGATTTAAATATGTAATGTTGTCTTGAAGTCCATGTGGCAGTACAGTTAAGTTTCTGCCTGAACAGTCCACATTCCTGTCATTTCCTGAGCACGTACAGTTAGAAGGACAGATACCCAAAACAGTGGGTATGAAAACCAGGAGGACCAGCAGACAGGTAGATGTATTCAATATCTGGTATTCCATTGTTGCCTGGAAATAAATATACCGAAATGACACCCTTTAAATCCATGTAATATATTTTATTTCTTTATAAGGGTTGTCTTTGCAATGACCACTTGCAGGAGAAATTAAGTAGAAATATCAATAAACCCCTTTGTGGCATGGTCCTTTTTAGAATTGTTCTAGAGAGACTTTACAAAGCATCCCTTCATAGACTGTCATGTTGTCTGGCAGAATGAGACTTGTTTTTTCATCTCCCTTTCCCCCTCAAGCTCAAACGAGGGCTTTCTTCCGAAAATGCAAGTCTCTTCCAAATGTTATACAATGTCTGCTTCTTGTTTTTAGTGATTTCAAGCCTATATTATATTTGGAATAATGTGTTCTTTTATACAGGATGAAAAAATGGCTGTCAACTGGATCTGCTTTACAAATCTCTGCAGCAATGTAGCAGTCCCCCCCATACATGCATGCTATTTGCTTAAGTAGAATTGGTTAAAATACGTCTTAAATAGTTAGGAATTTAGTTAGAAACCCAAATTCTATGTTCATGCTAGCATGCACATTATTATTTTTCCTTATTATAGTGTTAATTACATTGTCAAAGCTGGTAACACATGTTTGAAAGCTGAATTAATGTTAGTAAGAAATCTGACACTGCAGCAAATTTCTGGTGCAAGCATCTGTCATCAACTAATAATTTCGTTCTTATTTCTGTCTCTAATTTTGTACTAGGTTTTTGTGATTAAAACAAAAAACACAAACTTACCGTAATCTCTTCTGCAATATCAGCACATCATTTCTGTGAAAGATTTAAGCTTAGAGGTCGTCTTGTTCTAGAGAGTAGCTACAGTTGCTGTCTGTGGATTGTGCTCGCCTCTTCAGCTGCATCGTATTGCTGCTAGCTGGGGCTCTGCAACCACCTGATCTGCACTACATTGGAGGACTGCAGAGCTGTCGTTGGTGCTGACTCAAATTTATTGCAAAGCGAGCATATTCAATAAAATAGTTGTTTTATAATTTGAATCAGTTAACTTCTCCATATCTATATTTTATGCTATGTTAATGCATCAAAACATAACATGTAAGAGTGCCTACAAAAACAGTACCAAGTGAAATTTCTGTAGGCTATTTTAGCTTAAGCTGTGATTCCATTTAAATGTTCCTATTTAAAAAGTCACGTGAAGTTGTGTTCTTTTTTACCTTTGATTAACCTTTCCTCCCGTAATAAAGGTTAATATTAATTTAGACTTCCTATCTTAAGCTTTTTTAAGCTACACTGCCAGAATATCTTTTCATAATTTTAAAGTGTTCAGGTTTCTACCCCTCAGATCAGGCTATCACTATATTGTCAGGTATAATATAGCTCAGTTTGTAGGATTTTATAGATTTCTATAGGAAAACTTTATCTGAATTTCTCCAAACAATATGGTAAGAGTGGATATAGTTTATAATGCCGTTAATTTTAATATGGTGTAGTGCAACAAGCCTTAAAAAAAAAATCCTTGCATAATTGGAATGTTGTTCTTAGGCATACACAATCATACAGCTTATATAAATGGTATGAAAAAATTGTAAATATCTTTTCCTATGTCCATTGTATGCATAACAGCCTATAATTGCATTTGCATTTGCATAACTTCAATTTTTAGTGGTAATTTAAAGATTTTGAAGTTTACTGTCAAAATATGTGCAAACATGTGCTCTGTGCAACATCCACAAATATATTCCCTCTCCAAGCAAACTCGAAACTACAAACTCTTTGCCATTTTGCAGAGATGTCATGGAAAGCTAGCTTCAGCATCTAGCAGCTTCTTTCTATAAATTCTATAAATCTATACATTCAATACTGCTAAAAAAAAAAATTAATTTATCTCTGAGACCACCCTCCTACTTCCCACCAAAAACTTAGCTTATCAAAATTCATGGTTTTAGACAGGACGGTGAGCTTCGCTTGTATTCAGGGCCCAGAAGAGAACCTGTAAAACACTTAGTCACCTTGACTTAAAAGGAATCTGGCATCCACACAACATTAAATTAATTTTTAAAGTTTATATTAATAATACTGAGTACCTTCTGGAAATACTGCTTCAGAGGAAGGAATTTGTGAATGCGCACAACAACTATTTCTGCTAATCATTTGCCTGGGTGTTCTGCAAACTCTTTCTGTTTTAGCCATAAAAATCAAAAGTATCTAGGTAAAAGAAAGCCTTTCTGTTCTTGTTCTTCAAGTGTTTGGAGCCGTTTCAGCTTTTTAGTGACCGCTCTATTAACTGTTTACTCACGCTGTTCTCTGCTTTACTGAACAGTGGTGTGAAGTGACTGGAGGTTTTACACCAGTAAACTTCTTGGCAATATTTAATCTAAAGGAAATGTCATTGCTATTAGTAAAGAACAACTGGCGGCTGTTAGGAGGATTTGTTTCAGGTACCTGTAATCTATTGTTGCCAAGTTGTTACCCAGCCATACGCGGAAGATGGGCCTCTGTATGGAAGAGGGTATGTATGCATGTTGAGGCGTTGAAGCTTTGTATCGAAGCAAATGCTCAGTTGTGCTTTAAGTGACCAAAACATCTTTGAATTAGAAAGCTTTATTAAAATTAACTCGAATTCATTGCATTCGCTTATACAGCCTATTAGAACAAACCATTTTTAGAAGCTCTGAGTACCTCTAAAGCTGTACCGGTTCTTGAAAGCTCCATGTCTATGTGTATGTTACATATATGCATATCCTGACACACAGAGGGATGCATACTCTGTTTTCTGTAGTCTCCAACATCTGGAATCACTCGTTACAGATAACTAGTGGGCACAATCTGTATTCTATTTTGAAATGATTTGCTTCAGGCAGAAGCAGTTTGTTCCCTTTTGTGAAAACTGAAGTTAAGAAACGCCAGGGAAGTGCCCATGCTGCGGTCTCACTGTTCTCGCCTGCATCAACTTCTCCTTTTTTCTGTTATTTGAAGAATACGTCATTTAAGAAAAATGTGAAGTGTGCTGGAAATTAATTTTGGCAGTCTACAAAGGGTGTTCTGGCTGTGGCAGCTGGGGCAGTGGTTCATGAATCTCTTGAATAAGTAACTCGGGTGGGGGGGGCAGCGGCTCCTCTGTTTCTGAGTGAAATTCCTGGTACTTGCTGAGATCTGAACTGTGATCCTCAGTTGGTTCCCTGAGCCACTTGGGTGGAGGTGGCAGATCTGGGGATTCAGGTAAAGCCGCTGGGTGAGGACCGGAGTGGGGTGCACTGCTTGCTGCTTCTGAGGGGGGAGCTGGAGGTGCATCTGTGTTGGAAGCTGAAATACTGGCTACACAGCAGTCTTCTGCTGCTGGAGGCAATTGGCTGTTGTCGTTACTGGTAGTGCAGTTGGATGGTTTCTCTGATGCAATGGGGTCATTCTGTACGTTTGTGTCTTGTTTCCATTTCCAAGGCAACATAAATAAAACCGATGAACGTTTGGTAGCCTGGTCAGAGTCCATAAAGACATCTGGTGTGTCTCCATCGGCAAATGGAGAACGACCTGCCCAATTTGAATCAACTAGAACTGGCCTCTTGCAGCATTTCCACAGCAGAATTATAATAATAGCCATTATCATACTAATCAAAATGACGCCAATTATCAGGGCTGCTATCCAGCTTCCATCGCTAGGTTCTGCGTATGCTTTGGGGAACTGAGGTGGTGTCGTAACAGTCAGTGCTCTTCCAGATTTGTGTAAACTGGGCCCACTTGCTTGCAATTGATATAGACGAGCTTTGTCTTCTATTGGACTCCTGGTACTGGTGTACGCATTTCTTTTATTCGTGGAACCATTTTGAAGTATTGCTGTAGAAAGTGATTTCCAGATTTCTCCGTAGAAGAGGAACAGTATTACTTGGTTGCTGGCCATTTTCCTGCAGCCTCTTTAAATATGTCCTCTCCTATAGCAGGAATGAGATAGAACCTATTAACTTGAAAACTGCGTTTGTTGAATAGTTACACTTTACTGATACTGGACAATTTTATGTTAATACTTTAGTAGTGAAAATTAATATTAGACTCTATGTTTAAAATTTCATGTCTGTTTCCATTTGTATAATCAGCAGGTTTGTCGCTGACTTTACAAAACAACAGCCAGATTTTCAACATAATTGATCATTCTAATTAAGTGACTTTGAAGAGAATGTCTTGGTGGTTATTACCTTTTTTCACCTTATCAGAAAAAGGCGTCATCAGAGAAGTCCTAAGAGTGTTTCAAAATAACATTTCTCAATCATGTAAATGGTTGTGGACCTGGAACAAAGTATGAAACACTCACAGCAGTATTGACAAACAGGATTGTCACCAGTAAAGAAAACTGTCTTGTTTTGATGGATATAAGGCGGCACCTAAGTAAAAGGCTCTTTATAGTTCTCTTAAACTTCTATTTCCTGTTCTTGCCTCTCTTCAGCAGTTAAGGGTAGAGTGTAATAATTTTTTAGAAGTTTCCAAATACTGATGCTGTAATGGAATGGCATTCTCATGTAAAACTGTTTTTATAAATAAATTTCTTCATGTGGAATACTCTTTGTAATGAAGGAGATTGTGTTACTGTTAAGTTATTGGCATGAAACAGATTTCCGCCCCCCCCCCCCCCCCCCCGCCCCCGCCCCCTCCCAGTACTGTTTAGAGTTCAGGTCTCTGAATGGCTCCGTGTGAAACAAATCATAAAATTTATCCACTATATAGCATTTTTATATCTGAAGCGACTTTTATGCAATTTGCGATTATTTATTAATTACTATAATGCTAGTCATTTGAAGCTGTTTCTGGGAAATGAATATGCATAAATCTTTGTGGGTTTACAAATATGCAAAATTAAATTTCAGATGCAAGAGTGTAAACACCTATGAGTAGTAAATTAATGCTTCTTGAGAACAGTATGGTCTAAACTCTGTAAGGTTTGTAACAGGTATAAATGATGCAATTTAATTTTCTTCTGCTCCCCTCTTCAAAATATAATCAAATAAGACTTACATGTAGAGTTCATGATAGTTCATAGTAACAACATCACACAACGTGTGTTTTAAACCCTAATACTTTTTAGATACAGACATTCAACAAGAGCTTTGGATACACCCTGAAGTCGGGACGTACACAGTGCTCTACGCAGTGCAGTTCCATTTCAAACCAAATAATGCAAATATTAAGCCTTTCCAACTTGAAGTTGGTTCTTACCTGCACATTGATCTTCTGTCAAGAAAGCACCGTCTTCTTCATTTGAAGCCTTAGGAAGACAGACTGTGTGCGGAAAGTCAAGCAGCTTAAAATGGCTCGTTTCACGTTGAAGTAGGTTTCTGCAGCTAAAGAGGAAGTTTACCAACACTTGCTGCAGGAAGTGTCAAGAGCAGGGAGATTACTAAGAGCCTTATCTCAGAGTTTGTATGCTTTACGAGCAAACTTTTCAGCTCAGTTGTTTTTATAAAACTGAAATATTTAAATGTTTGCGGCTTTTGTCTGGTATGTGCCTATTATGTAGAAAATCATTAATACTTGTTTGCCGGTCTCTGTTGAAAATAGTCGTAGTTACTTCTGTGTGAGTCAAAAAATATGCAAGTTTGGATTGGATTTAAATCTTACTGATTTAATTTTAGGGGATGGGTTTGGTGTGCTGTCACGATTATCAGTGGAAAAGCAACCTTAAATTCATTACCGTGAGTCATAGAAAGCTATCTGCTCACAGGATGCTGGCTTGCTTACCCATCTTCATTTGTGTAGTTGCATTAAAAGGCATATAACTACGGATTTCACCCTGCTCCTGCCCCCTACTCTCCATGTTATTTTTGTGTCTGGGCGACTTTGGTACCTGCTGCCATCATTAATGGGGTGCTGTGCTCTCTGAGCAGCTCTTTTCCCACTGTCTGTCTTTGCCCATACCATTTAGTGTAATCCAAACTACTTTCTCTTGTCTCCTTGAGCATTTTTGCCTAGAAAGACTGCCTGGCAAAAAGAAACCCACACAAAAATGTCCACAGGGCATTTTGCAAGCGTATTCTGCCAGTGCCAAGTAGCTACTGCCAGATCCTTCTGCAGCTTCTTCATCTCCTCCTACTTCTCCTGTTGTGCCTCTCTTCTGATTGCACAGTTCCCTTTTTAAGACTCTCCCTGCTCTTGCAGCAAACACAAGTCCTGATCCCGTACTCGCATTATAACTCACAGTTTCTTGTCTGATGCCTTCATCTCATCCCCCTTCTCTTCAACCCTCATAGTCTCCACCTAACCTTTGTCGCAGTTCCCACCTCACTGACAGTTCTTTTTCCTTCCTGTTTTTCCTTCTACTGATATGGTTGGGATTCTTTCCTTTTTTGCCTGCTTTTTTCATGGCGCTGCTGGTTTGCCCCTTTAATCTGCTGCCTACTGACAACATCCTGTGTTCCTGTACGCAGGTGGGGTAACTCTCTTACAGATCCATTCTCCTGTTTTAGTTCTGTTACCTTCCTAGCTGTGAGCAGTTTTACACCAGGGTAGATTCCCACGTTTGCTATCTCAGATTCTTTTTTTAGTACTTGCACAGCCTCTGCTGTTGCCTCATGTGCTTTTATGGTCATTTTGGGGAAGGAGAAGGTAACTGCAATGCAGCATCCCCCAGTCTTGCCCTTTAGCTCTCCTTCTGTCACCGTGGGATGTTCTCAGTTCATCTCTAAGTATGAGGTTGTCATCACCGATCTGTCACAGTTTGCCCTCATTCTTCTGGCCTTTCTCATGTTTTAGAAATCCCCTGTCCTCCCATTCTACTTGTGTGTTGTGTTGTGCCTCCTCCCTTTGAGCTCTAAGGTCTGAATATGTGGTTTATGACAGATTCGTTGGAATTTGCCCTGTAGTTGGTTTTTGGGTTTTTTTCCCCCATCTCCAATGAACTTATTTTCTCATGACTCCCAGTTCTGGGCTAACTTGCAAACTCCTTCCAACTTTATCTTCCTTACTACACAAACCACCTTTGACACAGGCAGTTGCATTTTTTTGAGATCTTGCGCTCTCTTGGCTTCCATGATGCTGTCGTCTTGCGTCTCTGTTGCTTCTTTACCTGCCCTTTCAGATAAGTTTATGGGTGATGTAATGGAGGGTGAATTGGGGATTCAGTCTTATATCCTGATTCTTTCAAACTCATACAACCATCTTTTGTGTCAAAAATGTTTATTACAGTTGCAGAGGATGTTTAGAGCTTTCTCATTATGCAGTTCTAACATGTGTAACCATGGTGCAACAGATCTTCTTTAACCCAAGAAGTAGCCTGTGAAAAGCTTCTCATGTTTCCTTAAAATAACAAAGCTCTGCTGTGGTGAGACCGGACACAGCCATCTCCCCAGAAATACGGGAAAACCAGCTCTCTATGAGAATAAAGAAACTAAAAGTTGTGGTGGTTTTGAAGAAATTTTTGGCATGTTCTAATTGGTTGTATTAGGACAAAGTGAAGTGTGTTTCCATGAGGCAAGAAATCACAGCTAGTCATCAGAGGAGACCTGTACTGACCTTCAGCAAAGGTTAGAGGAATATAATATTGCAAAATGCCTTGTGTAATATTTTTTGTAATATTTTGACTTAGGGAAATAGTATCCTGTAAGTCAAGTTATTTAAAAACAGCTGTTGCTAGTTTATTGGAGATAACAAATTAGAACAATTCTCATATTCTTACATAGAATACAAACTTCATATATTCATACACAAAGTCAAAACACAATAAATATGATTCAATTCTCAATCTAGTTCAAAAGCAATTAAGCTGGTTTAAGAAATTCTTGATGGAAAAACCTGAAAGGGCATTTTGAGAGGGACTGGTTCCTGATTCAGTAGTTGCATCAAAGTTGTGACTGAATTGCGGTTTTCTTAAAAAAGCAACTGGGTTATACCTGTGTAGCACCTTATAGTATGGTATATTTATTAGACTAACAGTCCTTTCCTTTTTTTTCCCCTAATGATCTTTGAGAATGGGCGGACTTCGCTCCTTTTGTTTTATCCCCTTCAGCTCCTATCGCTATAATATCTGGTTAAAGGAGTAACACCGGTCTTGACACTAGTTATAGAAAGCTATTTAGCACAATGTTATTCCCTTCTAGATCGACAAGTTGCTACAGCATTCCCAGTATCATAAAAGGAAAAACCCTAAGATCTGAATTTGGCTTTCCTGTGTTAAAATTCATGATGTTACTTACGCCTTACATTAATGACGTAAAAAAGGCAAAAGATGAGTTTTTACCTGAGTGTGAATTAAATCTCAACTACAAAATTGGTTAAAATGGGTTTGTGTGACTTTGATGGTTCTTTGTTTTCCTGTTTGTTATCTGTTTCCTTAGTGAGTTTCTCAGTAGTTTCATCTTCGATTTTCCTTTGGATTGCAGCATCTCTCCCTGATATCAAGTCTTGCATTATCAAGTCAGTTCCAGTTGTCTCCTTAGGCATCCTCTGCCATGTTCCTGCTGCAGTTGGCCATAAACTGTTAGTAGCCAGAATATCACCATTGCTCCTGGGCCTACGTTTTCCTTGCTTAGTTTTTTTGAGATACGACATTTTGTTTGCTATTACCACTGTCAACAGAAATAAGAAGGTGCAGATAAGCACAAGTACTGCTATTACAATGAAGCAAATCAATATAAGAGACTTATTGTCTTCACATGTTTCTTTTGTCATTGTACTCTTGGGTTTGCTGGTATTCCTAGGTCCTCCAGTGGCAGAAACAGCACTTCTGGCAGGGGAAGATGTTGAATTTTGGGCCGCTGTTGAAGATAAGGATTGCAGGGTACTTGTCTGCGTTTCAAAAGTAGTCATTTTGCTGTTGAAACTGATCCTTAGAGGAGAATTTGTATTGGCTTCTGTTACGTTCTGGCTTCCGCTTAGGTTTTGGCTGATAGGAATCCAGATTTCATTTATAACCCTAGGATAATTGGTTTGATTTGCACTTGTTTGCAAACATAAAGAGAAGATTATCATTACAGGGAAGGCGAAGTGTGGTTTACTATGTCTCTTTGTCTTCATCTTCCTATTTAGTCACCTGCAAAAATAGAAATCATGGTATTAGTTTAGTAAGTGCTGGTTCTTAGAGGTTTGAATCGGACTTCTCGGGGAATAGCAGGCAGCAGCCTTTTTGATGAAAAAAAAATGTAACTTGGCCTCAGTGGATGTAGCAGGAGGAGTTCAACTACTTGGAATTCTGAAAGAATAGGTTGTCTAGAACTTCTGACAGTTGGAGGTTTATAGACAATATATGAAGATTAAAAAAGAACATGGAGCAAAGAGAGAAAGTGTTTCCTACTAACTACTCAGTGATGTACAGGCAGACTCTGTGGTAGTTCCTCCTCTTTAAAGCTGGCCATATTAGAACTTGAGGTTCATCACTTCTGCTTTTTCACAGTGAAAGGATAAACCCATGTAAAGTTTACAGATTACTGCTTCTTACTTTCCTGTATTCCCCTGAATGTGGGAAATGTAACCAAGCTTGTAAAGATGGTCAAGTGAAAAACTTGACTCTAAAATGTTCCTGTAAGTGACAGCAATAGCTTATTTTAATTGTTTATGTTTCGTAGCACAGCTCTCTGGAGTATTTCATAAATGCCTAGGAAAATGTTTGTTCGCTAATTTTTCTGCTTTTTTGTACAAAAGGCTACTTATCACAAATGTACTTTTCGCAAATTTTTCTCACAAACATGCTACAGATTGTGACATTTTCTTTAAAATGTCTGAGATAATTATGCAAATGATATTACTGTTAGTATGTTCTGTTTCACATTTGTGTGGTATTCAAATTTGTACCTGTTGAATTTGTCTGGAGGGCAGGAAACTGATCTTTAGGCCAGTCTGATACTAAGATAATAACCTCAAAATAATAGTGACAAATCAGACACGCGGCGAACCACTTCACTGCTGCTGCTCCGTCCAGTTTGCATGTGTGAGACACGTTCAGGGTTTAAGGCTTATTATCCAGTCCAGTGTCTCTCTTTCACCTGTCTCTATTAACAAAACGTTTCCTTTGAACGTTACAGACTACATTTGGTTAAAATAGAAGTACTATAGAGAATGACCAAAACCAACAGTGCTATTTTTATAAATACATTTGTTCTTGAAGCTATTACTTTAAAGGTAACAAAGTATATCTGTATGTTTGTAAGATTAGGTAATTTTGAAATACTCCAGACAATGTTTACTTTTATCATAGTCAAAAGTTAGCATGCCTAACAAAAAACTTAATATATTCACTCCCAAAAATCAGAGAGGTTAACTTGCCTATCTTGCAAAATCCAAATGGCAGTCCTCCGTATTGCTGAAGTCCTCTAGCAAAATGAAAGAATTGATATGGCTGGTAGGTAACCCTTACATGACGAAGGAGCAGCAAAAGATATATGTATCTTTTACTTTGCAGTTCACCCATAACATAAAATTAGACTCCATTCTGAGATGAATCCTTATTGTTAAGTCTGAACTAGAAACCATCTTAGTAATCAGCTACAGCTCAGGTAGGATTTTTATCTTTATATGGTAGAGGTTGCCTGGAGGATGCCTTGTAGCATACTTCAAAAAGGGAAAAAGCAAAGCCTTTTTTTTTTTGAAACCAAACAACATTTCACATAAAGTTTCTGCATGACATGCAGAACTGAGATGTGTTTCCCGGTACAGATATACTCCAATATTTAATGGTACTGTCCGAGGGTTGCAACTCTCTTTCTGCCTACTCCCTCCAAGATTACAGTAAGTCCAGTGTTAATTGTAGCATTCTAGACCAGATGTGCTTTTCTTAAAAATAAACAAACTGATTTTGTTAAAGGTTTTGCTTAAAATCATGAGAGCAAAGGAACTGATCATTAAAGAGCTGGTTTTTTTCTTTTTAGTTCAACCCTGTGTGCCTAGGTATTGATAGGGTCTTCCATCAATGCACAGTAAGATCTGCAATACGTACGAACAACACAGCTAAGTAGTGACTGTCACTATTAGTTCTTTGGAGTCTGATTATGAATAACCTTTAACATTACTAAAAATACAGTTATATCAGCTTCCTTAATTCAGTTGGAGATAATATTTTTACAGATTTACTATTTTTGAGTTACTTGAACTTCTTTAAAAATACTTTTGCATATAATTCTCTGCAAAATCTAAGAAACTTTGAAGTGGAACTTAGAATAGGAGAAGGAGAATGTGTACTTACCTTGCCAAGATGTAGTCAAAAGAAAATTCGTGTTTCAGATATTTAGTCCTTCAACAATAAAATTTCTTTGTGCATATATTTGCTCTTAGGATGCAAATGACCATTAGTGTAAAGCACGTAGATTTAGACAACGCTGGTATTTTCTAAGCAAATCTGTAACTGAAATTATACGTCGCTGACTCTAAGTGGAGAACTAAAACCACAGAGATGACACACTTCCTTTTTGTAACAACTATACCATGACACGTTAGAGGGGGAAAACCATCAACCTGCCCAAATTAGCTCTCAGAACAACAGGAAGTAACACAGAGGGAAAAAAAGTGTCTTTGGCAGACAAATATTCTACGTTCATGAAATCTATCTCCTCAGTTATCCTATGCTCAGGGGATTTACCTCAAATGTTATCAAGAGCATTGTCCCAATATACTCAAGACTACGTATTTGCTTACAGTATTTATTAGCTCTTTCCGTAGCCTGTTGGTTTGCCTTGAAAGAGTTCAATTAATGCTAGCTTGAAACAGTGATAGGTATTTAAAAGTACCTTAGATGTTCATGAGCTCCTGTTGAGTTTGAGTTTTAATTAATTCTTCCTAGCAGGGTTTTGTTTGCTATGCTAACTCTGGGGGCTTGGTTTAGGCAGATGCCCTGTCCAGTCTCATAAAATTCAGAGAATGATTAAACGAGAACAAAAGTTTCTTAATATTTATGTATTATCTGAATGTTTTTCTGGAAAGAGTTATTTTGTAGACAAATCCTCTGTACTACTCAGAGGACTTGACCATTCTTAGAAACACTTCACCAAGCATTAGAGTGTGCTGCAGTATATAGTTTGAGACCCTTTGAAAAAGTTGTTATGTGGATGCTAAATTAGTCTTAATTATGTCTTCTGAAATAAATGTATTTTTCTACATATAAAAGTAGATATAACGTAAATCTCTAGAGAGGTTGAGAAGTTAGTTTGGGAGACTTTTATTTTTAAAGAAACTCTGAGCTCTTTTCATGTAATCCAGTTTTGATCCAATTGATGCACTGTTGCTCTCCAGCATGGATTTTATTTTTCCTTTCAGTTGAATAAACCTCCTGTCTGTCTGGAGGTTGCTTGGCTGTGGTAGGTTGAGTGGCACTTCACAAAGAAGTTGAGTTAAATCCCAAGTCAGGCTTCATCATACCGGGCACTAAACTTGATTGGAGTGTGAGCCATGACAGAATAGTAACGGATGCCTTTAGGCTGTAGCTGCCAGTCCAGTGTCATTGCTTTGGATTGATGGTATTTTTAGAATGATGTGAAAGATTGGTCTGGTTTAGTGTAGTAGTAGTCGTATGTGTAATACGCCACTCAGATGTTTGTAATGTGGATCTAAAAAGCAAAACCAACAATGTCTGTCTTGTTTTCTTGCAGATTCAAGACCGGTCAGATCAACGGAGATTTATTGATATACCACGTACTGCTAACTCTGAAGCCATACTATGCAAAGCCATATGAAATTGTAGTGGACCTCACACATGCTGGCCCCAGTAATCGCTTTAAAACAGACTTTCTTTCTAAATGGTTTGTAGTTTTTCCAGGCTTTGCTTATGAAAATGTCTCAGCAGTTTTTATTTATAACTGTAACTCTTGGGTCAGAGAGTACACCAAATACCATGAAAGGCTCTTGACGGGTTTGAAAGGAAGCAAAAGGCTTATTTTCATAGACTCTCCAGGGAAACTGGCAGAGCACATCGAACACGACCAGCAGAAACTCCCAGCAGCTACCTTGGCTTTGGAGGAGGACTTGAAAGTATTTCACAATGCTCTCAAACTGGCTCATAAAGACACCAAAGTTTCTATTAAAGTAAGTCCTTTTAATGCTGTTCCTAGTGAATTGTTATATTTTTACAAAGATTTGAATATGATTTTACTGTCTCTTAATTCTCCTCTCCTGTCTTGAGAAATCACAACTTAATAGTATGCCTCTTTCGGAAGTATAGAATTTCATACATTTATCTTTATAAAAATAGAAGTGCCAGACTTTTCTCTCTTTGTATTGTTAACAATAGGTGCTGAACCATTTTTCTCTTCTCTTTCTAAGGTTGGGTCGACAGCTGTGCAGGTGACGTCAGCAGAACGAACAAGAGTCCTGGGACAAACAGTGTTTTTAAATGATATATACTATGCCTCTGAAATTGAGGAAATATGTCTTGTTGACGAGAACCAGTTTACCTTAACCATTGCCAACCAAGGCACCCCACTCACCTTCATGCATCAGGAGTGCGAAGCCATCGTTAGGTCCATCATTCACATACGGACACGGTGGGAGCTGTCACAACCAGACTCCATCCCACAGCATACTAAAATTCGTCCTAAGGACGTCCCTGGAACACTACTGAACATAGCGCTGCTCAACCTGGGAAGCTCAGACCCCAGTTTGCGGTACAGATCTTTTGAATTAATATCAACTTTGGTCAAAAATGTGAATTCTTTCCAAGGTTTTCTTAGTGTTAGCAAGTCTCTTTTGAACAAAACAATTTTTCTTTCACCATAGCTCCATAAAATGTACTTTTTAATATAAAGAAAGATGGGTTTTCTATAGGCGAAGAAAGGCATATATGGTGTCAGAGTAACTGAAGGCATGTAGGAAGCTTAATTTCTCTTTATAAGGAGAAATACTTCTGCTTTGCAATATATGCTTATTAGGTCCATTTGATTTTCGTGGTGTTGAGCTGCTTTAATAACATGGGAGCTGTACCCCTTCGAGCAGGCTCTTGGATCTTGTCAGAAAGGACTATCTCAGGCTGGGTGCTGGCTCAGTGGCAGCCTCGGGGGCCCTCGGCAGTCTCTCTCCCAGCAGCTCAGGTGCACTGGAAATATTTAGAATTTCCTGGAACTGAAAGATGTTCTGAGAAGTCCAGTACAAAGTCCTTCAAGCATACTCTATAACCTCATCAGAAATTGTTCAAAGCAAGTGGAGGAGTAATTTCTTTCGTTTCTCCAAGGCGAATGTTTTTATCTCTGAATCTTAACTGGTGCAGGGAAAAAGTTCAGGATTTAAATGTAATCTCTTATATGTAGCAGCATTGATTTGATTTTTAAAATGTCAGTACTACTACTGTGATGCCTTGGTGTAATGCGTATATTTTAAAATCTACAAAAAACTACTACAAGTCATGTTGCTTGCTTTGTTACAGGTCTGCTGCCTATAATCTTCTATGTGCCTTAACCTGTACCTTTAATTTAAAGATTGAGGGCCAGTTACTGGAAACTTCAGGTCTGTGTATTCCTGCCAACAACACGCTATTTATTGTATCTATTAGTAAGACTCTTGCAGCTAACGAACCACACCTAACCTTAGAGTTCTTGGAAGAGTGTATTTCTGGATTTAGCAAATCTAGTAAGTAACACTAGTATTCCTTAATGCTAACCATGAATTTGAAAAGATTTAGGTTGGTAGCTGTCTAGCTTAGTCAATTAAGCTTCCTCATGTTACTGAGTCGCAACGTGTAAATTGCAAGTGCTTCTTAGAGCTGTTTTAGTCGTCTTCAAGATTATCCATTTATATGTGTTTCTTGATAATC